>NC_136268.1:66844149-67191649 GCF_964187855.1 Myxine glutinosa | reverse complement strand
GCAGATAGCGAAAGAGAGGTATGATGTGATGGGGGTGAGTTGCTTGAAGGATGAAGTGGGACAAATTGTTGTGGACCCAGATGGAATTAAAGGAAGATGGAAAAGATATATGGAAATGCTGTTGAATACAGAGAATGAATGGGATGGCAACATAGAGAGTAACCCCGTTTTAGGACCGGCAGAGAAGATAACTGAGAAGGAAGTTGAGGAAGCGATAAAAGCAATGAAGAGTAGAAAAGCGGCAGGGCCGACGAGAGTTGTGGGAGATATGTTGAAGGCAGCAGGAAGTTGGGTGTGTGAAGAGAATGACAGAGATCTGTAATCTGGTGGTGAAAGAAGGTCGCATTACAGTGGATTGGGAACTGAGTACCCTCGTCCCTCTATACAAGGGGAAAGGTGACCCTCTGGAGTGTGGCTCGCACCGAGCGATAAATTTATTGGAACATGGAATGAAGGTATTGGAAAGGGTGTTGGAGAGGAGGATAAGGAAGAAGGTGAAGATCGACGAAATGCAGTTTGGATTTATGCCAGGAAGAGGAACGACAGACGTGCTCTTTATTGTGAGGCAGTTGCAGGAGAAGTACATGGAGAAGAGGAAGAAGTTGTTTCTTGGGTTTGTTGATCTGGAGAAAGCATTCGATAGGGTTCCACGCAAAGTATTGACATGGGCATTGAGGAAGTTAGAAGTGGAGGAATGGTTGATCAGAGTTGTGATGGCAATGTACAAAAGAGCGCGCACAGCTGTAAGGACGAAGAACGGGAACAGTGGTGAGTTTGAGGTGAAGGTGGGAGTGCATCAGGGGTCGGTACTAAGTCCACTACTATTTGTAGCTGTGATGGAGGTGCTGGCTCAGAACGTAAAGGAGGGTTTACCGTGGGAGTTGTATGCAGATGATCTGGTGTTGATTGTGGAAAGTATGGATGGACTGAAGGAAAAGATGAACCAGTGGAAGGAATGTATGGAGACAAAAGGTCTGAAGGTGAATATCGGAAAGACGAAGGTGATGGCAAGTGGTAAGGCATGTGGTGAGGTGGAAAGAACCGGGAAGTGGCCATGTGCTGTGTGCAGGAAGGGTGTCGGAGTGAACTCCATTCAATGTACAATGTGCGCTGAGTGGGTTCATCAAAAATGTAGTGGTCTGAGAGGGTCATTAACCAGTGTGGCAGCTACATTCAAATGTAAGGTGTGCACAGAGGGAGCTGCAGATGGAGGAAATGTTGAGTTGGATCTTGGAGACGGCGTGAAGCTGGAAGGTGTGAAAACATTTTGCTACCTCGGAGACATGCTGAATGGAGAAGGTGGATCAGACTCGGCAACGGTTGCTAGAGTGAGATGTGCATGGAAGAAGTTTCGGGAACTGAGTGGCGTGCTGATGAGGAGGGGAGTGTCGCTGAAGCTGAAGGGAAAGGTGTATGCTGCATGTGTGAGAAGTGTTATGATTTATGGGAGCGAGACATGGGTCATGAATGTAGAGCAGCAACGAAGGCTGGAAAGGGTGGAAATGCGAATGGTTCGGTGGATGTGCGGAGTATCGTTGAGAGAGAGGAAGACAAATGATGAATTGCGAAAGATGATGGGAATAGAGCCTGTGATTGATGCTGTGAAGAGGAACAGGTTGAGATGGTTTGGTCATGTGTTGAGGAAGGATGAAAGTGACTGGTTGAAAAGAGTGATGGAAATGAATGTAGAAGGACGTAGAGGACGGGGAAGACCGAAAAAGACTTGGCTAAAGATGGTGGAAGAAGAAATGCGAGCAAGGGGGTTAACAAGGAGAGTTGCAGAAAATAGGGCAAAATGGAGAACATTGTCATGGGGACCGCAAGGCTAACCCCCGCTCTCGCAGGGAAAATGGCCTTAAAATGCATGTTGTTGTTGTTGTGTATTGTCTAATGACCACAAGTGCCAGGTGTTGGCTTAATGGGTAAGGTGTCTGGCTTAAGATCTCAGGGCCTTTCGTTTGAGCCCCTGTCATGCCGTTGAATTAACACCAGGTGGGTTGACTCAGCCTGTCATCCTTCTGAGGTTGGCAGAATGAGTACCAGCTTCCTCCTGCATCAGAGTGGCGACACATCCTGGATTGTACTCCTTATAGCCAATTAAACTTCATTGGCAGCTCCTCTGCTCACCCTTCGTGAACGGAATAATTAATCATCAACCCGAGAGTTAATTTCATTAATTGTTTCATTCATTTTAAGTTAAGTCGTTACTTTTTTTTACCTGTATTGAACCACTTACAGAAAAAGTAAATAAATAAAAACTTTAAGAATTTTAAAAGAAATTCCAGAAATTCTGCATGGTTCCATAGGAATAATTCATTTTGGCAATTCTTCTTAGCCCCTGTCTGTCATTCACAACATGTTACCAAATTCCCATATCCTCTCCAGGCTAATAGTTTTTGGTTTAGTGTTGTGCTGATGGGAGCTGGTTCCATGATGTATTGATGAGATGACAAGTGGTTGGTGGTTGAAAAATGTAACTGCCAGTGTTTTGTTTTTTTAGTCGAATGAAAGACGGCCTATCTTATGCCAGGAACTGTATTCAGTGCCTTAAGCAGGAGATTCTTTCATGACCCATGTTGTGTGTATTTTGGTGCCCTCTAGGCTGTGATCACCCTTGAAGATGAGGCCAAAGCACTTGACATGCCGTTCTCTTTACCTGGCATGGCTGACAATAAGAAACGGGTTTTGGTGTCAAGCCAGGCCACGGCTGATGTGCAATTTGCTGTTTCCCCTCGCGTGTTGGGTCGAATTTCCATTACTGTGCATGCGTCACATGACAACGATCAACACTCAGCCACCTACCATACAGTTGTACAAGTATGGAACTCATAATTACATTTGTTTGTTTGCCTTCTTATAACAGATTGGCCTGTTTGGTGCTCTTCTCTTAACACATACCTCATGATGAACGGATAATATATTCAAATCACGTACACTACATTGATGTCATTTCCTTCTAATGCATGTGAAAGTACCTTGTTGCTTCCGACAGTTCTTGTCCTGCATGGAATATGTTGGCAAGATTCTTCACTTGTATAAAACACATATAAAAACTTTGGACACATATTTTATAGAGAGAGAGACAGAGAGACAGAGAGACAGAGAGACAGAGAGACAGAGAGACCGACAGAGAGAGACCAGGACTTTTGCAGCAAGTTCTGGTGTGGCACATGGGTTCATGGCCACTATTCCACTGAAAAGGTACTATTGGATGTAATGCTTTAAAGTACAGCTTGCCAATTTCGTGGAAATCCACTCTGTGCTGCTTGCGGCCAGAGGTCCCCAAACTGAAAAGGTTGACAGTATGACCATGCGTTCTGGCCCTGTTAGCTATGATGAATGGGATTTTTAATGAACATGAGCTTTGTCCTGTTGATAGTGATCAAACATGCATTCTTTCCATGTGGGTTGAGATGTATGGGTTTACCCATATGTATGATCTTGTGCTTTGGCCTTTGGTCAAGGTGTATGTATATTCGTTTTACAAGCTTAGTTTGAACGTGTACTTTGGTATTAGGGCTGAAGTTCATCTTTTGTTATATACATGGTATACTTTTGGTATAGGCTCGTGGAAGAGCTCAGACACATAACAGATCAGATCAGAACACAACGTAACAAAGGGAACAGCAGGAGAATGAGGAAAAGTCAATAGTAGAGCGGAGGGACAAGGTAGACGGAGACGGACAAACAAGGGATGCAGGTACTGATGAGGGTTAGGTGAGAACACAAGGGATGGACAAGATGGATACATCAGCAAAATTTTGGGAGGGGTAGTTGTGATTTAATGGGTGTCGAAAAAAATCATGGCTTTGGATGGGGGATGACCTGAGATGGTGGTGAGCAGCTGTCCTGAAGACTGATGGTGGGGATCATCTTCTTAGCTTTGGTAGGTTTGGTTTTTAAAACATATTTTTCAAAAAACAAGCCCCTCTCAAAATGATGGGTCTTAGGACATACATAGATGGTCGTCCCAGTATAAGCCTTGCCAAGAAACTGTGAGAAATATGTCCGTGCCAGAGATTGAGATTGTGCTGGGATTGACAAGAAAAGGCTTATAAAATGTGTGTAAGCTGACTGATGCTGCATTTATCAGTACAGCAGCTTATGGGCAGCTCTCTGTTATTTCCCAATGGCGCTTCAAGCATTGTGTGTGTGTGTGTGTGTGTGTGTGTGTGTGTGTGTGTGTGTGTGTGTGTGTGTGTGTGTGTGTGTGTGTGTGTGTGTGTGTGTGTGTGTGTGTGTGTGTTACCAGACTTCGTGGCACAATGCTTAGAGCATCTCCTCTAGAGTCTGGGCTGGGAGGTCGATGGTTCAAACCCCATCCGAGTCATACCAATGATGTAAAAATGGTACATGGTGCCTCTTTGCTCAGCATTTAAAGGATAGAGGACAGACAAAAATGTTTGGAAGGCAATGGCAAACCACCCAATGTAACTCCAGTCAAGAAACTGCTTTGACAGCACCAATGCCCTGCAAATAGTATGGCAAATCATATACATATTGGAATTAAAAATTTGGAATATTGGAATCATATTGCAAATCATATTTCCAAATTTCCAAATTGCAAATCATATTGGAATTAAAGGGTTTAAATGGCGTAAACCCTATGGACACTTGAATAACTTTTGGACACTTTCGACCACATTTGCTCTTTAACTCTTACACCTCTCTAGATCTAGACCCTTGAACACCCCATAGACACTTTAGACTTATTTAGGGTAACACCCTTTATATCCGTGAGAGCTTTAATCCTGTAGACGCTTTAAATACATATATATATATATATACACTGCATTCAGAAAGTATTCAGACCCCTTCACTTTTTTCACATTTTGTTATGTTGCAGCCTTATGCTGAAATCGTTTAAATTCATTTTTCCCCTCATCAAACTACAATCAATACCCCATAATGACAAAGAGAAAACAGGATTTTAGAAAGTTTTGCAAATTTATTAAAAAGAAAAAACGGAAATATCACATCGACATAAGTATTCAGACCCTTTGCTATGACACTTGAAATTTAGCTCCGGTGCCTCCCATTTCTCTTGATCATCTTTGAGATGTTTCTACACCTTGATTGGAGTTCACCTGTGGTAAATTGAATTGATTGGACATGATTTGGAAAGGCACACACCTGTCTATATAAGGTCTCACAGCTGACAATGCATATCAGAGCAAAAACCAAGCCATGAGGTCCAAGGAACTGCCTGCAGAGCTCAGACACAGGATTGTGTCGAGGCACAGATCTGGGGAAGCCTACAAAAAATTTCTGCTGCATTGAAGGTTCCCAAGAGCACAGTGGCCTCCAGAATTCTTAAATGGAAGAAATTTGGAACAACCAGGACTCTTCCTAGAGCTGGGCGCCCGGCCAAACTGGGCAATCGGGGGAGAAGGGCCTTGGGAAGAGAGGTGACCAAGAACCCGATGGTCACTCTGGCTGAGCTCCAGAGATCCTGTGTGGAGATGGGAGAAACTTCCAGAAGGACAACCATCACTGCAACACTCCACCGATCTGGGCTTTATGGCAGAGTGGCCAGACGGAAGCCTCTCCTCATTGAAAGACACATGAAAGCCTGCTTGGAGTTTGCAAAAAAGAACCCAAAGGACTCTCAGACTGTGAGAAACAAGATTTTGTGGTCTGATGAAACCAAGATTGGACTGTTTGGCCTCAATTCTAAGCGTCATGTCTGGAGGAAACCAGGCACCGCTCATCACCTGCCCAATACCATCCCAACGGTGAAGCATGGTGGTGGCAGCATCATGCTGTGGGGGTGTTTTTCAGCAGCATGGACTGGGGGACTGGTCAGGGTTGAGGGAACAATGAACGGAGCAAAGTACAGAGATATCCTTTATGAAAACCTGAAACAGGCGCTCAGGACCCCAGACTGAATAGCACACCCCATAGCAAAGGGTCTGAATACTGATGTCAATGTGATATTTCCGTTTTTTCTTTTTAATAACTTTGCAAAACTTTCTAAAATCCTGTTTTCTCTTTGTCATTATGGGGTATTGAGTGTAGTTTGATGAGGGAAAAAATGAATTTAAACGATTTCAGCATAAGGCTGCAACATAACAAAATGTGAAAAAAGTGAAGGGGTCTGAATACTTTCTGAATGCACTGTATATATATGGGCAATTCCACGGTTAGTTTCGTTACACTTTTAGCTATGCTGCACTCTCATTTTGGCCCCTGGAAGAAAATGTTTATGACTGACTTGTTCATTTTGGTATTGTTTGTACATTGTACCTCGACCTATTACACCATAATAATCAAAACATTTTGACACATCATTTGGGTGTTGAAATTGAAGCTTTAATTTCGGTTAGTTACGCTACACGAAAAGGACATGGCGAAAAAACGTAAGTTTTTGGCAAAAGAGATTGCTCAAATGGAATAAGCCTCAGACAAAATTTAATATTTATGGTATTTCTGGCATCCTGGCACATGTTTTGACATATGATTTATTACATTTATTCCGTTTAGTTTTAAGTATGGCCCAAAAAACATGGTTAGTTACGTTACGGTTAGTTACGTTACAGTTTGGGAACCGTGGGATTAGTTGTGAAAAATCCCACTTTATTCACATTTTGAAGTAAATGTAGAAGTAATATGTTTTCTGAATAATGAAAGAGTAATTACAGTATCCAATATATGAAATCTGCACTAAAACATTGCTAAAGAGGTTCTATAAGTACTACCTACAACACCAACACTATTTTAAACAGCTTACTTTAATGAACATTAACTAAAACACTAATGTTACCTGTCAAGGAGATGAACTGTATACATGTACTGTAAATGCTGTTGTTTGTATTCAAGTTAACAATCATCTGAAAAACATGACCTACATGTAGGCAAAATTGTAGGTTTCTTGAAAAGGTGAACAGCAGGAAATGTACCATATTTTTATAACATAATTAAAATCTTTATTTCACAGTCACGTTTCATGAGAATAGCTGCAAAAAATACGAAGCTAAATGTATGTAATCAGTTTCATTCACTGCTGACGTAATGTTATATCCTTCAAGCAACAGTGGAAAAATACATGTACCTGTTTGTGTTGGCATCTACTGGTTTTGAATAAAAATGAATGATAGTACAAATATTGTAATAATGATGAACACACAATGATTGAAAAAGAAATAATACACAATTACTTTTTCTACAAACATCATCTCGATCTTGATATAATCTACTACACCATCTTGGTCCAATTTGAATACATGTGTAAGTATAATGGTTCTTCTGCACAAACACTTTACACTTTAAAACTTGTTGAACATAATCACACAAGTATGTAACTATGATTAAAGCTCTACAGAAAAACAAAGAGAAAATTATGGTGAATAGCTTTTTCCTATAAATTTAAGAGAATCGCAATGCACACAAAGTAGCCTTCATGAATGCATGTATGCCCTGAACACAAACATGATTATGCTTGTTTCTTAGTGTTACGTGGTCCTCCCGGTGACTACCTGGTCTCGGTGACCCCCGGACCGTGAGAGGAACTTCGCCAGAAAGATTTATTATGTATGCGCTTTCGTAACGCAATCCATATGAATTCCAACCAAGAAAAAATGATTTTCAATGATATATTTTCAATGGTAATGATACAATACAATACAATACATTTTCAATGATACAATCAACGATATATTTCCCGAGCAATCAACCATCCACAATTCACAATCAACAATCAATCCCCTAGATGATTAAGATGGCCATCTTACATACGTGTGTCCCCTTTCCCCGCTCCCGACCCCTTGGGTACTCACGACCCCTTTGGTACTCACGACCCCTTTGGTCTCTGTCCCTCACAATGTCTCTGGGCCCCTCCTGACCAAGATGATGGTCGGCTTCGCCGCACACGGGCGGTTGAACGAACCCCGGACGGACGTGCTTCCACCGGGCACGTACCGTACCGGGAACTACGGCTGCAGCACACCCCTCCTGGCCAAGCGAGACGGGTAATGTAAAGCAGGCAAAGCAACACGCCGTTTGCAACGCGTGTTAGGCCCCAACGTGCGACCCGTACGCGTCCTTGTAGACGGTGCGGCGAACGGTGCCAGACGCTGAGTCTGTGCACGGCCCCACGGCAGTTTGACGTCTCCAAAGGGTAGTTACACGTCCCGGTAACTCCTCTCGCCAGACGGGCTTGGGAACGCAGCTTTTTCACGCGGCTCAATATCGATCCCCACTCTCGTCGGAGCTGGGTGAGGAAGAAGAAGAATCGTCGCTTCTTTTCGACCTCGTGTCTTTTCTCTTCCGTTTCCGGTCTCCTTTTTTCCAGAAGGGCTCCTGACCCTTTAATCACAACAACCCTTAATCGACTACACATTGATAAGCAAAGACCTGAATAGTAATTCACATACATTCACATAAATATGTAACACTCCCCCCCTTCAAGAAAGAAAGTTTGAACCCAGCGAAAACTTTCTTTGCCGGCCAACTTGGATAAACAAACCAGATAACTCACCCCCCCCCCCCCCCCCCCACATTATCAGTTCCCCCCGGGCACAGTTATCACTTAAAAATAAAGCGACAAAATTTCACAAAAACCCCTAGAGTAATTCCCTCTGGACCAAGCGTCAACCACTTCTAGTTTCTCTTGACTGACGGTTAAGAGGTGGTGACCAAAGCCCCCAAATTTAAACCTCTCTATAGCACTTTTTCAGGAGGCCCAGCGGAGTATTCCCTACATGGACGCCTTAAGGAATGTGGAGTTCACGGTTAGTCCGGGGAGGAAAGTTCATTACATGGACGCCTTTAAGAACGGGGAGTTCACGGTTAGTCCGTGCAGGAAAGTTCACTACCTGGACGCCTTTAAGAACGTGGCGTTCACGGTTAGTCCGTGTAGGAGCCCCGGCTCGGCGGCTCCCCCGTATATATAGTGCTTCAAATTCTCCAGACTCCTAACAGTTACGGTGGGACCACTTGTCCCAGCCGTTACCTGACTGGCGGTCTCCTTCTCGGCCAGTACTCTGACATTCATTTTTTTTGGGAGGTGCCGTTACTCTGGGAGCCTCCATAGTAATATCGGCTGCTGCCAACCCCAAAACTACTGCCAAGGTGTCCTCTTCTGTAGACCTCTCGACGCCTACGAAATGCCTTCCCTACTGTTATGGTCCGACCCTCCAAATCCCTACCATTCCAATTCTTCTCTGCCTCCCTGGCGTCTCTTGTGCTTGCAAATGTGACAAAGCCGAACCCTCTTGACCGTTGCGTTTCCCTGTCTTTTACCACCCGCACTTCCACCAGCGGCCCATATCTGTTGAAGACAGAGGTCAGAACTTCTTCCTCTGTGTTGAAGTTCAGTCCCCCTACAAATAACTTGGAACTTTTGTCGCCATCCCGAGCTGGTGGGGTGTTATTTTCCCTGCTGTGCTCTTTACCAACCCTCGGGTTACCATAAATTTGCCCCCCGGCCAAATCATTCCCAATAATCACAGATACTCCCTCTACAGGAAGCGTGGCTTGTAAACCGATGGTGACCGGTCCTGACACCAAATCGGATTCCAAATGGATGACATAAAGTGGGGCACTAACACAGCCACCGATCCCTTGTAACCGAACACTATCACCCGTTGCGGTACTCTTTGACAATGGCAAAATGCCTTCAAGCATTAAGGATTGATGGGCTCCTGTGTCCCTCAAAACCCTAACCGGTCTTGGATTAGTCAAGTCTCCCTTGAGTGAGACCAACCCCTCATAAATAGATGGTCGGTAACTCTTCTGTGGGCGATTTCTTACGCTTGCCATCGCATTCGGAGTGGTAATAGTCAGACTCTGCTCTGGGTCTTCCCTTTTCATGCGGTAACAACTGGACATCAAGTGTCCAGGTTTCTTGCAAAAAGCGCAAGTAGGCCCGGAGGAAAAACTCGTGGTCTGCCTCGGGCCCCCCGAAATATAAGTTTGTCTTGGGCCCGCAGCCCTCTGATTTCGAACAGGTGGGGTATCCGCGTTGTCCCCATAATCCTCTCGAGGCCGCCACCATGTATTGTCGTTCTCCGCACCTGCTGTTCCCCACCTCCCCTGCGGAGATCTAGGCGAGGAGTTAGGTTCGTGGACCCCTATCCGGTGTGTTAAGGCATAATCATCTGCCATGGTGGCTGCGTCCCACAACTTCGGTACTTTATTTTCCTGCAGGTACACTTTGATGTCCTCGTGGACACACTGTTGAAATTCCTCCACCAGGATCAAGTCACGCAATGTTTCGAAGTCTTTCCCGACTCCTTTTGACTCACACCACCGATCAAACATGTTTTCTTTCACTCTGGCAAACTCCACATGGGTCTCACTCTCCCTCTTCCTGGCATTCCTGAATTTTTGCCAGTAAGCTTCCGGAACCAACTCATAGGCTTTGAGGATGTGCTTCTTCAATACCTCATAATCTGCACATTGGTCCATTGGTAGCGCCGAATAAATCTCTTGAGCTTTTCCCACCAGCACACTTTGCACTAGTATGGTCCAGGCCTCCTCCGGCCAGTTTAACTGTCGAGCCACTTTCTCAAAGTGTGGAAAAAATTTCGCGACTTCCTTTTCACTGAAGGGTGGAACCAGCCTCACATGTCTGCCCACATCCCAGGTTTTCTGGCTAGGTGTCGACCCCGTCAGCAAGGGTGGTACCTCTCCCCGTTCTCTCATTAACTCCAGCTCCTTGAATTTAATTTCCTGCTGAAGCTCCATGTCACGTTCCTTTAATTCCCTTTCCGCTTTTCTCTCCTCTGCTTCGAGGTCCCTTGCAGCTCTCCTCTCCTCTGCTTTTCTTCCTTCTAACCTTTTCCTGGAGTTCTCGTTCCACTCTCCTTTCCTCTGCTTGTTTCTCTTCTCTCCTCTCTTCTGCTTTCCTTTCTTCTTCTGCTCTTTCCTTTTCTGCTTTCCTTTCTTCTTCTGCTCTTTCCTTTTCTGCTTTCCTTTCTTCTTCTGCTCTTTCCTTTTCTGCTTTCCTTTCTTCTTCTGCTCTTTCCTTTTCTGCTTTCCTTTCCTCTTCTTTGATCCTTTCCTGGCTCCGTAATTGCAACTCCAGTTTCCGGAGCTCAACGTCTTCTGGTTCTTCGGGTAGCCACTCCCAGGCTAACTCGTCCCATGTTCCTAATCCCACCATAGATTGTATCACCGTGGTCTGCAACTCTGCCTTCCTCAAATTAGTTCGGACCTCCAAGTTAAAATGTTTGGCCAATTTCAAGAGGTCCGACTTTAGTAACGCTCGGAACTGTGCCTCACTCGGGGTTACCGCAAAGTTCTGTGCCACAAACGCCATGGTGCCTATCGTTAACACCTGTTAACCTTCACCCAAGACTTTACCCCAATTTCCCCAAAAATTTACCAATTAATACTTAATTAATAAATTTTAATTAATAAAAATATTATTTTATTATTTTATCCAATTTTAGATCCCGGACGTAGACCCAATTGCGAATCCGCAAATCGTAATTTGGACGAGCCCCCAATTCTGTTACGTGGTCCTCCCGGTGACTACCTGGTCTCGGTGACCCCCGGACCGTGAGAGGAACTTCGCCAGAAAGATTTATTATGTATGCGCTTTCGTAACGCAATCCATATGAATTCCAACCAAGAAAAAATGATTTTCAATGATATATTTTCAATGGTAATGATACAATACAATACAATACATTTTCAATGATACAATCAAGGATATATTCCCCGAGCAATCAACCATCCACAATTCACAATCAACAATCAATCCCCTAGATGATTAAGATGGCCATCTTACATACGTGTGTCCCCTTTCCCCGCTCCCGACCCCTTGGGTACTCACGACCCCTTTGGTACTCACGACCCCTTTGGTCTCTGTCCCTCACAATGTCTGTGGGCCCCTCCTGACCAAGATGATGGTCGGCTTCGCCGCACACGGGCGGTTGAACGAACCCCGGGCGGACGTGCTTCCACCGGGCATGTACCGTACCGGGAACCACGGCTGCAGCACACCCCTCCTGGCCAAGCGAGACGGGTAATGTAAAGCAGGCAAAGCAACACGCCGTTTGCAACGCGTGTTAGGCCCCAACGTGCGACCCGTACGCGTCCTTGTAGACGGTGCGGCGAACGGTGCCAGACGCTGAGTCTGTGCACGGCCCCACGGCAGTTTGACGTCTCCAAAGGGTAGTTACACGTCCCGGTAACTCCTCTCGCCAGACGGGCTTGGGAACGCAGCTTTTTCACGCGGCTCAATATCGATCCCCACTCTCGTCGGAGCTGGGCGAGGAAGAAGAAGAATCGTCGCTTCTTTTCGACCTCGTGTCTTTTCTCTTCCGTTTCCGGTCTCCTTTTTTCCAGAAGGGCTCCTGACCCTTTAATCACAACAACCCTTAATCGACTACACATTGATAAGCAAAGACCTGAATAGTAATTCACATACATTCACATAAATATGTAACACTTAGATTTGGATTGAGAATTTGAAGTGTCCCCGATTGTTGGCGACTTCAGGCACATCCAACTTGGTAATCATTTTGTCCTTCATGTAGAAGATGACATCATTTTGGGTTGGCCATTTCCAAAAGTTTCCAGCATGCTCCATCACAGAAACCTGGTATTCTCCTCCTCCAACAGCAACCACTTCCCCGGGAAATCTTTGCCCGTCATATTCTACAATGTACCAGTCTCCTGCACCAATGGATTCATCATTGTGAGGATCATGTGGGTAGCTGGTAGATGGTGCATCATCATCCACAATGCAGTTGCTGTTATCCTTTGTCAGGATGTGTGCCACAATGTTGTTGTCAACAACCTTCAAGAAATGCATCTTCGCAATTCCACTGATAACTCTTGCCTGGGTGAATGTGTCACTTATTTTCAGAGCTGCATTCCTCTCTGCAATCTCACTTGACTTCATTTCATTGACAACCACACTGCTCATCCCACTCCCAGCAGCTACAAAGCTCTCTGCATTTTTGACAAGGCATTGCCTGGAAAGTACTTTGTTAAAAACGTGTCGCTTGACAGAAGCACCAACGCCATCCACTGGACCCTTTCCATGGGAAGTGCAGAAGAAATTCCAGTGAATTTTGATCTTGTGTTTCTCTTCAAGAACTGCAATGCTAGATGCAATGAATCGATTCTTAAACTGAGAAGCTGGTCCATCAGACCATACAGAAAGGGACATCACACTCTTTGGTAGTTCTTCTAGCAGCATGTCCATGTAGGCAACGATGGTGTCCTTACAGTGTGTCAGGTCATCGGAAGCAATGACACGAGAGTGCAGAGATCCTGAGTGCCACATTGTTGCTGTAAAGAGGCTGACTTGTCGCTGGTTCCAGTGGGCACTCTGGATCTCCTCCTGCGATACGCAAGTGTAATTTTCAGAAAAATCCACTTGCAGCAATGCTGTCTTGCCATCATTGGATTCTGAACCAGCTCTCTCACGCTCGGCACTGTGAGCTGCTGCCTGCTCTCGCTTCACCAGACAGTGTACGAGGAATTGAGGAAGGATTTTGCATATGTGCTGCACCAGATCTCCCACTGTTCCATCTTCCTCTACCTTCATCATCCTCCCATCCGCATCTGTTTTCCAGATAAGCCAGGTACATGGATCATGCAAGGAGTCTTCAAAGCTGTAGGCCTTCTTGAATCCAGCAGCATCCTTACAATCTGGGCACTCATTCATCCAACATCTCCTTGACGGCTGCTGACAAAGAAAGGTAGCTGGGAGACTGTGTGAATATGATGGAAATTCTGCATCAACCTTGTGGAGTGCATTGATGGCATAGATTGCGTTTTCATGGTGCTTACACAGGCACATATTGTGTGGAAGTTTGGAGCTGAGGAGAACGTGACTTGGACGGAGTTCAGCAAACTTTGACTTGCCCACTTGTACATTGGGATATTCCTCACGAAAGAGAGCATATGTCTCCTTTATAGACGAAGTTAGGTGCCGAGCTTGCATTTTTCTTTTACCTTCTTTTTCCCGAATGGTGACTACGTCTTTTCGCCCCGGGGCCTGGCGACTTATGTCATCCCTCTCATAGAAATCTTGGACAATTCTTGCAGTGTCTATACAGAGGGCTCGAGGATTGACACTGGCAGTCTCTGCAGGCTTAGGTGGTGTTGAAGGTGTTCCTCTTATTTCATTGTCATACAACTTGCGACAAATGACTTTCCGGCGTCTTGGTGTATCAGGAAGTGCTGATCTCATCACACGACAGGCCCTTGCTGTTGCTTTTGCAAATGCCTGAGCACTACGGAAAGGCAGATCTTCCTTCGAAGAAGCAGCTTTTTTCTCTCTCTTTAGCTGACGGTGCTTAGACACTCGCTTTCGAGTAGCTTCTCTCCGCTGTTTATCTAGTTTATTCTTCTCCTGTTTTGGCATCAAGCTCTCTTGATGCTTTTTCTTATCACGACATTTCATGACAGCAGATGCATTTTTCTTCTTGTAATCTTCATACCTCCCCATTGCCTTCTGCCTCTCTACAAACCGTTTCTGTTTTTCTTTGTTTGTCAAAGACATTGTCTGTGGAGAGAACAAGGAATAAGATTGGAAATATGAGTTTGAACAAATTCAAATGTAGGTACAAGTGAAAAAAATAAAACACTCATACACTCAATGTTTTCAACTAATTATTTCTCAACATAGCATGTGCCCCTCACCCCATATATGGGTGGTTTTAATCATTGACTATTTACAGTGCAGTTAATGCTAGTAATATATCTAGGTCACTTTTCATTTAATATCATATTTCATTTTGTGAAAAACTCAATTATCAGGAAGATAAAACATGTAAGTACTTACCGGTACTCAACTTTGGTTGCCGGCTGAAAATTGGATGAAACATTTGTTGATGCTGATGGATTTAACACACCTCATGGATGTTGCACATGTGCAGCCATGCAAGAGGTGAAGATTGTGCTTTCAGATGCATTATGGGTAATTAGGTGTGCCACACTGCCCTCTTGTGTTTCAACATCACTCCATTCACCCAATATTTGTCATATATCAACTCAAGAGCATTTGCAATCACTTAATGTTGGTTAGTTACGTTACAGTGTGGTTAGTTACGTTACGTGGTTAGTTACGTTACAGATTTTGACTGGTTGTGGATTCAATATGTTACAATGTTCAGGAATCTTACCTCCTTTTTAAAATTAGTAATTGTGCATAGGAGGAAATTTGAAGATATCAACATTTGAGGACTTTGGTTTTTCTTCACAGAAAAACAATTAGATGTTTTGGTTAGTTACGTTACATTGAGTTGATAGGAGTCAGAGCCTTTAAAATCTGTGGACTAAGTCCATAATTATTTTTTGTTTTACTATTGCAGCTTGTAAATAACCCACAACTGTAAATAATTATGTTCAGGTTTACTTGAAATACTAATTTCTTCATCACTAAAGGAAGATTTAAATTTGTTTAATTTTTTAGTACACAATTTCATGTTAACACATCAACAGCACAAAATTGATAAAAAAAACATATTTCATCATTTGAGAGGACATCCTAAACACCTTTTCCATGAACTTTGGTGTATATGCTATCATATAAATCCAGTTTCTACCCCAAAATTACAATTCTAAATTTTTATGCCTGTCCCCTTCTTCATGGAATTGTCCATATATATATATGTATTTAAAGCGTCTACAGGATTAAAGCTCTCACGGATATAAAGGGTGTTAAGGGTTTTACCCTAAATAAGTCTAAAGTGTCTATGGGGTCTTCAAGGGTCTAGATCTAGAGAGGTGTAAGGGTTAAAGAGCAAATGTGGTCGAAAGTGTCCAAAAGTTATTCAAGTGTCCATAGGGTCTTAAATTGTCTGAGGGGTCTTAAAAGCTCTATAGGTCTGAAGAGTGTCTGAAGGATCAAACAAGGCCGACAGGTCTCTAAAATGTCTAAATTGGAATTAAAGGGTTTAAATGGTGTCAAGGTATAAGGAGTCTAAATGGGTATGAAGGTGTCTCAATGGTGTAAAGGAGCCGGAGTGTTGTCAAGGTCGAAAGGGTATTTAAAGGGTCAAAGGGGGTCTAAAGGGTCCATCTGGAGATATCTCATGCTTTTGATGCAGTTTGGCATCCCGCCTTACTCTCCGAACTCTCTAACTATGGTAACCAAGGCCAACTCCACACATGGCTTACTGACTTCCTCTACTCTCATAACCAACGTGAGGCTCTCAACAGAATCTTTTCATCTCCTCTCCCTGTCAAGGCTGGAATGCTCCCAGGCCATGTTCTTGGCCCAGTCCTATTCCTGATCTTCATCGACGATCTCTCTGACTCTCTGGAAAATTATCTTTATCTATTTGCTAATGACTGCATCCTCTGCCATGACATCCCTCTTACTTCAGACAGGTAGGCTGCAGCCACTTCCAACTCTCTTCAGACCTTGATATAATCCCAAACTGGTCAAAAACTTGGAATATGTCTTTCAATCCTGACAAATCTCACTCACACTATCTCTCTTCGAAAGGGCCATCTTGCAAAACCTCCTGTCTACTTTCTTAACAATCCATTTGAGGAAGTTCAGTCATTCAAACTCCTGGGTCTCACTATCACCCATTATCGTTCTTGGCCAAAGTCCTTCCTTGGCACACGTTATACAAAGTCCTTCCTTGGCACAGGTGAACTCCTATCCACCTACAACGCTTTCATCCGCAGCTTGATGGAGTACTGCTCTCCCCTCTGGGCTTGCTTCCCTGCCTCACATCTTGCTCAGCTTGATGCAGTGGGGACACCAACGCATTTAATATTATTGGAATCTTCCACGATTAAGCTCAGTCTATGGGCCTATCACTTCACCATCACAGACAGGCCGGTGGTTTATGTGTCTTCTACCACCTCCTTTCTGGTCTTGCATCCTCTGGTCTTTCCATGCTTTGTCCCCCCATGTTTCTGCAGTGGTCACATCATCTACCATCAACTCCCCTTCTGGTAAAACTACCTAAATCCAGGATCACTGCTCACCTCCACTCATTTGTTCTTTTTCCCACCTGTGGAATGAACTTCAACATCCTCCTTCAGTCTCATTCTTCCATTCAGGTCTTCAAGACAGCTGTTCACCACAATCTCAGATCGTCCACATTTCAAAACCATGATATTTTCTACCCTCGTTAACCCCACCCAAATCTCTCCCCCAATCTTCCAGTTTTCCCTCCTTTAAGTTTCCTTCTGTAGCCATATTGTCCACCCCATGCATGCACTGCTGCCCCCTATATCTCCCCCCATCCCCCACACAGATTGTTTGTCCAAGTATCCCTCTATCTTGGCCTTCGACTCTGCTGTTGGTGGTTCCCCCCTCTCTCGACTGCTCATTTGGTGTGCATCTCTACTGTTCCATTTGTGTATTTTGCATCCTGTTTTTGTCTGTTACATCCTGATCCATTCAGTGTACTAGCTCTTTCATGAGCCTCGACTATGTATCCACAAAAGGGTGGTTAAAGGGTCTAATTGGTGTAAAGGGTCTTTAAATGGTCTAAGAGTCTATAGGCAAGGGTTCCCCAACCCAGGGTCGCAACCCGAACTTGAAAACACCACCACAATAACATTGCAGTCACAACAGAAGGATTGTAGTGTTATAATTATTGTTACTATAGTTTTAATATTAACACGACGCTATTATATTATTACTGTATTCAGAAATGTCGGCTAATTTGGCTGAAGCAGCTTGAAGGTGAGGCCTAAGTCATGAAGCCTTAGGCCTATACGTATTGTGTTGTTGGAAGGCCCGTGATGCCTATCCTTTCGATATTTGATCAATATTTTAACAATCGCTTTGTTTGTGTTTCACACCAAACGAAAAACGTGAAGGTAGGGCATGGCGATTGTGAATATGACAGGTTCGATGATGTGGTCGGCCTGAGCTGCATGAAAATCAAAATGGCGGTCGGTGGAGTCAGCCGTCCTACGCCGTAATGACGTCACAGACATAATGACATAGTTGTGACAGACAGACAGATAGAAAACTGCCGCTACTTTAATATACCTGTATATGTAGTTTGATGGAGGTTCTTCAATGTAGGGCCAGCAAAATAAATGGCATTGTGGTTAAAAATTAAATATTAGGGCAGTCGTAAAGTTATTATTGCTTTGTGCTTCTCCGTGCCATTGTTTTCCAGAAGTCAGTATTGCACATTTAGAATGATTGTTCTGTCTTTGTCAACAGCCTGAAGGTATTCCTCGTGAGTACAGCCAATCCATACTACTCGATCCTGATGATGTACACACCATGCATTTCAATCTCCCGGCTAATATGGTTCCTGACAGCAACAGCTCCTTCATTGTCGTGTCTGGTAAATCTTACAAGACTGTCCTGGCATTTTGTTTTTCTTGGACGCTATAATATCACATTTGTCACTGATTTGGCGTGACTCTACTCAAGTTGTCATTCATGTGAATCTGGACATATGTACATGTTCATCCATAATTGTTTCAATTTTTCTGAAAGGCCATTAATTGCTATTTTAATTTTTGAACATCAAATTTCAATATAAGCTCCGGTGTTTTCAGCACATTTTTTTGGAGCATTGGAGCACCCCAATTCTCTCTAGGTAATGTGTATTGTATAGCTCTACCTGGTGGAAGCAGGTATTACAAGTCCCTATCCGTAAGGACGGGCTCTTTGCTTGTAATAAATGACATAGCAATGTTGTGTCCAACTTGTAATTATTTTTGACAAATGAAAGACAGGAAGTGTCAATCTAACATTGACAATGCTCTTTTTACAACCAGGAAATTATATGGCTCCCTCAATTAATGGCCTAGACAACCTTCTCCAGATGTCCTATGGATGTGGAGAGCAGAACATGATCAGATTTGCACCAAATGTTTACATCACCATCTACCTGAAATCAATTGCTCAACTCACTCCTGAATTGGAAAAGAAGACTGAGAAGTTAATATTTGAAGGTATAATATCACACCTTGTTCACTAGTTTGTACTACTGGTTTCTGGTAAAGTTTTTATAATTCGGTGAGAAGAAATTCATTTTATCGTAAGTTCAGGTTTTATCGAACACATGGACTTCAGTTATTTTGTTAATTGTTCGTTACAATGTACAATTAATTCGTTTTCGTTGTACAAACACACAAGAATCCCAATGCTACGCACCCCTTCAGCTGCCGGACAGGTTTCATCGCGTATTGGCGAATCATCAGCGACAGCACAGACAGTTCATCTTGTGTATACTATGTGTAAATGTCATTACAGCTGTGGAGGGATTCTGGGAAGAGTTGGAAACAGCAAAAAGGCTTACCTTGTGTAGCCTTTCCTGGTTGCATTTATTCAGCTTTCTTCAGCAAGAAGAGCATGGGAGGAGTCGATTAATTTAATTAATCCGAGCCACCTGGGGAAATTGATTCGGTACGAGCTGATTGGTTTTCCCCTCTATTCACATGTGAGAGATGTGGGTGGGTCTTTGTTTAGTCCTTTTTTCCACGTCAGCCAGAGAATGCAGTGGTGCTGACATTCATGATACTGTACATAAAACCAAGACAGTGGAGGTTTTTCCAGGGATGCAGGTGGTGTGGGATTAGTGGGCCATCCTTGCCGAACAAGGGTGTCTTACCCACCCAACACTACACCTTTAAGGATGGTAGAAGTGGGGACAGGAATTATGATACATTGGTGAAATTTCTGAATTTAGTGACTGAGAGGCCTTAACCGGAGTTATCTTTTGGGAAGTTTTTATTTGCTTTCTTTTACACAAGATTGTAATGAAAGTGTTATTGTTTCACCCAAAAGTACAAGTCGTCACTTCGTAGGTCAATGTGCCATCATGATAAGGTAGAAATTTTTAAAAGGTTAGCTTCAGGAGAATAACAAACTTTATCTACAAAACTTGTGCTACTTTTGATGCTTTTTAATATTTGATGAATGCAAGGAAACAGGAATAGAAGGATGCCAGTGCCATAGTCGTGGCTGTCACACTCCGCTCAGCCCTCTCATTGCTACAGGTTGTGCTAATAAATGCTGCCAACTCCAAGCATGTAAATTAGCCAGTGCTCTGACACACAATGGCTTACTATTTCTAAAATACCCACAAGCTAACTGCTGCTGGGACTGCTGGCTTTACATCCCCACCTGAAGGATTGTGTGCTCTGATGCGCAGCACCACCTTCTGGCATTTCCTCGGAATTGCAAGTTTTTTGTGGATAAATACTATCACAGAAAAATCTCAGACGAGACAGATCCTTGCATGGGGCGCATTCCCCTCCTCCCAAATGAATTATCCTGCACCCCCAAAGCTTCGCAGATTCTTTTGGATTTCTTCTGAAATATCGTCGCTTTGCTTGATACATGTACTCTTCCTTTTGACAGGTTACCAAAGAGAACTGGAATTCTTTCGTCGGGATTCCTCTTTCAGTGCCTTTGGGAATCGCGACCCACATGGAAGCACGTGGTAATGATGCACTTCATACCTTCACCAATAGGCCTTTATTTCAATGGTTCTTTGGAGTTGTACAGTTGTTTGCATGTTAGGTTATGTTTTCACCCCTGTTTGATGCTTGTGAAAATCTAAGATTTTCTAGTGTATTGGTTGGTTGGTCTTGTATGTTATTCTATCTGTCTGCCTGTCTGTCTCTTTGTCTGTTTGTATGTCAATCGCCTACAGGTCACAATTTTAAGCCAATCTTTATGAAACTTCACCAAATGGTGGAGTTGGTCATAAGGATTGATTTTGATTTGATGTAAAAAGGTTAACATAGGCCAAAGGTCATTCAAAATACCTTGTAACATTGTCAAACCTTGGTCATAAGGTCAAACCTTGTAAAATTTCTAAAATCCTCATTTTTCATCCAATAAACTTGAAATTTGAAGAGGATTTACATATCAGGTCACTGAATTCCACCTCCATTTAGGTTGAGGTGAACTTAGGCAAAAATGTCAACATAGGCCAAAGGTCAACAACTTAAGATGGGATTTCTAAAAGTCTCAATCTTCATCTGATTGACTTGAAATATGAAGAGGATTTGCATATCACATCACTGAATTCAAACACCAATTATTTTTGATGTCTAAAGATGAGAAGGTCAACATAGGCCGAATTTCTAAAATTGAAAATTTTCATCTGATTGACTTAAAAATTGAAGAGGATTTGCATACCAGGTCATTGCATTTAATCTGCCAATTATTTTTGAGGTCATCATAGGCCAAAGGGTCAACATAGGCCAAAGGTCAACAACTTATTTTAGGGACCTCAAGTATCATGCTGTGCACGACATATTTCTTGTTTGTTTGTTTTTTGTCTGTGAGCAGTATACATCAAGAATTTAAGGACAGATTTGGACAAAACCTGGTGGACATGTTGGGTGTGTGACAAGGATGGATTGGTTAGATTTTGGTGAAGGCCGGATGTATATCCCGGCCTATCAGTGGGATACAAAACATAAACTGTTCAGCGTGGCGGAGGTATGTGATCTACCACGTGCCATTCTAGACCTGATTTTGTTAATCCTGTCCACATACCCATACATATTGGTTTGTTTGATCCCATTAATCTCTTTATTCGTTCACTGTTGGTCCACACATTATTAGTCCCCTACTAGTTTCACTGGAGGGGACTTTAGGTTTGCTATAGTTTCACTGGAGGGGACTATAGGTTTCAGTAGATAGGAGATTATCTTTTTGTCCCCCGTCGCACCACAGAGCGAAAGGGGGACTATGGTTTTCCCCTCCGTCCGTGCGTGCATCCGTGCATGCGTAAGCGAAGGACCGAATTCTAATTTGGTGTGTGGGTGCAACCCACGTCAAAATCCAAGATGGCCGCCGCCATGTTTGTCTGACGCCATGTATGTCTGAACCTTGTGAGCGGAATATCTTGAAAAATAAGCGAAGTACCAACTTCTAATCTGGTGTGTCAGTGTATCTACGCATAAGGAAGAACGCTATTGAAAATTGGGGTGCCACGTCAAAATCCAAGATGTCCGCCACCATATATATGTCTGAACCTTGTGAGCGAAATATCTTGAAAAATAAACGAACTACTAACTTCTAATCTGGTGTGTGGGCGTATCTTCGCATAAGGGAGAACGCTATTGAAAATTGGGTTGCCACGTCAAAATCCAAGATGGCTGCCTTGCGTCTTCCACTTTGTCAACTCACATCACTTCAACGATGGGGGACCTAGGCGTAACGCTTGTCATGCTGATCATTCTCACAAGCAGATGCCAACTCAAAACCACGTTCTTGAGACTCACCCATATTTGTTGTTGTTGTTGTTGTTGTTACAGGCTTACCGCTTTTGTTTTGAAATGCTTTTTGAGTGCACGAGATATAATACCAATGGATCCGGAGAATTATGAAAAGATTATCTCCTATCTGCTGAAGAAACAGCTGCCTGAAGGAAACTTCGCTGAATCTGGCCGAGTCATTAACCGCAACCTCCAAGGCGGTTCTGCAGCTCCTGTGACCATCACCGCCTATGTCCTTTCTGCCTTGCTCGAGTCAAATATGGTCAGAAATACATTTTTAAAATCTCATCTGATTTGTATTCAGAAGTCCACCATTAATAACACCCATGTGATGTTGTGTCGATCGCATAAGCAAGGCATTCGAGATGCAGAAATTTGATGAGATGTAAACCCAAATATATACTTTTATGAAAGGTACTAGCAGGAGATAATTAATATAAGAATTTGGACAAACTTGTGCAACAAACAATTTGTGCAAACAGTGCAAACAAATTTGTGCAAACAAACAAAACAAAACAAACAATTTGTGCAAACAGTCCAAGTAATAGCAGGGCAATTGAAATTGGTATCTTCAATTTTTTATGAAGAGATTGTATTCTCAAACCGACTACAAGCCCTCATGTTGGTGCATCTGACGCTGGGTGTTGCCTCAGTGAGTCGGCCTTCCTTCGGAGCAGACATAATGCTAACTTACTCATTTGATATCATTCGCTCATGGAGATTAAATATCCCGTAGTACTTTTCAAAAAAAACAAGGCTGCCATGTGCAGGAACTCTGGCCAAGTTTCAAATACCTGTCCTAATGATTGAGCAAGGACACTGCATCAGAGGCAGCATCTGCACCTCATAAGAGAAGTGATGCAATCAGCAGGTCATCATGGATAGATGCATTTTGAAAAAATGGGGTCCAAAAGCACATGAAGCAATTGCTGTGAGATTTGTTGTTACATTAAACAAAAGAAAGGATCACCGTTCACAAGGAACTACAAGGAGGTTTGTGACCGAGAAGAAAAAAAGTGTACCCATTTCGTGTGCGTTCATTGCTTCCATAACCCAACAAGTCACGTGTTAGTGAAGATAAGTAACACAATTAACTACTAAGTATGAAAAGTGGTTACAGTTGCCAAGGGCCCTGAATCGATAGTTCTTAAGTTCTATACTTCTAATACATCACAATAATGACAGCTGTATACCCCCATCCATGGCCGCCCACCCAGTGTTGACGTAATAAGTCGTTTTTTTTTCCTGATGCCAAACGTTTTTTTGCAGGAAGACACCTTATTAAACATGTACTCTGCTCGAATCTTGAAGTCTGTTAAGTTCCTCGAGTCGAAGGTTATGCAGGGAAATTCAAGCAGTTACACACTTGCCATCACTACCTATGCCCTCGCACTGGCAAACAGCAATGTTGCTCCAACAGCTCTCAATAAGCTCGATGAAAAGTCCATTCATAAAGGTCAGTATTCCATTACTATTATTAAAGATATCTAACATCAAGTACTTGTACAATGGGAGGATATCTCACTGGTTACATGCTTTGTATTGTATTGTCTGCTTATTGTCCTCAATGGAATATAACAGGACTTTATAAATTTTCACCAAGACTATAAACTATTTCACCATGGTGTTGAATCATTTAAACGGCACTGTTCTTTGGATGGGAAAGTAAGCTGATTCACCTCTTTAATGTTATTAACATTAAATATTTCACGGGAATTTTTGGAAATGATAGGCCATTGTGTGCCGGTACACTGAGCAACATTTCAATTCCTACCTCACTCTGGCTAAAGTCCCCTATAGTTAATCTTGGTTGCCAGACGGAAGGAAGACTGTAAATGTCTCACTAACAACGGACACAGATGACACAAATGAAAGTGTTGATATGATTAATTACCAGATATCTACATGATCCCTTGAGAGTAAGAAGTTAATGCACACTACACACATACAAACAGTGCACACACACATAACATTCACACACACACACACACACACACACACACACACACACACACACACACACACACGACACTCACACATACAACACACACATACACAAACACTACACGCATGCACGAACACACTCCCACATACAACACACACACACACATACAACACATACACTCACACATACAACACTAACACCTATAACACACACACACACACACACACACACAACACATATACACTCACACATACAACACTAACACCTATAACACACACACACACACACACACACAACACATATACACTCACACATACAACACTAACACCTATAACACACACACACACACACACACATAGGAGACTCACACATACAACACACACATACAACACACACATACACAAACACTACACGCACTCACACATACTACACTCACACATACAGCACAAACACACACACACACACACACACATATATACAACACACATACATATACACCACACACACACACACACACACACACACACACACACACACACACACACCATACACACACACACACACACCTATATATACACACACACACACACACGCACACACACACTACATACACACACACACACACACACGTAGTCACATAGTCACACACAAATACACACCACACACATACACACACACACCATACACACACACACACACCTATATATACACACACACACACACACACACGCACACACACACACACACACACACTACATACACACACACACACACGTAGTCACATAGTCAAATACACACCACACACACACACACACACCATACACACACACACACACACACCTATATACACACACACACCTATATATACACACACACACACACGCACACACACACACACACACTACATACACACACACACACGTAGTCACATAGTCACACACAAATACACACCACACACATACACACACACACACACACACACACACACTACACATACGCACACACATGCACACCCAACGCACACCCACACAACCTACTGCACCACACACACACATACACAAAATACGGTATTTAGCTGTAATAGGTTTGACAATTTTTATATTTCAGTTGTAGATCTTCCCATAGTTGTTGTCAGATCCACCCTGAGATTATTAGATTGGCTTACTTTGAGGTTCATGGTTGTTCTTGGCAGGAGGGCTCCGTTATTGGGAGACACATGTGCCATCTTTGAGTCATTCATTCAAACCAACCTCATTGGACATTGAGACAACAGCTTATGCCCTGCTGGCACACATCAAACTTGGACATATTGAAAAGAGTATTCCAATCATTAAATGGTTGGCACAGCAACGAAACCACCTCGGGGGATTTTCTTCCACACAGGTTAGAACTCTGATGCCACACTTGTTTCAATAAAGTAGGTCTTCATTGTCATTCAAAAGGTCCATCATAAACCTGTGGGTCTAATTTTATTGCCTACATTATGTCATACAACTTCCTTTTTTGTTACCATACTATTTAGGATATTGGGTATTCCACCCTTTCTTCATCATCCAAACCTATCCTAAATGCCTGATGAACCCTTCCCTAAGCCATCATTTCTCTTCCCTTATTAAAATTACACCAATCTGCAAAATGCTCCAAACAACAAATTATCGAATATCGATTGGTCTCCAAACTACATTATGGTCTCCAGAAGAGAGGCTGAGTATGGTAGAGGATGGTGTGGTTGAGCTTGAAAGTGGTTGGATGTCAATGAAAGAAAGTCTGTTGGGAGCCGTTGGTGAGGTATGTGGATGGACAAAAGGACCACCGAGGCACTGGGAAACATGGTGGTGGGATGATGGAATTAGAAAGAAGATTAGCAAGAAGAGGAAGAAGTTCAAGGAGTGGCAGAAGGCGAAGGGTACGGGGGCAGAAAAGGAAGAGCATGAAAGTTATAAGACAGCCAAGAAGGCTGCAAAGAAAGAGGTAGCAAAGGCGCAGGAGGCATGTCGGAAAATGTTCGGAGAACGCTTGGATTTGGAAGAGGGTGAGAGAGCGGTATTCAGGATGGCAAAGCAGATAGCGAAAGAGAGGTGTGATGTGATGGGGGTGAGTTGCTTGAAGGATGAAGTGGGACAAATCGTTGTGGACCCAGATGGAATTAAAGGAAGATGGAAAAGATATATGGAAATACTGTTGAATGCAGAGAATGAATGGGATGGCAACATAGAGAGTAACCCAGTTTTAGGACCGGCAGAGAAGATAACCGAGAAGGAAGTTGAGGAAGTGATTAAATCAATGAAGAGTAGAAAACGGGAGGGCCGACGGGAGTTGTGGGAGATATGTTGAAGGCAGCGGGAAATTGGGGTGTGAAGAGAATGACAGAGATCTGCAATCTGGTGGTGAAAGAAGGCCGCATTCCCAGTGGATTGGGAACTGAGTACCCTTGTTCCTCTATACAAGGGGAAAGGTGACCCTCTGGACTGTGGCTTGTATCGAGCGATAAAGTTATTGGAGCATGGAATGAAGGTATTGGAAAGGGTGTTGGAGAGGAGGATAAGGAAGAAAGTGAAGATTGACAAAATGCAGTTGGGATTTATGCCAGGAAGAGGAACGACAGACGCGCTTTTTATTGTGAGGCAGTTGCAGGAGAAGTACATGGAGAAGAGGAAGAAGTTGTTTCTTGGGTTTGTTGATCTGGAGAAAGCATTCAATAGGGTTCCACGTGAAGTAGTGACATGGGCATTGAGGAAGTTAGGAGTGGAGGAATGGTTGATCAGAGTAGTGATGGCAATGTACAAAAGAGCGCGCACAGCTGTAAGGACGAAGGACGGGAACAGTGGTGAGTTTGAGGTGAAGGTGGGAGTGCATCAGGGGTCGGTACTAAGTCCACTACTATTTGTAGCTGTGATGGAGGTGCTGGCTCGGAACGTAAAGGAGGGTTTACCGTGGGAGTTGTTGTATGCAGATGATCTGGTGTTGATTGCAGAAAGTATGGATGGACTGAAGGAGAAGATGAACAAGTGGAAGGAATGTATGGAGACGAAAGGTCTGAAGGTGAATATCGGAAAAACAAAGGTGATGGCAAGTGGTAAAGCATGTGGTAAGGTGGAAAGAACTGGGAAGTGGCCCTGTGCTGTGTGTAGGAAGGGTGTCGGAGTGAACTCCATTCAATGTACAATGTGCACTGAGTGGGTTCATCAAAAATGTAGTGGTTTGAGAGGGTCATTAACCAGTGTGGCAGCTACATTCAAGTGTAAGGTGTGCACAGAGGGCGCTGCAGATGGAGGAAATGTTGAGTTGGATCTTGGAGACGGCGTGAAGCTGGAAGGTGTGAAAACATTTTGTTACCTAGGAGACATGCTGAATGGAGAAGGTGGATCAGACTCGGCAACGGTTGCTAGAGTGAGATGTGAATGGAAGAAGTTTCGGGAACTGAGTGTCGTGCTGACGAGGAGGGGAGTGTCGTTGAAGCTGAAGGGAAAGGTGTATGCTGCATGTGTGAGAAGTGTTATGATTTATGGGAGTGAGACATGGGTAATGAACATAGAGCAGCAACGAAGGCTGGAAAGGGTGGAAATGCAAATGGTTCGGTGGATGTGTGGAGTATCGTTGAGAGAGAGGAAGCCAAATGATGAATTGCGAAAGATGATGGGAATAGAGCCTGTGATGGATGCTGTGAAGAGAAACAGTTTGAGATGGTTTGGTCATGTGTTGAGGAAGGATGAAAGTGACTGGTTGAGAAGAGTGATGGAAATGAATGTGGAAGGAAGTGGAGGACGGGGAAGACCGAGAAAGACTTGGCTAAAGATGGTCGAAGAAGAAATGCGGGCCAGGGGGTTAACAAGGGGAGATGCAGAAAATAGGGCAAAATGGAGAACATTGTCATGGGGACCGCAAGGCTAACCCCCTGGCTAACCCCCATTGCAGTGAAAATGGCCTTTTAAAATGCCTGTTGTTGATTGGTCTCCAAACTCAGTTAGTCTCCAAACTGAGTTAGTTTCCAAAACTGAGTTAGTCTCTAAACTGAGTTAGATCTAAAAGTTTCTAAACTGAGTTAGTCTCCAAACTCAGTTGGATCTAAAAGTCTCCAAACTGAGTTAGTCTCAAAACTATGTTAGTCTCCAAACTGAGTTAGATCTAAAAGTCTCCAAACTGAGTTAGATCTAAAAGTCTCCAAACTGAGTTGAATTTAAAAGTCTTCAAACTGAGTTAGAGCTAAAAGTTTCCAAACTGAGTTAGAGATAAAAGTTTCCAAACTGAGTTAGAGCTAAAAGTTTCCAAACTGAGTTAGAGCTAAACGTTTCCAAACTGAGTTAGAGCTAAAAGTTTCCAAACTGAGTTAGAGCTAAAAGTTTCCAAACTGAGTTGGACCTAAAAGTTTCCAATCTGAGTTAGAGCTAAAAGTTTCCAAACTGAGTCAGATCTAAAAGTCTCCAAACTGAGTTGGTCTTCAAAATGAGTTAGATCTTAAAGTCTTCAAACTGAGTTAGTCTTCAAACTGAGTTGGTCTCCAAACTGAGTTAGATCACAAGTTACAGTTAGATAGGATCCAAAAGTACCTTATTTTAACAAAATCTTCCTCTATATTTTCTTTATCTGTTTGAGTTATTTGAGGTCTGTACCTGTACTTTAAGGCCTGTAGGCCAAATTTAAATCTGTACTTTATGGCCAATTATTATTTAAGCCAGTACTTTAGGCCTGCACTTTTAGGCCTGCACTTTAAGGTAGTACTTTAAGTATGTGCACAAATGTGACTTTTTCAGGACACTGTCGTTGCACTTCAAGCTTTAGCCGCCTCTGCTGCTCAAGCTGATCCTGTTGATGTGCAACTCAACGTTGATATTTCAACGTCGCAAAGCAAAGTTCTTCACGTGACAGACACAAATGCAACAGAATCCCACCGCATTGAGGTGGGTCTTTACATGAGTGAAATTATATGTCCCAAATTTTTTTATTTGTGAAGATATGTGGTCTAGCTGTACTTGGTGCTTTTATTGCAGTTGCCTTCAGGTGGTATTATAGTTTTCTCTGAGTGTGGTGAAACGAGTTGTATCACCAGGCAATGGATATGGCATGTTTAGCGAGCACAAAACTAGTGGTCTACGATGGTGGCACAAGAGAATACACAAGTATAAAATGGCTAGAGTTCCCCATTGCAAAAGATCACAATGTGATGACGTTTCGGGTTTCTCCCCTCGTCAGAGCAGGACAGTGGCAATCCGCAATCCAGTTGCTGCTGACAAAATTTATTCGGAGCAGCTCAATCTCCGGCCTCAATGTGGCCACCCAGCATTATTTTATTTATTATAATACTAGCAAAAAGTTCGTCAAAAATGACTGTTTGGAACAGTCTATTCAACTGTGCAGCTTCGTGCGCGTGCCAAAGTCTGAAGCCTCGGCCTAGTGTCAGGTGTGCTTATATCTTCTTTATTTATTGGACATCGTATGGATGTAAGTGAATACTCGTTTTACTCTGCATGCATTGCACATCATGTGCGGTGAATTTCACCTCCCGACACCTTGTATTTATTTTATTTGATTTTTTAACGCTTCTGCACACCACCCTTGAGGCTCGGTTTGCAAGCTACATTCTACAATTTCAAAAGAAGAGACATAATTACTCTTTCATGGAAAATGTTTTTCGAGTTTTTTTGTCCTCAAAAATAGGCCATAGTGAACACACATTCGTGTTAAAAGATTGGCCTTTAAAATCTACACTTATGAAGCGGGACAGACATCTGTACAAACTGACATTGTGTTTTATATGGTAGATAGCTCAGTCACATTATGTGGGAAGTGAGAACTGGTTGTTTGGGAGTATTACTTTACCATTCTATCCTGTCTGATGAAGCTTTGGATTATCACAAAATAACTATTGTGATTGAAAAATAAATCCCTCCATCATTACATGTTCACGTATTCATTCCTACTAGCCGAAACCCGTGAAACATCCACGGAAAGGAGGATGTGGTGTATGGATAGAGTGTACCATTATGGATGGCATAGGGGATTTGCTTGTCCGAGTAAGAGTTAGGAAGAAAGATGAGAATGAAGAGTGCGTATATGAACAACGATCGCCGACACCGGCACAAATGCATGCTCTGGATTGTCCACTCAGTGGACGGCTTGCTTTCGCCTTCGCCTGTCCAATCAGCGGACGGCTTGCTTTGCCTTCGCCCAGCAGACGCCAATACGATGGCGTCGTAAGATGGCGTCGTATCGGCAGTTAATCGGATGCTTTTGGGCCCCAACGTCGGCTAATTCAGATTTTTCGAGTATGTCTGTACGTGATAAACAAAGAGCGCGGTTCGTAGATCGTAAATCCATTAGTGCCGTGGGCATCGGGTCACTGGGTGCGGCGTAAAAGGGATAACAAAGTCGAGTCCTTACGCTATTATTATATAGATTATTGAATGACGCTCTCATGGACATCTCTAATTTGGATAAATCAGATGACTTCAACCTGCATGTGCTTTTTCTTTGTGTATTGCTTACCCAGGAATTAATATATCTGCTCTTGTTTTTATTAATTGTTATTTTTTACTTGCAGTTTCCAACCTCACCGTCCATGACCTTGAACTTCACTTCAACTGGTACTGGGACTGTTTACATACAGGTGGGTTATTGTAAAAGAAAATACAACGGTGATTAGGCCTATTGTTGTGACCATGTCCCCATATAGATTCATCTCAGCTATGTACAGAGTGATAATTACACATATCAGTGAAAGCAGGAAATTCGGCCTTGGTGTTGGCATGCAATGGGCTGTAATTTTCAAAAGATGTGATGGAATCTTGAGTGAGTGCAATCTAATTTTGTGGATATATAAAAGATGCCATGAAATATTCAGTCGGATTTAAATCCCTGATAACGTGGTTTCTTCAGTCAGATTGAAATCCCTGACATGGTATCTTCAGTCGGATTTAAATCCTTGACAGAACAGTATCTAAAGTTGGATTTAAATCCCTGATATGGTATCTTCAGTCGGATTTAAATCCCTGACGTGGTATCTTCAGTCAGATAAAAATCCCTGACATGGTATCTTCAGTCGGATTTAAATCCCTGACCTGGTATCTTCAGTCGGATTTAAATCCTTGACAGAACAGTATCTAAAGTTGGATTTAAATCCCTGATATGGTATCTTCAGTCGGATTTAAATCCCTGACGTGGTATCTTCAGTCAGATTAAAATCCCTGACATGGTATTCTTCAGTCAGTTTAAAATCCCTGACATGGTATTCTTCAGTAAGTTTTTAAAGCCCGAATATTAAATCTTCAGTCCGATTTAAATCCCTGACAGAATGGTATCTTCAGTTGGATATAAATCCCTGACATGGTATTGTTCAGTCTGATTTAAATCCCTGACATGGTATTCTTTAGTCCGATTTAAATCCCTGACATGGTATTCTTCAGTCCAATTTAAATCCCTGACAGAATGGTATCTTCAGATGGATATAAATCCCTGACATGGTATTCTTAAGTCCGATTTAAATCCCTGACAGAATGGTATCTTCAACAACAACAACAACAACATGCATTTTAAAGGCCATTTTCCCTGCTAGAGTGGGGATTAGCCTTGCGGTCCCCATGATGACAATCTTCTCCATCTTGCCCTATTTTCTGCATCTCTCCTTGTTAACCCCCTTGCCCACATTTCGTCTTCCACCATCTTTAGCCAAGTCTTTCTCGGTCTTCCCCATCCTCTACTTCCTTCTAGATTCATTTCCATCACTCTTCTCAACCAGTCACTTTCATCCTTCCTCAACACATGACCAAACCATCTCAACCTGTTCCTCTTCACAGCATCAATCACAGGCTCTATTCCCATCATCTTTCGCAATTCATCATTTGTCTTCCTCTCTATGGTACAGAATGGTATCTTCAGTTGGATATAAATCCCTGACATGGTATTCTTCAGTCTGATTTAAATCCCTGACATGGTATTCTTTAAGTCCGATTTAAATCCCTGACATGGTATTCTTCAGTCCAATTTAAATCCCTGACAGAATGGTATCTTCAGATGGATATAAATCCCTGACATGGTATTCTTCAGTCCGATTTAAATCCCTGACAGAATGGTATCTTCAGTTGGATATAAATCCCTGACATGGTATTCTTCAATCTGATTTAAATCCCTGACATGGTATTCTTTAGTCCGATTTAAATCCCTGACATGGTATTCTTCAGTCCAATTTAAATCCCTGACAGAATGGTATCTTCAGATGGATATAAATCCCGGACATGGTATTCTTCAGTCCGATTTAAATCCCTGACATGGTATTCTTTAGTCCGATTTAAATCCCTGACATGGTATTCTTCAGTCCGATTTAAATCCCTGACATGGTATTCTTCAGTCCGATTGAAATCCCTGACATGGTATTCTTCAGTCCGATTTAAATCCCTGACATGGTATTCTTCAGTCCGATTTAAATCCCTGACATGGTATCTTCAGTCCGATTTACATCCCTGACATGATATTTTCAGTCCGATTTAAATCCCTGACTACCTTCAAAGACTACCTTCAAATCTCTGACTGAAATCTCTGATGACTTCCTTTCGTGCTGTCAGTGCTGGGTTCGATTCCCGACTCAACTTTAATCTGTGCTTCATTGGCAGGGCGTTGCATCACAAAGAGGGCCATCCCTCTCAATGGACGTTAATCTGGGTGGTCCACCTACTAGCATTACTTGGCAGTCGTTAAAAGCCTATGGTGTGCTTTGCTAAGGGTTAATGAGTTACCACTATGAACAATTCTAAATTCCTGCCCTGACTACTGCTGGAAAGGCAAAGGTACAAACCACTCAGTGTAATCCTTGCCATGAGACTGCTTTGGAAGCAACTTGAAAGCGCCTCCTGCTAGCATCACGTCTGAACTTGAATTCAATCCTTGCATTTTGATAGTCGAATCCAGGCTAGACACATCAATGGTGAACACACTACAAGCTGAGCTATTCTACCACCACATTAATCTACCGCAGGAAAAATGACTACAGTAAGTGCAGTAATATAGTGTAGGAGTGGAAACTTTTGTTTAAAGAATAAATGCTTATTAAGCGATGTTCAACGAGAACGACACTCTTCGACGTCACTACGTCGACCAATATGCCTCCATCCACATTATTACATCACTATAATATTTGTACCAAGTTTGATTTAAATCCATTCAGCTGTTCTCAAGTTATCAATGCTCTATGCCAAATGTCAATTGTCAAATTTGTCCTCAATGCCAAACAGGAAATCAGAGCTGTCTCCCTTGACATATCACGTGCCTTCGATATGGTCTGGCACCCCGCTCTGCTCACCAAACTCTCCTCCTATGGGATCCATGGAAATCTCCACGCATGGCTTGCAGACGTCCTCTCTGGTCGTAGTCAACGTGTGGCCCTGAATGGGTTTCTCTCATCTCCCCTTCCTGTTCAGGCTGGAGTTCCTGAAGGCAATGTTCTGGGCCCTGTGCTTTTTTCTGGTCTTCATCAATGATCTCTCTGACTCTCTTGAAAATCCTCTCTATCTCTTTGCTGATGACTCCACTCTCTGCCGCTCCATTCCTCATCCCTCAGATCGGCAGTCTGCAGCCTCCTCACTCTCTGCAGACCTGGACAAAATCACAGACTGGTCAAACAAGTGGAACATGTCTTTCAATTCTGACAAATCTTACACTCGTACTATGTCTCTCCGAAAAGACCGACTGGACAACCCTCCCATCTACTTTCTAAACAATCCTGTCCAGGAAGTTCTGTCGCTCAAGCTTTTGGGTCTCACTATCTGCCATGATCTTTCCTGGGAAAACCACATTTCCAAACTGGCCTCCAAAGCCAGTCGCCGACTGGGCATCCTCCGTCGTGCGAGGTCCTTCCTTGGCACACCTGAGCTCCTCACCACATACAAGGCTTTCATCCACAGCTCAATGAAATACTGCTCTCCCCTCTGGGCTGGTGCTCCTGCCTCACACCTAGCTCGTCTTCACGCTGTTGAAACCAAAGCTTTCAGAATCATTGGAATCTCCTGCGATGAAGCTAACTCCGAGGGCCTTTCACTCACTCACCCCAGGCAGGTTGGTGGTCTTTCTGTCTTCTACCGACTCCTCTCCGGCCTTGCTCCCCCAGCTCTCTCTGTGCTCTGTCCCCCAAATATTCCTACAGGTCGCACAAGATCTGCCAGCAACCCTCTTATGGTTAAATTGCCAAAATCAAGACTCTCTGCTCACCTTCACTCTTTCATTCCCCTTTTCTCCCGCCTCTGGAACAAACTCCCCTACTCCCTTCAATCCCACTCCTCCCTCCCTCCAGGTCTTTAAAACAGCTGTTCACCACCATCTCTTATCTTCACCCATCCAAAACTTGACCTCTTCTACCTCCGTTAATTCACCCCAAATCCACTTTTTTTTTTGGAAATACCGACTTTTTTCTTTCCTGTAAGTTCCAGCAGTGTCCATGTGTTTTATACTTTCCCACCCCCCCCACCTTCACATGCCTCCTCCCCCCAAGCCCTCTCCCTCCCACAGATTTTCCGTTGTCCCTGTTCTCTGGTGTTGTACTTGTGTGCTTCCCTCTCTCTCTCCCAATCTTGTCTCCCGCTCCCTTTTTGTATGTTTTGTGTGTCCATTCGTTGTTGTTTTTGTGATTGATGCTAGCTCTTACACGAGCCTCGATCTTGTACATACAAATCACATTTTAACCTGACATGACCTCTGAACTTCGACCTCTTGACCTTCATGCTTACATCATTATACATATTGCTTATTATACCAAGTTTGAATTAGATCCCTTTAGCCGTTCTCAAGTTATAGACCTACTACAGACTTTGACCTTTGACTTCTTGACCTCAAAATCTAATCAGTTAATCTTTACATCGTTTTACATACGTATGTGTACTAAGTTTGAACTAGATCACTTCAGCCATTCTCAAGTTATTGACTTATTACTGTCTTTGACCTTTGACCCCAAATTCTAATCAGTTAATCTTTACATGATTATACATACCTGTACCAAGTTTGAATTATATCACTTCAGCCGTTCCCAAGTTATAGACATATTAAAGACTTTGACCTGAGACCTCTTGACACCAAAATCGAATCTGTTCATCTTTACATCATTCTACATAATTGTGCCAAATTTGGTCAGAATCCCATCACTGGTTCACAAGTAATCGCGGTAACAGTATTTTTACCTAACATGACCTCTGACCTTTGGCACTTGACCTCGTGACCCCAAAATGGAATCAGTTCATCTTTACCTCATTATACATACCTGCACCAAGTTTGACTAAGATCCCTTCAGCCGTTCTTAAGTTTTCGCGGTAACGAAAACCTATCATGAACGGACGGACGGACAACCTGAAAACATAATGCCTCCGGCGACGAAAATGAAACTTGTACATTGAAAAACCCTGAGGTTTTGACTACACAATGATCAAGATTTTTTGATACGACTGTTCATTCATTGTGTGCAGTGGAACATCTTGTACAACGTCAGAGATGACCTATCAACAGGTTCCAGTGATCGAAAGCGGAGAAGCACAGAAAAACTCGGCCTGCATGTGGTACTCAATGAGACGATGGAGTTTGATGGTAAAATCCACCTTACTTCGTGTGCGAGGTAACACAGCAGCTAAAGATGTCAGAAATGCAAATGGGATAACAATGTTATTCAGGCTAACATCTAGATATAACGAAGCAAGTTTTTGAGTATGTCTGCTTTTGGCCCTGGTGTTGGCTTAGCGGTTAGGGTGCCGGCTTGGAATCTTAGGATCCGGAGTTCGAATCCCGGTCGATCGCTGAATTAACGCCAGGGGGGTTGACTCAGCCTGTCATCCTTCCGAGGTCGGCAAATTGAGTACCAGCTCGCTGGGATGAATGATGAGCTCGTTTGGCGGATGTCCGGTCTTACTGGAATGACGACAGCGAGTCACTGCATTAACCAGCAGCACCTGTGGTATGCTGTAAAATAAGGGCGGTGCACTATGGGTATTCCCTGTGTATCCGGCCAGCCGCTGCACCACACTTCCCTTCCGGTTGTCGGGCCTCGGCCTGCCACTGGACTTTGGGTTGTTTGGCGAGAGGGAGCGACTGACTTCTGCGCAAGGTCTGTTGCTCCTAAAACGTTCGCGCAGTCTGTTACCTAACACCAACGCCGTAATGGCGGGGCGACATGATGATGTCTGCTTTATACCAATTGGTTGGACAGCTGGCCTGATGCCACCCACAATTGTAACCTGAAAAAAAAATTACCACCATTTTGGTGCTATGGTAAGTCTCTTTGGAAGTACCATGTTCACAGTGTAAAACAACGTAAGCAACTGTTAAAATGATTATCAAGTATCAAAAGGTTGGAGCCGATAGGTGTCATGAGCCATGTGAAGGTGACAGTCCTATACGTCTCAGGCTTCAGGCCTCTGATGTCATGCTTTGAGCCAGTGCAATTGAATCTATCCCAGCTACAGTATATAACCATGATGTATTATATATGCATACAAGCAATCGAGCAGTATGCATGTTTTTGTTTCAGGTATGTAACCCAGGTTACTTTTTATTTTCGGGAGCGATGAAAGCTGTGGTCTGTTGCCTATACACTGCCCAAATAAAGCGACATGATGGAAGAACTTATTGCATGGTTGCAACAAGATCAACCATAGATAGGGTCGATACTCTGCTAGTTATCAGAATATACCAAGTAACTTGTTTTTTCATTCAAATTATATGCGGAATCTGACTTGATGTGCCCCACCATACACCTGGTAGAGTGTGAACTGATCACAAACCCACAGGGCAATTACTTATTTCGTAATAATTTTTTTTTTTTCTGTGTACAAGGTTCTTCATGTAGTTTGGTCAATGTAAGAGGAAAAACAAGCTGATAATTTGAATCCATCATTCTCATCAGTGATCTTTCAGTTTGTACCGATATAAGGCTGGGAGTCCTGCAGCTAATCTACACATCTACAATCAATGGCTAAAAATGCAAACTTGTTACAAAATCCATAAATTAAAATCGGTCAAAGTGATCCTCCTTGTCACGAGATTGGCGTCCATAAAGAGGAAGCTGCAGCAATTAACATTCAAAAAATGATAAGAGCAAACAAGAAAGTCAGTGACCTCACAGCAGATGTAATGGTGGAATGCTCGTGCAGTTCGGAAAGCACTCAAGGATAGCACTAACAGCCTCTCAGGTATGCTTGGGATGTAAAAACTGTGAAAAAGTATATCCACCAACATTTTATAGCTGTGGATTTAAAAGGAGCATCACTGAGGTATATCCGTCCAGTTGGAATCGTCATAGAAAATTACATTAGTCCCAGCCACGATATGTCCACAAGAACATGATCATATTTGTGTTGTTACTTCGCCTTGCCATATTTAAGGCCCTGTCATGAACTATTGGAAGAGAGCGAGTTGGGAATGCCAGAGCCCTAGGTTAGACTTTCTAGAGGTACAGTCTTTGTGGCAGGAATTTGGAATATGCCAACAATCGTCTTCTCTTCGTGCAAGAACACCGTGGGATCTATAATGTCCACCAGCAATCAATGCTAGCAGACAGGTTCCCATGGTTACGTCGCATCTGACACACAGTGTACTTATTGATGCAATGCCCTGCTTGGCTCTGCCTATTGATGCAATGGTGCAATTCCATATCCTAGTAGGTTGCCACTTCTTTAGTGTTTGAGAGTGCCTCGAGGACCACCTCTAGATGGTGACTGGCATGAGCTGCTCTTGGGCAAGCGCACACCTCTTCATATATGGGCGAATCCCAGCATTACTAGAGGGTGACTGACTTGATTGGGGCAGGAATTTAGAATTTGCCTGGAATGCTGGTGACAATCCGTTCAGGACTGGTCAGATCAGGAATCAAACCCAGCTAGTCAGATCAGGAATCAAACCCAGCCAAGACAGGTGAAGGTGACACCTTCTCAACTATCCTGACAACCCCATCAGCTTATTGATCAACTGACAACCAACAGTTTTATGTCTCGACTTTCATCTTGGTTCGTGCGTCCTCTCTCGTCACATATTGTCCTCTTTGAGTCTGGGAGGTTGGTGGTTGGAATCCCAGCTGAGTCGTACCAAAGGCTTTAAAATGGTACTTGCTGCTCATCATTTAAAATGGATAGAGCACGAACAAACAATCAGAGGTTGGCAATACTGGCAAAGGCTTGATGGGCATTTTGACCTCTTGCTGTGCTGAAGTTCCTGTTTGGTTCCTCATATTCTAATGGAGAGAAATAATGAAAAAAATCCAATTTAATCTGCATTATTTCCATCTTAATCTTTTGTTCACGAAAAATGCTACATCATGTCAAAGTCATCATGATCATCATCCTGCTAGCCAGAGACATGTCAACCGTCATTTCAACTGGCAATTCTGCCACCATTCTCAGATCTACTGCAATCTTGATAATCTACATATTACTTACTAATCTAGACAGAAAATCTCAAATAAGAGTATTTAATTACTCATTAGAATCTACACAGAAAAGTGGTTTTTCAATTTTATTTGTCATTTCTATCACTTGTATCACTTAAACCTGGTGTTGGCTTAGCGGTTAGGGTGCCGGCTTGGGATCCTAGGATCCTGGGTTCGAATCCCGGTCAATTACTGAATTAACGCCAGGGGGGTTGACTCAGCCTGTCATCCTTCCGAGGTCGGCAAATTGAGTACCAGCTTGCTGGGATGAATGACCACGGTGTGTACCCCGATTTAGAATAGGTACACCGTATCCCTGCGGATCGTAAGAGCGTGACCAAGGGTTGGCGTCAGGAAGGGCATCCGGCCATAAAAACATTGCCTCAAACAGGGAACCATGATTGTCATGGGGCCCACAAGGCTAACCCCTGCTCTAGCGGGGAAAATGGCCTTAAAACGATCATTCATTCATTCATTTCTATCACTTTTTATTGATTTTTGTATGCATATCGGAAAGAAGAAAAAGCGTCCTCGAACCGTTCGAGTGCTGGATATTCATGCAGTATCCGGGGTTCGTTTCCATTCGGAATTGTGGCCCAAGCCATACAAAATCACCGAGCTCTTTCGCAGGCATTAATGGCAGGGCAAGCATGATGGAGGTTGATTTTGGGATATCTTAGTTTTTAGTGAAGAGTCAGACAAGGACAACTACCTAGATATATGCAATCGACTGCGATTTACCCTTGGGTGGTGGTCCATTGATGGTCATTTCCTTGGAGCACCATATGACCTTGAGCTTCAACATTTATGGATAGAGTGTGCATTAAGAAAAGGTGTCCCCATCTGCAATGTATTCATAAAACTCAACATCTTACTATAATTCACCAAATGTCCGTCCGTCTGTCTGTCTGTCCGTCCATTCGAAGGTACCGCAAAAACGGCTGAACCGATCGCAACGATATTTTGGGTGGGTAATCCTGGGATCTCCTGGAGTAAAATAGGGTGTATTGTTTTTCCAATTTCAGCTTTGGCCTCCAGCATTTTCAGGTTTGGACTCCCGCATAACGTTATTTTCCCGGGTGCCGCACAAACGGCTGCACCGATCGGCTGCACCGATCGGACTCGGTGACCACAGACAAAGACCTTTTAAAAGGACGTGGGTTGAATCCCTGCTTGAGAGAATGCCAACCCCCTCCCCGCCATCATGGTCGTCTCTCCAACTCACAATCCCATGAGATATGCGGAAAGGACGACCCAAAACCAATTATCTTCTTTTTGATTCATATATAAACATCATTAAAAGTAAATAATGACCTCGGCCAAAGTTCAAACGACGTGAGTTTAATCTCTGCATGAGAGAATTCCACATAGCTATTTGGGCGGTGTATAAGCCAACTGATCACTGTCTCCATCGATCTTGCCAAGGCCGTAACACTTATCGGCTCAAAATCCTTTTAACTGTTGACTTGGTAGTTTTTACAATGAAGGAAACATAACAATGTTGTTAAAAGTTTATTTTGTGATTAATTTGTGATTGGAGTTATGTTGTTTGGAATGAAAAAAGAGATATTGAGTACAAGTAAATGACGACATGCCGTGATGGTTTCTACTTTCTAAACGTGAACTTCGCGGATCGCCATATGCAGATTCGCCACGGACCCACGATCGATGTTTCTATACGTGAATGTACCCGTTTGTTTGCCAACGGGTACGTTTTTCATGGAAGTCCTTCACGAACTTGCTGTCCATGTCTGATGTGCGACTGAGGGTGCTACAGGAATGTGGAATTTATTGGTTTCATGCTTTAGCATTCGCCGTATCTGTATTGCCTGTTTGCTTCTGGCCTCACACCCGTGCATGGCACGGGTATCTCACTAGTCATGTACATTGGAGGAAAATTATTGAAGTTATAAGCAAAAAGGTGTTTTTTGTTAATTAGGTCACAATCCGAAAAAAGTAGGTCAAAGACACTAATTAAATATCAGGTGCACAACTTCCATGCAGGTACACTATTATGATGCAAGAACATATTGGAAAGCCAAGCAGTCTTTGAGATTCCATATTGGCAAAATTAGGCGATGACGAAAAACACGTTATTTTTTTTCAGAGTGCCATTTGACCTTGACCTTGGAGGGGTATGACCTAAATAAAGAGTAAATGCACCTTGCTCTAGGCTATCTAAAGAGGGCAATTACATTTTGATTGGACAAACTTTGGTCAAGTAATGGTGAAAAAGGTGCATAATTAGGTCATGACCTTAAGAATTAGATCAAGGTCAAAAAAATATTGTATAACAACCCCGTATAGTTTCTATGCACACTATTGATGCAAAATTTCATTATGAAAGCCCCAGCGGCTCCGGAATACAGCCCGGGAGTGTTGGGAGTGCAGGAAACAAATTCTAAATGGTAGTTTAGTACTCTTCGGGGTCAAATAAACTTTGTGATACCATTAAAAATTATGGGTGCGAAGCCTCTCCCTATCCTATCGGAGTATATAGGGAGAGGCTTAATATCTATCTATAATTCCAGTAATCTCTGTGTGTTTGTTTGTACGTTTGTTTGTCTGTGACCGCTGTTTCTCGACAACCACGGGTCCGATATACTTTAAACTTGCCAGGTATATTGCTGGGGACCCGAGGATGTGCCTTTTCAAGGTTTCATATTAATCGGACAATTACTTACCGAGCTATGTCCAAAAAACGATTCAACCAATCAGAGAGCAGCGAGCTATCGCGTGTGCCGAACGTGGCGGACACACTCTGCCTCGGATGGCACATTTGAGAGCGTATTCATTTATTTCACGTTTGCAAACTATGTTGGCGTTAAACTATGTTTTAAAACTAATAAAAACCCCGGGGGGATTGTCACTGTACTCGCAAGCCGTTCGCCGTTCGCTTTGGCGTTGCGAATGGACCAAAACATTTCATGCACCAAACCATTTCATGTAAAGCGTTCGCCGTTCGCTTTGGCGTTGCGAATGGACCAAAACATTTCATGGACCAAACCATTTCATGTAAATAGAGGGGGGGATATAATTTTAGATATAGATATAGTACGGGCATGCCCTAGTAGAATCAATGAACGGAAGCATTGGTACTTGTGCGAGCAGCACCGCGGCAGTGTACCAAGCTTACTGTAGTTCTGTGTACCAACTACCAAGCTGTAATAAAATGAACATTTCATCAAGATAAATTATGTGTGAGCTGTAGTCTCTGTTACTGTTTATCAGGAACTGTTCAACTTTGTTTTGCACAGGGAACGAGGGGGTGGGATCGGGGGGGGGGGGAGGGGGGATTAGTGGGAAGAGGGAGGGGGGGTTGAAGAATTTAGGACATGGGGTATCTGGGTTGCTTACCAAATAAAGGAACCCTTATTTCAATTAGTGATTACGTCTATTCACCATCCTGATCACCATATTTTTCCCCATCCTAAATCTCTGTCTGCATGGCACTCCTACCTCCTCATCTTCCTTCCAACCAGGATATATTTTTTTCATTTTTCATCTCCCTTATTTATTTTTCCATTTCTCGTCCTGAGGTTTCATTCCAGAATTATTTCCAATGTAACTACTCTTTGGATTAATTTTAAGCATGCTAAGCTGACAAGCCAAATAATAATAATAATAAACTAACAGCTGCTTACTCTCCATCCCTGGACTGCATTTTTCCTCAGTTGGCTGAATGATGATTTGAGTGGCATGCTCCTCATGGAGGTTAACTTGCCAAGCGGCTTCATCACCGACGAACAATCCATAAAACTGCATCACAACATCATGAAAACAGAATTGGAGGGGTCCAAGGTCACTCTGTACCTGGTCGAGGTAAGCTGTAAATTGTCACTTACTTTAAGTACTAACTTGAGTTGACATAATTCGTTGATTATAAGCATTTAACCACCTTTTAATTTCGTTATTTGTTTTCTGTACAGGTGGGAAAGCACGATGTGTGTGCCAACATCCTTGCATACCAGGTGGCGCTGGTGGCCAACATTTCAAAGCCGCTCGTTAAATTGATTGATTATTACGAACCACGTAAGTGTTTACAAGAGTAATTATTTAATAATATGATCATCCATCTATTTATTACATACACCTTTGAAGGTGCAAAAGAAGGTAAGAGAGTGGGGTGGGGGAGGGGGCAGGTGGTCGAATATTTGCATACGTAATAAAGAGACAGCCCATTATGCTGTTGTTTTCCAACAAAAGTTATAGAATATATAACAACTTCTATGATTCTGGATGCTGCACATTCAATGCATACGAGGAGAGAGGGCATCGGCGAGGTGGGTCGGGGGTAGTGTTGGTGATGATTACATTTGTTACTTTTTCCTATTCTTTTTTTCCCAACTTTGTTGTGTAGATATTTGAAGAAGTGTGAGCCTGCTCAAGAACCAATAAATATAACTCATGTACTTTGTAATAAATCCAAAAGGCACCACTCATCCATTCAACAATATAATGTCAAAAGCATTGGGTTTATTTGATTGATTATTTATTGAACTCCCAAGGTGATTGATTATTTATTGAACTCTCATGGTTATTGATTATTTATTGAACTCTCAGTGTTGTTGATTATTTATTGAACTCTCATGGTTATTAATAATTTATTAAACTCCCAAGGTTATTGATTATTTATTGAACTCATGGTTATTAATTCTTTATTGAACCCTCATTGTTTTTTTTGTTTTGTTTTTTTGGTTTTTTGTATACAGAATCGAGGCTGGTGAAAGAGCTAACATTTATCACACAAACAAATCAAACAGACAAACAAAATATATAAAAGAAGAAGGAGCGGTAGACAAGATGGGGAGAGAAGGGGAAGCACACAAACACAACATTTGAGAGCAGGGACATCGGGAGATGTGTGGGAGGGAGAGGGCTTGGGGGGAGGAGGCGTGGGAAGGGGGTGGGGGGGGGGGGGGTGAAGTATAACACACAAGGACACCAAGGACTTCCAGGAAAGAAGTTGGTATTTCAAAAAAGTGGATTTGGGGTGAAATTAGCGGGGGTAGAAAAGATCAAGGTTTTGGATGGGGGAAGATAAGAGTTGGTGGTGAACAGCTGTTTTAAAGACCTGGAGGGAGGAGTGGGATTGAAGAGAGTGAGGGAGTTTGTTCCAGAGGCGGGAGAAAAGAGGAATGAAGGAGTGAAGGTGAGCAAAGAGTCTTGATTTTGGCAGTTTTAACCATAAGAGGGTTGCAGGCAGATCTTGTGCGACCTGTAGGAATATTTGGGGGACAGAGCCCAGAGAGAGAGCTGGGGGGCAAGGCCGGAGAGGAGTCGGTAGAAGAAGGAGAGACCACCAACCTGCCTGCGGTGAGTGAGTGAAAGGCCCTCGGAGTTAGCTTCATCGCGGGAGATTCCAATGATTCTGAACGCTTTGGTTTCAACAGCGTAAAGACATGCTAGGTGTGAGGCAGGAGCACCAGCCCAGAGGGGATAGCAGTATTCCATTGAGCTACGGATGAAAGCCTTGTATATGGTGAGGAGCTCAGGTGTGCCAAGGAAGGACTGCGCACGACGGAGGATGCCCAGTCGGCGACTGGCTTTGGAGGGCAGATTTGAAATGTGGTTTTCCCAGGAAAGATCATGGCAGATAGTGAAACCCAAAAGCTTGAGTGACAGAACTTCTTGGAGAGGATTATTCAGAAAGTGGGATGGGAGGGTTGTCCAGTCGGTCTTTTCGGAGAGACATCGTAAGAGTGTGAGATTTGTCAGGATTGAAAGACATGTTCCACTTGTTTGCCCAGTCTGTGATTTTGTCCAGGTCTGCAGAGGGTGAGGAGGCTGCAGACTGCTGATCTGAGGGATGAGGAATGGAGCGACAGAGAGTAGTCATCAGCAAAGAGATAGAGAGGATTTTCAAGAGAGTCAGAGAGATCATTGATGAAGACCAGAAAAAGCACAGGGCCCAGAACACTGCCTTGGGGAACTCCAGCCTGAACAGGAAGAGGAGATGAGAGAAACCCATTCAGGGCCACACGTTGACTACGACTAGAGAGGAAGTCTGCCAGCCATGCGTGGAGATTTCCATGGATACCAAAGGAGGAGAGTTTGGTGAGCAGAGCGGGGTGCCAGACCGTATCAAAGGCACGTGACATGTCAAGGGAGACAGCTCTAATTTCCTGTTTGGCATTGAGGACCTCCATCCATTTTTGAGAAAGCAGAAGCAGCATGTCCAGAGTAGAGTGACCTGGTCTGAAACCAAATTGATGATCAGAGATCAAGCCATTGGAGAAGAGGAAAGATTTCATATCCGAAGCAATGATGGATTCCATGACTTTGCTGATAATTGGGAGAAGGCTGATTGGTCTGTAGTTGCTAGGATCTGTTTTTGCACCTTTTTGTGCAAGGCGGTGATGTTGGCTGATTTCCAAGCAGACGGCAGATGACCTTGAGCAAAAGAGAGGGTGAAGAGAACAGAGAGAGGGAGTGAAAGAGCGGAAGAACAGGATTTTAGGACCCGTGGGCTGATGCCATCAGGTCCAGTTGCAGAATCAGAGTCGAGGGTTGACAGAAACTTTTCCACCTTGTTAGGAGGAAAGGACACAGAGTCCAGGAGCAGCTGGGAACGACTGGGTATGGTGGGTACAGAGAGGGATGGGTTTGGGACACAAGATTTAGAGGCAAACACAGAGTTGAGGCATTCAGCTTTTTCACGGAGTCAGCTGTGTAGCCATTTGAGGTGAGGGAGGGGATGGAGGGGGAACAAACACCAGAAACAGATTTGACCATACGCCACCAGGATTTGGAAGAGGGAGACAGATAAGAGAGTTCGGTCTTGAGAATGAAGAGATATTGTTTCCTGGCTCTCCTGAGGGTGGACGCACACTTGTTTCGGGCTTTGTGAAAGGAAATGAGATTTCCTTCCGTTGGATTTGCTTTCCAGGAGACGAAGGCAAGTTGTTTCTGGGCAACAGCCTCACCACAAGATTCCATGTACCATGGACGGGAGGAAGGGTATGACAACTGAAGACGAGATGGGATAAGTCTGTGCATGAGAGAGAGCAATTTACTTTGGAAGAATTCCCAGGATGAGTTGATGTCAGAGGCTGTAGAGATGGGAGACCAGTCCAGATGATTGATGGCTAATTGAAGACCATGCTAGTTGGCCTGAGTGAAATGCCAGACTCATCGACGCTGAGGAGGCTTTCTGAGAATGGTCAGAGAGATGTCCACTTTAACAGGCACTTGATCAGATGAGCCGATTGGAGCAGAAGAAGAGCAGCAGACATTTTCAGGGAAGTTAGTCATAACCAGGTCCAGAAGAGAAGATGCTCCGTTGACTGAGATCCGGGTCGGGAAATTGACAGATTGTGTCAGTCCCAGTGAGTCGCAGATGTCCTTTGCTGAGTAGCCATGGCTGGTGAGAGAGGTTCCCACACCCAGCCAACTGGCATGGTGACAATTGAAATCACCACATATGAGGAAGAGAGAGTTGGCATGGGTCGATAGAAGTTGGTCCATATTATCAGACAGCGAGATGTAGATGGAGTCATCACTTTTTGGTGGACGGTACAACACACATATGAACAAAAGGTGGGAGCGAAGGGGAAGCTGTAGCCAGAGGTATTCCTGGGGGTGAGGTGGAGAGAGGGCAGTGCAGGGCGAGTGAGGAAGAGAGTTTTTTTTATAAAGATAGCAACCCCACCTCCAGGACGAGGCTCAGGTCTATCATACCGGAGGAGGGAGTAACCTGGGAGAGATACCAAGGAATCAGAGACATCATGAAGGAGGAAAGTTTCTGTTAAGCAGATCACGTCTGGTTTGTCAGAAGCAACCTGTATGGAGAGATCAGTCAAGTTTGAGGGAAGGCCCCGGATGTTTGAGGTCCATACCGTTAATGAAGAGGAAGGGGAAGCATCGGATACAGAACAGGGGGGGGGGGGGGGGGGGGAGAGGTAGGGTAAGATGTGGAAGAGGAGGAAGAGGTAGGGAGAGCTGTTGAAGGTGTGTCAGAGATTTCAGAATAGCTTGGAGAAAGGGAAGGATGGGGTGGATAAAAGGTTTGATGGTGATTGGGTGAGGCACAGTGAGGTGTTATTTGAAGGGGAAGAGCGAGGCAGAAGGTTGAGGGAGATGAAGGTGAAAGTTGTAAGGGGGAAGAAGTGGGGAGGACGCTTTGAGATGGAGGGGTGAGAGGGGAGTCGAGGAGGGGAGGGGCGAGGGAGAGTCTCGGAGGGGAGGGGTGTGGGAGGAGTTTAGGAAGGAGGCGGCAAGGGGGGAGGTTTGAAAGGGATGGGTGATGGGAAGGATTTGGAGGGGAGGGGCAAGGGGGAAGATTTGAAAGGGATGGGTGATGGGGAAGATTTGGAGGGGAGGGGAAAGGGGGTAGATTTGCAGGGGAGGGGTGATGGGGAAGTTTTGGAGGGGAGGGATGATTCGGAAGTTTTGGAGGGGAGGGGTGATGGGGAAGATTTGGAGGGGAGGGATGAGATTGGATTTTAGAAAGTGTACGATTAATGGAAAACGAACATTTATTGCAAAATGAGTTTCTTGTGACCTTCGAGTCAAAAATACGTTTGAGGATGCTGGAGGAGGGGTGGAGTGCAGGAGAGTTTCGGGAATGTAGAAAAGAGGAACTGTAAGAGACGGAATTTTTTTTTGGAATGAATAGATTTGGTGAGAAAGTCGAAAGCATCCTTTTATCGAAGAAGAAGAAAAAGGTGTTATAATATATGACAGAATACAGTACTTCAGGGGAAAGTTTAAACATTTTTAAATTGAGCAGTGAAAAGTTATTGATTATTTATTGTCGTTATTTATTTATAAATTATTTATTTATAAATTAAATAAATTATTTATAAATTCAATTATTTATTTATAATTTATTTATAAATTATTTATAAATAAATTATTTATTATTTATAAATTATTATTTATAAATTATTTATTATAAATCATTTATAGATTTATAAATTATTTATAAATTATTTATAAATTATATCTTATTTATTTATAAATTATATATTTTATTTATAAATTATTATTTATAAATTATTTATTTATTGTAGTTATTGATTAGAAGTAGTTATTGATTATTTATTGAACTCTCATGGTTATTGATTACTTATTGAACTCTCAGGGTCATTGATTATTTATTGAACTCTCTGGGTTATTGATTATTTATTGAACTTTCAGGGTTATTGATTATTTATTGAACTCTCAGGGTTATTGATTTTTTATTGAACTCTCAGGGTTATTGATTATTTATTGAACTCTCAGGGTTATTGATTATATTTATTGAACTCTCAGGGTTATTGATTTATTTATTGAACTCACAGGGTTATTGCTTATTTATTGAACTCTCAGGGTCATTGATTTATTTATTGAACTCTCTGGGTTATTGATTATTTATTGAACTCTCAGGGTTATTGATTTTTTTATTGAACTCTCAGGGTTATTGCTTATTTATTGAACCCTTATGGTTATTGATTCTTTATTGAACCCTCATAGTTATTGATTATTTATTGAACTCTCATGGTTATTGATTATTTATTGAACTCTCAGGGTCATTGATTTATTCATTGAACTCTCTGGGTTATTGATTACTTATAGAACTCTCAGGGTTATTGATTATTTATTGAACTCTCAGGGTTTTTTTTTTGTATACAAGATCGAGGCTCATGTAAGAGCTAACATTAATCACAAAAAAAAAAAAACGGACACACAAAACATATAATAAAGGGAGTGGGAGACAAGATGGGGAGAGAGAGGGAAGGACACAAGTACAACAGCAGATAACAGGGACATCGGGAGATCTGTGGGAGGGAGAGGGCTTGGGGGGTGGAGGAATGGGAAGGGGGGGGGGATGTATAAAACACATGGACACTGCTAGGACTTCCAGGAAAGAAGTTGGTATTTCAAAAACGTGGATCTGGGGTGAATTAACGGGGTTGAAAAGATCAAGGTTCTGTATGGGGGAAGATAAGAGATGGTGATGAACAGCTCTTTTGAAGACCTGGAGGGAGGATTGGGATTGAAGAGAGTGAAGGAGTTTGTTCCAGAGGCGGGAGTAAAGAGGAATGAAAGAGTGAAGGTGAGCAGAGAATCTTGATTTTGGCAGTTTCACCAGAAGAGGGTTGCTGGCAGATCTTTTGCGACCTGTAGGAATATTCGGGGACAGAGCACAGACAGAGCTGGGAGAGCTAGGCTGGAGAGGAGTTGGTAGAAGACAGAAAGACCACCAACCTGCCTGCAGTGAGTGAGTGAAAGGCCCTCGGAGTTAGCTTCATCGCTGGAGATTCTAATGATTCTGAAAGCTTTGGTTTCAACAGCGTAAAGCCGAGCTAGGTGTTAGGCAGGAGCACCAGCCCAGAGGGGAGAACAGTATTCCATTGAGCTGCAGATGAAAGCCTTGTATGTGGTGAGGAGCTCAGTTGGGCCAGGGAAGGACTTCACATGACGGAGGATGCCCAGTCGGCGACTGGCTTTGGAGGCCAGCTTGGAAATGTGGTTTTCCCTGGAAAGATCATGGCAGATAGTGAGACCCAAAAGCTTGAGTGACAGAACTTCTTGGAGAGGATTGTTGAGAAAGTAGATGGGAGGGTTGTCCAGTCGGTCTTTTCGGAGAGACATAGTGAGAGTGTGAGATTTGTCAGGATTGAAAGACATGTTCCACTTGTTTGACCAGTCTGATTTTGTCCAAGTCTGCAGAGAGTGAGGAGGCTGCAGACTGCCCGTCTGAGGGATGAGGAATGGAGTGGCAGAGAGTGGAGTCATCAGCAAAGAGATAGAGGGTTTTCCAGGGAGTCCGAGAGATCATTGTGGAAGACCAGAAAAAGCACAGGGCCCAGAACACTGCCTTGGGGAACTCCAGCCTGAACACAAAGGGGAGATGAGAGAAATTCATTTAGGGCCACACGTTGACTATGACCAGAGAGGAAGTTCGCAAGCCATGCGTGGAGAATGATTGATTATTCAATATTGGAGAATAATCCGTGGTTATTGATTATTTATTGAACCCTCAGGGTTATTGATTATTTATTGAACTCTCAGGGTTATTGATTATATATTTATTGAACTCTCATGGTTATTGATTATATTTATTGAGCTCTCGTGGTAATTGATTATTTATTGAACTCTCAGGGTTATTGATTATTTATTGAGCTCTAAGGGTTTCATTCCTCATGATTCCCAACTTGTGATACTGATCACCGCCACCGCAACCACAGGCTGCGCACGAATTACCACCACATAGGACTCTCTATTGAGAGTCCGTACAATCCCTCAAATACCCAATCTCTCGACAATAGTCAAATTTATATCGTAGAAAGTAAGAAAACTTTCAATTATTTAACCGACCATCAAATAAACTATTTTATTTTGCCCTTGTTTTCTTAAACAATTTTATTTATACTATTGTTTGGACATCAACTGCCGTGTTCATTTCATAAAACCTCTATTTTGGATCCGATTTGAATTACCCAAATTGGTCCAAATCCTGGTATTTCGTCCTATCCCAGGTATTTGTTCCTATCCCAGGCATTTGTTCCTACTCCAGATATTTGTTCCTATCCCAGGATTACATCCTAACTGAACTACCCAAATTGGTCCTATCCCAGGTATTGTTCCTATCCCAGGATTACATCTTATCTGAACTACCCAAATCCATCCTATCCCAGGTATTTGGTCCTTTCTCCAGATTACATCCTATATTAACTACCCAAGTCTATCCTTTTCCAGGTATTTATTCCTACCGCAGCATTACATCCTCACTGAACTACCCAAATCCGTTCTATCCCAGGTATTTATTCTTATCCCAGGATCATGTCCTATCTGAACTACCCAAAGCCATCCTATCCCAGGTATTTGATCCTATCCCAGGATTAAATCCTCTCTGAATTATCCAAATTTGTCAAATCCCAGGTACTTGGTCGTATCCCTGGATTATATCCTATCTAAACTGCTGAAATCTGTCCTATCTCCAGTCGCCAATGGTGTCAAACCAAATCTGGTTAACTGTGTCGGTGCAGCTGTCAAGGTGTCTAGTCATGTCGGCATGACATCATGGCTACCTGGGATCTATCGAATGTCACATCGGTGAGACGTCGTGGCCACCTAGGATCTTACTCGCCATAAATCTTTCCCTCAAGGCTGCAAGAATCATGCATTCCTCATGAAAAAGAGAAACACATATCCCTATTTAAGTCAGTTTTCTGAAGAACTGCCAACCTGGCTCTCTTCTACCCTTCATTGCCAAAATCCTTGAGTGAGTGATGAAACTCCAGCTTTTAGTTAAACTCCAGCATTATTCACCTCCAGTCATTACAGACCCGTTAAATCAATGAATGAATCACTGTGCTTATAGCTGTTAGTCTTTATCGTCATTCTTTCATTCCATGATGCTGCATAATTTGTTCATTCAAAGTTAATTTTCATTTTTAAGCTGATGATATACACAGTTCCATGTTTCGTTTTCACTTCAAGATGCTTTTAAAGGTGCTCAGATTATAACTTCTTTAATGGTTTTAACCCAGATTAAAGGTTCCCAAATTAACTTAGTTGAGTGTAAATTTCTGAAATGAATGGGAATTCTTCATCCACCAACACTGCTTAAGTAGTTTCTCCTATAAACATGTCTGCAGTTACACTACACAGCACATTGGTTGTTTCCTCCACTCCAATCCAATCTGTGATCGTGGCGTACCGATGCCCTCTATACCTCTATACTCTCATATCCCACATCTGTCACATTTTCACCTCCATCTTTTACCACCTCGACATTTCCATGGATCGATGTTGGCGCAAGGACAAAAATCCTGGTTCATGCATTCGTCACATCAATACAATTGTCTTCTTGTTCCTTGCTCTCTGTCAACATTGCTTACTTAAAATTAATGAAAAATATTTAGGTGAGTAATAAAATATGAGTATAGTCTTTCATGAGTGCGCAATGCTTGGTTGCTGTTTTTCATCATTCCTTGGGGTCTAGCTAGCTATGTCCTACCCTCTGCCCACACCGTCGATTCGGGCTAACATTTAAGGCTTCGTCAGGGCACACAATGACCTACTCTTTGAAAACCACCAAACATTCTTTAACATCCGCCACGAGAAAACACTGGCAGACATTTCCCAACTTAACATGTTAATGTTACCTCCATCTGAATTGTGAAGTACTCAGGTCTGGGGAAGCACAGTAAACTGTCATGTACAGAAAGAAAAAATATATTTTGAGTCAGCAAGGATAATATCTGTGTGTTGTGTGTGTGTGTGTTTGTGTGTGTGTGCGCAGATCGACGGGTTGAAATATTATATGAAGCACCACGCTTGTCCAAAATGTCGTTGTCATCTTTTTGTGGCGTTGATGGCAAAGACTGCCAGAGCAATGTCAAGGGAAGAGCTACACACCAACAGGCTGTGTCATCCACCGTTCTTTTCGCATTCGCTTTCTTCTTATCACTTGTGTCTCGTAACTTAATTTGAAGCTGTGATTGAAGAACTTGTCTTTTTCTGCCTGCCACTATTCCTTTGGTTGTTGCTGAGGCATCTCCAAACCAAAAACTCAAGTTATTGTTAACTTTTCTCAATGTTTTGTGCGTTAAGGTAAAATTCTAGCTGAATTTTACCCGTACTTTTGGTAAATTTATTCATCATTCGTATTGGCTTGTTGATTCATTCAGTTTTGTTTTGTGATCGGTTCAGTTTTGCAGTTTTGTTCATCACTTTCAAGGTGCTGTAAACTATGAGGATTTTTCTGCGACAGTGGTGTATATCTGGAAGGTGTTTGAATATGGCTAGGGAACAAAGGCTGCATGTTGGTGAAGGGTGTCTTGTTATTTTTAATATTTATAAATCATCTGTTTTTTATATCTTGTTGGTGAACCTTTGGAAATAGTCACAGATATACTGTAAAAATAAGTTGAGATGAATTTCTTAATGCTTGAATAAAACTTCATCGGTGCAATTGAAACGTTTACAATTTTAATCGTCAGGCAAAACTTTCAGCAAACGGGTGGAAAAGCATGAGTAAAGAAACTTTGCAAACGTTTTGAGAAAATAAATGTTGATCTCGAGTCAAAATCGACTTTGCCATATGAGGGCAGCAATGGTAGGCAGAGCATTTCAAACTCTCAAAGGATTACAGGAATAAAATGTTGTTGCACTTTGCTGTGATTGTTGTTCGGAGTTCTTGCCGATTTAGTGGAGCTTGAAAATAAACAATTGCACAATGTCACAATAACCTGGAAAAGAGGAATGCTTGGGTATTGGATCATTTGGGGGTATAATAGATCATGAGTATTGATGCGGGATGAACAGCTGTCTTGAAGCCCTGAAGGGAAGTGTGATGAAAAATGTTGTATAGTCTCAAGCACTATCCGCTGGAAAGAAATGACCTTGAGGGGGCTTATATAAACTGTGTCCATTCGGTGCACAAGGAGGTGACATGCTGTATCCCTGTGCGGTATACTATTGAGATGTACCAGGTATGTAAACGCTAGCTTGCAAGATGCAGAATGAGATGTTTCTGCATGAGATGTTTCTGGTTGCCTTTATATGGGACTAATCTTACTATAATTCACCAAATGTCCGTCCGTCTGTCTGTCCGTTCGAAGGTACCGCAAAAACGGCTGAACCGATCGCAACGATATTTTGGGTGGGTAATCTGAGGACGCCCTGGAGTAAAATAGGCTATATTATTTTTCCAAGTTTTCCAATTTTCCAGTTTTTCCAAACACGATGGAATAATATTTACCGATATGAACAGTGATGTGGCTTTTGTTGAAATTCTACTTACCAGGAGAGAGTAGATCGACTCCTGATGAACTCTTCCTATATAAACGTGCAGCTCTGAAGAAACACGGCAGAGTGTGCCAAGCGATTGAGAAACAGGTGTAGCGGCCGCTTCCGTGTTACAGATTCGGCACGCACTCTTCACACATAAACGTGCGACTGAGAAAGACGTGCAGCGGCCGCTTCCGTTTTGCAGAATTCAATCTTTTTTCAAAATGGGCACCATGTGCTGTTTAGATTTTGATGATTTGCGTGTGGTATGATTCAACGGATGTTCATATGAATCGTTTAAAAAAAAAAAAAAAAAAAAAAAAAAAAACATTTCCTTCTCTGTTCTCATTCGTTTATTCATTCTTATTCGTTCGTTCGTTCTTCGACCACGTGTTTCTCCCCCATTTCCCCCAGATAGTTTTCACTCATTAACCTTCAATGTTTACACTTTCCCCTCAAGTTATGTATTCCGTCATATTTTATAACACCTTTTTCTTCTTCTTCTTTAAAAAGCTGCTTTCGACTTGCTCACCAAATCAATTCATCCCAAAAAAAATATCCATCTCCTATAGTGCCTTTTTTCTACATTCCCTAAACTCTCCTGCACTCCATCCTCCATCCAGCGTCCTTAAACGTATTTTTAACTCGAAGGTCACAAGAAACTCATTTTGCAATAAATGTTCGTTTCCCATAAATCGTACACTTTCAAAAATCCAATCTCACCCCTCCCCTCCAAATCTTCCCCATAACCCCTCCCCTCCAAATCTTCCCCATCACCCCTCCCCTCCAAATCTTCCCCATCACCCATCCCTTTCAAATCTCCCCCCTTGCCCCCTCCCTCCTAAACTACCCCCTCACCCCTCCCCGCCAAGACGCCCCCTCGCCCCTCCCCTCCTAGACTCCTGCCTCACCCCTCCCCTCCAAATCTCCCCCATATCCCATCCCTTTCAAATCCCTCCCCTTGTCCCTTCCCTCCCAAACTCCCCCCTCACCCCTCCCCTTCAAATCTCCCCACCCTCATTGCTTCTCAATTTCCCCCCTCTCACTCCCTCTCCTCAAAGCGTCCTCCCCGCTTCTTCCCCCTTCAAACTCTCACCTCCATCTCCCCCAACCTTCTGCCTCGCTCTTCCCCCTCCTCAAATAACACCTCATTGTGGCTCACCCAATCACCATCAAACCTTTTGTCCGCCCCATCCTTCCCTTTCTCCGAGCTATTCTGAAATCTCTGACACACCTTCAACAGCTCTCCCTATCTCTTCCACCTCTTCCACATCTTACCCTACCCCTCCTCCCCCCTGTTCTGTATCTGATGCTCCCCCTTCCTCTTCATTAACGGTATGGACCTCAAACATCCGGGGCCTTCGTTCAAACTTAACTGATCTCTCCATACAGGTTGCTTCTGTCAAACCAGACGTGATCTGCTTAACAGAAACTTTCCTCCTTTATGATGTCTCTGATTCCATAGTATCTCTCCCGGGCTACTCCCTCCTCCTGTACGATAGACCTGAGCCTCGTCCTGGAGGCGGGGTTGCTATCTTTATCAAAAACTCTCTTCCTCACTCGCCCTGCACTGCACTCTCTCCACCTCACCCCCAGGAATACCTCTGGCTACGGCTTCCCCTTCGCTCCCACCTCTTGTTCATATGTGTGTTGTACCGGCCACCAAACAGTGATGACTCCATCTACATCTCGCTGTCTGACGATATGGACCAACTTCTATCTACTCATCCCAACTCTCTCTTCCTCATATGTGGTGATTTCAATTGTCACCATGCCAGTTGGCTGGGTGTGGGTACCTCTCTCACCAGCCATGGCTCTTCAGCAAAGGACTTCTGCGACTCACTGGGACTGACACAATCTGTCAATTTCCCGACCCGGATCTCAGTCAACGGAACATCTTCTCTTCTGGACTTGGTTATGACTAACTTCCCTGAAAATGTCTGCTGCTCTTCATCTGCTCCGATCGGATCATCTGATCATGTCCTTGTTAAAGTGGACATCTCTCTGACCATCCTCAGGGAGCCTGCTCAGCGTCGACGAGTCTGGCATTTCACTCAGGCCAACTGGCACGGTCTTCAAGCAGCCATCAATCATCTGGACTGGTCTCCCATCTCTACAGCCTCTGACATCAACTCATCCTGGGAATTCTTCCAAAGTAAATTGCTCTCTCTCATGCACAGATTTATCCCATCTCGTCTTCAGTTGTCATACCCTTCCTCCCGTCCATGGTACACGGAATCTTGTGGTGAGGCTGTTGCCCAGAAACAACTTGCCTTCGTCTCCTGGAAAGCAAATCCAACGGAAGGAAATCTCATTTCCTTTCACAAAGCCCGAAACAAGTGTGTGTCCACCCTCAGGAGAGCCAGGAAACAATATCTCTCCGTTCTCAAGACCGAACTCTCTTATCTGTCTCCCTCTTCCAAATCCTGGTGGCGTCTGGTCAAATCCGTTTCTGGTGTTTGTTCCCCCTCCATCCCCTCCCTTACCTCAAACGGCTACACAGCTGACTCCGCACGTGAAAAAGCTGAATGCCTCAACTCTGTGTTTGCCTCTAAATCTTGTGTCCCAAACCCATCCCTCTCTGTACCCACCATACCCAGTCGTACCCTGCTGCTCCTGGACTCCGTGTCCTTTCCTCCTGACAAGGTGGAAAAGTTTCTGTCAACCCTCGACTCTGATTCTGCAACTGGACCCGACGGCATCAGCCCACGGGTCCTAAAATCCTGCTCTGCTGCTCTATCTCACCCTCTCTCTGTTCTCTTCACCCTCTTTTGCTCAAGGTCAACTGCCATCTGCTTGGAAATCAGCCAACATCACCGCTTTGCACAAAAAAGGTGCAAAAACAGATCCTAGCAACTACAGACCAATCAGCCTTCTCCCAATTATCAGCAAAGTCATGGAATCCATCATTGCTTCGGATATGAAATCTTTCCTCTTCTCCAATGGCTTGATCTCTGATCATCAATTTGGTTTCAGACCAGGTCACTCTACTCTGGACATGCTGCTTCTGCTGTCTCAACAATGGATGGAGGTCCTCAATGCCAAACAGGAAATTAGAGCTGTCTCCCTCGACATATCACGTGCCTTCGACACGGTCTGGCACCCCGCTCTGCTCACCAAACTCTCCTCCTTTGGTATCCATGGAAATCTCCACGCATGGTTGGCGGACTTCCTCTCTAGTCGTCGTCAACGTGTGGCCCTGAATGGGTTTCTCTCATCTCCTCTTCCTGTTCAGGCTGGAGTTCCCCAAGGCAGTGTTCTGGGCCCCGTGCTTTTTCTGGTCTTCATCAATGATCTCTCTGACTCTCTCGAAAATCCTCTCTATCTCTTTGCTGATGACTCCACTCTCTGCCGCTCAATTCCTCTTCCCTCAGATCGGGAGTCTGCTGCCTCCTCACTCTCTGAAGACCTGGACAAAATCACAGACTGGTCAAACAAGTGGAACATGTCTTTCAATCCTGACAAATCTCACACTCTTACTATGTCTCTCCGAAAAGATCGACTGGACAACCCTCCCATCTACTTTCTCAACAATCCTCTCCAAGAAGTTCTGTCGCTCAAGATTTTGGGTCTCACTATCTGCCATGATCTTTCTTGGGAAAACCACATTTCCAAGCTGGCCTCCAAAGCCAGTCGCCGACTGGGCATCCTCCGTCGTGCGAAGTCCTTCCTCGGCACACCTGAGCTCCTCACCACATACAAGGCTTTCATCCGCAGCTCAATGGAATACTGTTCTCCCCTATGGGCCGGTGCTCCTGCCTCACACCTAGCTCGGCTTCACGCTGTTGAAACCAAAGCTTTCAGAATTATTGGAATCTCCCGCGATGAAGCTATCTCTGAGGGCCTTTCACTCACTCACCGCAGGCAGGTAGGTGGTCTTTCTGTCTTCTACCGACTCCTCTCCGGCCTTGCACCCCCAGCTCTCTCTGTGCTCTGTCCCCCAAATATTCCTACAGGTCGCACAAGATCTGCCAGCAACCCTCTGATGGTTAAACTGCCGAAATCTCGGCTCTCTGCTCACCTTCACTCTTTCATTCCTCTTTTCTCCCGCCTCTGGAACAAACTCCCTCACTCCCTTCAATCCCACTCCTCCCTCCAGGTCTTTAAAACAGCTGTTCACCACCATCTCTTATCTTCCCCCATCCAAAACCTTGATCTTTTCTACCCCCGCTAATTCACCCCAGATCCACCTTGTTTGAAATTCCAACTTCTTTCCTGGAAGTCCTGGCAGTGTCCATATGTTTTATACCTCTCCCACCGCCCCCTTCCCATGCCCCCCCCCCCCCAAAGCCCTCGCCCTCTCTCAGATCTCTCGATGTCTCCATGTCTCTCGGTTCCTGCTCTCAAATGTTGTGTTTGTGTCCTTCCCCCTCTCTCCCCATCTTGTCTACCGCTCCCGATGTTATATGTTTTATGTGTCGGTTTGTCTTTCTGTGTGATTAATGTTCGCTCTTTCACGAGCCTCGATCTTGTATACAAAAAAAAATAAAAAAAATAAAAAAAAAAAAAAGCCTTCAATTTCTGATATTTCGCCTTTTCATTTGGGCTTCCCGATTGAAGCCCCGCCCATAGGGCGGGTACCGTTGCTCGTAAAGTGTAATTTTGTGTTGTAGGATCGTCTTGAGAAATAGCTGAATAAAGCCTCAATTCTTACCAGAGGTCTGAGCTTAATTAAATAACAGGAAGAATTGACTGAACCAACTGGGGAAATTGGTCCCACAGGTAAGAGAAAAGAGGAACAAATGATTGAGCATAAATGTCACACAATTGTTCACTCTGCAAACTACAGGTTCATTTGATCTGGCAAATTTTAGGTGGATCCATTCTCCTAAATCCTGCTGCAAAACACTTCCATTACCAATGCTCCTAGAACCTTGAATAAGGAATTCCATTTGGTTGCAAAATCTCTTCTCTTTACCGCAACTCTGTCAGATTGCCATTTATAACCACTCTGTTCCACCACACCTCGATGCGTCACCCACACAACTACCGACCTTGGACCTCATCAGAAATCCTGTTCTCTGATGTTGACCTCACCGAACTGCTCCCCATGTTGGTAGTCCATATAAAGACTGAAAAATGTCTGCAAAAGGAACACTATTGGCTCTTCCACTGGCAATGCCAAGTAACTGACAGTGTTGATGCGACTGTATGGACGGTACTCTAAAAGTTGAGCATCTTGTTTAGAAGTTGTTCTTGAAAGTGATTTGATATTACTAAATTTAATATTTTGATATTACTAATATTTTGGCGGGAGTTGACCAATGAAAGCCCAGAGTAAGGAAAGACTTATGATTGGCCAGGGGCAGAGCAAGGAGCGACCCACTGATTGGTCGAAGGAAGCGACGGACTGGTTGGCCACCAACCGATGGCATGAGGAGGAGAGCGCGAAGCGCTCGGCCAATGGTGAAGGACTGACGTGGGAAGAGCATTCTAGAGGTCGAGAGGTGACCGACTGATTGGAAGGGCGGACCGATGACGTCAGGAGACGGGACGTAAAAATCACAGTTGGCCGGCATTGTGCCCCTCATTCAACCAGTTTGAATCGAGTAAAGGAGTCATTCTGCTGTTTTGTGTCACTGTGTGTACCGCAATGAGCATGGAGAAATGAAAGAAAACCAGAGAATTGTCTGAGGAGGTCAGACACAAGATTGTAACCCAGCATGGACAATCTCAAGGCTACAAGTCCATCTCCAGAGACCTTGATGTTCCTGTGTCCACTGTACGCAATGTTGTCAAGAAGTGTAAGCCCCATGGCACTGTAGCCAACCTCCCTGGACGTGGCCGCAAGAGAAAACTTGATCGAAGATTGCAGCGAAGGATTGTTTGAATGGTGGAGAAAGCATCTCGATCAACTGCTAAACAGATTCAAACTGACCTTCAGGCACAAGGAACGACAGTTTCAACTCGCACCCTCTGTCACCAACTCAATGAAACAAACTGAAGCCTTCAAAGATAAGAACACCTTCCCCACAGTCAAACATGGAGGACGTTCAGTGATGCTTTGGGGTTGCTGTGCTGCCTCTGGCACTGGGTGCCTTGAATGTGTGCATGGCATCATGAAATCAGTAGATTACCATGGCATTTTGCAGTGCAATGTTCAACCCAATGTCAGAAAGCTGGGTCTCCGTCGAAGGTCATGGGTCTTGCAGCAGGACAATGACCTTAAACACACTTCAAAAAGCACCTAGGAATGGTTCAAGACAAAATCCTGGACTGTTTTGAAGTGGCCAGCAATGAGTCCAGATCTAAATCTCATTGAACACCTGTGGGGAGATCTGAAAACAGCAGTTGGGAGAAGGCACCCTTCAAATCTGGGAGAACTGGAGCAGTTTGCACAAGAGTGGGCCAAACTGCCAGTAGAGAGGTGTAGGAAGCTCATTCACGGCTATAGGAAGCTCTTGACGGCAGTTATTTCGTCCAAAGGCCGTGCTACCAAATATTAAGTCTGGGATGTCAATAATTTTGTCATTGCCATTTTTTTTTTGCTGATTTAAAAGGTTATATTAAAGGTGTAGTACTGGTGAAAAATTGAGAAAACTACATAGGTACCTTTGAGAGGCCTTTGCACAAAAACAAAGTCAAGTTAATATCAAATTTTCAGTTTTTCTTGAAAGATATAATCTTGGCTTTAATTCAGACCAGTTTCAACGCTTCTTTGTCATATTACATGCATATAATTTGCATAAATTAGACCGTCAATAAAAAACAAGGAAAAACAAATAACACATTTCTACTTCGATCTTCTATGTCACCTATCATTCTTTTCACACAAAACTTGGTACATGTATTATACATGTGTTACTCTACTACCTGGAGAGGATTTTGTGAAATTATGTCAAATGTTCACTAATTAGCTAATTATGCCAATTACCAGATAAAACTTGGTTGTCCTTCAATAAATCCACAATGGCTACTCCTATAAACAAAAGCCTTCATCATTTTAAAGGAAGTGATATTCTGAATATCCTGTCCAAATTTCAGCCCAAAAGAATGATGCATTTCCCAAGTTATAACAAATTTCATGCAAAATATTATATTTCTTGTAAATTGCGTGTAAAGATAACATTAGATATTTTAAAGGAAATACTGAATGAGTTTATACAATACGTATGAATCTAAACCGTAAAAACATAGTTTTTTAAAAAGAGGCATATTGGAAAGTTCACCAGTACTACACCCTTAAGTTCTGGATCAAAAAAAACGGTTCTGGAATATTAACAGTGAAATAAAGAATTGTGGAGACCAAATACTTTTGTCAATTTCAACTTATTTTTAGATAAAATTGTGAGTCACTTGAAAAGGGTGCCAATATTTTTGGCCACGACTGTACATGGCTTTGTTATGATAAGTTACAGAAAAAGTTTGAGTTTCGGAGAGTTTCCTATTTTACACGGAGTTATGCCCTTTTTGAACTTGGAAAACATCACATATTATACATGGCTCAGTTTTCAGCTGCTCTGACTCCACCCACTGCTTTACACCCATTGGCTGAATAGCTGGCCAGACTCCACCCCAATTAAAATCATGCACCACCATTCCTTGAAGCAGCACCGATTGGCAGGCCTCAAGCCTTATGCCTGGGTCCAGGACCGAGTTCAAATGGAATGATCTCAATTATATAACCATGATGTATTTATTATATATGCTCATAAGTTGTACACATGTACGATATACGGATGTATGACATACCTACGCACGTACGGACGCAATCAATCACTTAACCTTCTCACTTTGTGAGCACAGGGCAAAGATAATTTTCCCGGCAACCTTTGGTCCAATTGACACAAAATTTTCACCACAGCAGCACCTCGTCCTGCAGAATTTTCTCGTAATAATTAGTACGCCATAGGTCACATGGTATAGCCACCATCTTGGAAAAACTGTACCGCTATATCTACCTCTCCATGGAAAAAATGTAAGCATGGCTCATTGATAAGTACCCCCCTTGGGGAATAAAATATGTTAATAAGGATGCCATCGGTGCCGTCATTATTACGTCATAATTCAACAAGTATATCACTTGATCCAATCAGTATGAAAATATTTGAGGGTCACCTCGGGAGGATTTTGTGGGCAGAATTAAATTTATGACATCATAGGTCACGTAGTTTGGCAGCCATATTGGATTTAACCTAAAACTGAAATAAAAAAAACTTCTCCAGAACAGCTGCACAGATCGAGGAGAACCTTCACAAACATGTTCACCAAGCCTTGGAAATACCATGGTGTTCATGAATAAATCATGTCACATGGTCTGGAAGCCATGTTGGATAAAAGGGGAAAAAAATTCTCTGAAACAGCTGTACCTAACAAGTAAACTTTCCAAATTTCATCTGACACCATTGCTGCATATTGTGAAAATGATGATGTCATAGGTCACGTGGTTTTGCAGCCATTCTGGATAGAAAAACAAACCTTATCCAATCAACACAAAACTTCACACACCTTATCCCCTATCCAATTTGAGCCAGAGTTTAAATTTATGGTGTCATAGGCCACGTGGTTGGGCAGCCATATTGGACCGAAGCGAAAATCTTTGAAAATCTTCTTCTCTGAAACCACTTAACCGATCAATGTGAAACTTTAACTAATTTATCAACTACCATGTCAAACATAGTTTGATAAAAGTGATGTCATCAGTCACTTGCCTGGTGGCCATACTGGATCAAAGAAACAAAAAACAGAAGAGTTGGCTCGCACCAAGTCCTTCTCAAGACTGCACAGTGTAAGTATTCTTTGAATATCATCCAGTTACCCTCGCCAGAGGAGAGGGTATTGCATTTGAGTCCGTTTGTCTTTTTGTTACTTGCCGGAAAAGATTCTGGCAAGTACAGTCATGTGAAAAAGTAAGTACACCCCATGTAAAGTTTTTACTTTTTCAACATATTTCAACATACAGCTATTTGATCTTCATTTCAACAATATTGATAGATAAAGGTGATATAATATAACAAATATCATGAAACATTTACATTTTGTAGTACATTGTATAATTTAAATAAACATAAATGCAAATTTCGCATGTGGAAAAAGTAAGTACACCCTTGGCTCCAATAGGTGGTATTGCCCCCTTTGGCAGAAACAACCTCAAGTAGGCGTTTCTTATAACTGTCTACCAGTCTCTGACATCGACTGGGAGAAATTTTTGCCCACTCCATGCAGAATTCTTTCAGCTGTGCGATGTTTGAGGGGTTTCTTGCATGCACAGCTCGTTTCAAATCCCCCCACAACATCTCGATGGGATTTAGATCCGGGCTTTAACTTGGCCATTCCAGAACCCTCCATTTCTTTCTTTTCGGCCATTCCTTGGTGGATTTACTGCTATGTTTAGGGTCATTGTCATGTTGCAAGGTCCACCTTCAGTGGAGCTTCAACTCTCTGACAGATGGCCTCACATTATCCTCAAGCACCCTCTGGTACAATGAAGAATTCATAGTGGATTCGATGATGGTGAGCTGCCCAGGCCCTGATGCAGCAAAGCTGCCCCAAACCATAATATTTCCACCACCATGCTTTACAGTTGGTATCAGGTTCTTGTGGTCAAATGCCGTCTTTGGTTTTCGCCAAACATGTCTTCTGGTACTGTGGCCAAATAGTTCTACCTTTGACTCATCTGTCCAGTGCACATTGTTCCAGAAGTGCTGGTCTTTGCCTAGGTGTGCATTGGCAAACTTTAGTCTTGCCCTGATGTTCTTTCTGGACAGCAACGGTTTCCTCCTGGCACACCTCCCATGTAGATCAAATTTGTGCAGCCTCTTTCTAATCGTAGACTCGTGCACTTTGACATCAACAGTGACAAGAGCTACCTGTAGGTCCCGTGATGACATTCTGCGGTCCTTAGAGACTTCTTTCAGCTTCTTGCGGTCTGCTCTCAGGCTGAACTTGCTGGGGCGGCCTGGCCTGAACAAGTTGGCAGCTGTTTGGAATCTTCTCCACTTGTAGATGATCTTCCAGACAGTCGAATGATTGATTTCAAATTGTTTGGAGATCTTTTTAAATCCCTTCCCAGACTCGTAGGCATCGATAACCTTGTTTCTGAAGGCCTCAGAGAGCTCTTTGGATCTAGGCATGGTGACGCCGCACACTTCAACAACAAAGAGCAAACCAAACGAAATGTCTTGAGGTTTAAATAAGACAGGTTCCTCCAAGATCCTCTCTAACGATGTTCTAATCATTTGCACCTGAGCTGGTGCACCTGATTCTGATTTTAGGAATTTGAAGTAGTGATTTAATGTGGGGGTGTACTTACTTTTTCCACATGCGAAATTTGCATTTATGTTTATTTAAATTATACAATGTACTACAAAATGTAAATGTTTCATGATATTTGTTATATTATATCACCTTTATCTATCTATATTGTTGAAATGAAGATCAAATAGCTGTATGTTGAAATATGTTGAAAAAGTCAAAACTTTACATGAGGTGTACTTACTTTTTCACATGACTGTATGTTGGTTGGTTGGTTTGTCTGTTTGTCTGTTTGTGCGCAGTACGACGTCTACATCATTGCACCTAGAATCGCCAAACTTTACACACATATTTGTCTTGCCCTGGAATAGACTGTGCCCAATTGATGACGTCATCAGTCACGTGGTTCGGCCGCCATCTTGGAAAAACCAAAAACTTTTGCACCTCTATATCTCCGAAAATGCTGAATAGAAAAAATTGAGAGATGGCTCATTGTAAAGAACTCTCCATGGGGAATAAAATATGTTAATGATGACGTCATAGGTGCCTCAATTATGACCATAATTCGACAGGTACAAAACTTCATCCGATCAAGATGAAATTTCTTGAGCATAATCTTGGAATAAATTAGTTTCGAAAACAAGTAATGATGACGTCATCGGTCACGTGGTTCGGCCGCCATATTTGTCCAAAATGGCCGATAAAAAAGTACATTCCGGCAAGTCCTCGGTCTCTGACCGATTTTTTATGTTTGTCTGTCTGTGCGCAGTACTACGTCTACATCGTTTCACATAGAATCGCCATAGTTTACACAAATATTTGTCTTGACCTGGAATAGACTGTGCCCAATTTTTAACTCTCTCGGCCCAAGGCCTCCATGATGACGTCATAATTCCATAATTCGAGAAGTACAAAACTTCATCCAATCAAGATGCAATTTCTTGAGCGCCATATCGGCATAAACTGGTGGAGGGAAAAATTTATGACGTCATCGGTCACGTGGTTTGGCCGCCATCTTGGAAAAACCGAAAAATTTGCACTTCTATATCTACAAAAGTGCTGAATAGAAAAAATTGAGACATGGCTCATTGTAAAGAACTCTCCATGGGGAATAAAATATGTTAATGATGATGTCATAGGTGCCGCCATTGTGACGTCATAAGTCGCAAAGTACAAAACTTCATCCGATCAAGATGAAATTTCTTGAGCATAATCTAGGAATAAATTAGTTTAGAAAACAAATAATGATGACATCATCGGTCACGTGGTTCGGCCGCCATATTTGTTTTAACACAAAAGCCTTAAAAACCACTGAAAATACATCCTGGCGAGGGTTTGCAATCTCTGATTGCTCTTTATCTTGTTCTTATTATGTTCTTAGATCGGTAGGCCACACACCTGGGTGTTCGTCCATGGCCCAGTGAAATCGTAATGAGCCCAAGTATATAACCACAATATAATATATATGCACAAAAGCCGTACGCATGTTTTTGCTTCATGTGTGGACATCGGGTTATTTTTTTAAAATTATTTTCGGCAACGAACATGGCATTATACACTGCCCAAATAAAGGGATGTGTTTATTGATATTGAACTGAAATCGGGTGATGGGGGAGGAGGACAGACATGTTTTGCAAAGCAATTCTCCCTCTTGCTTTTTGAGAGATCGGGCTAAAAACGGCATATAGCACGATACTTCAAAACGTTGTGGATGGATTGTGACAAAACTTGGTGGTTGAGTTGGGAAGGTGAGAAGAACAAGCCAGTTAGATTTTGGTTCAAGTCCGGATTCATATCCGGCCTATCAGTGGGCAACAAAACATAGACCATTCAGCCTGGCGGAGGTACGCGCTCCGCCGAGTACCGGTCCAGTTTGTAATTGCATCGCCCCAGTAAAACTTTCATTCACCTGCCTGCAAAACCCAAACGGGTATAACGCTGTTTGTCGACGAAGCCACTCATCAGCTATCCCTGGTACAGGCTTACTACACATCTTCATTCTTTTTTATATTTCTCTTCATTTTCTCACATTCTGGAATGACCACCTGCCATTATCTGTACATGTGCTCACAGCATTCCGTTGTTTTTTTGTATACAAGATCGAGGCTCGTGTAAGACGTAACATTGATCACAAAAAGACAAACTGACGCATTAAACAAATGATAAAGGGAGTGGGAAACAAGATGGAAAGCAGGGATATCTGTGGGAGGGAGAGGGCTTGGGAGAGGGGGCATGGAAAGGAGGGGGGGGGGGGGGGAGGTGGGAGAGGTAAATAAAAAAAAAACACATGGACATTGCTAACACTTCCAGGAAAGAAGTCGGGATTTGAAAAAAGTGGATCTGGGGTGAATTAACGGGGGTAGAAAAGATCAAGGTTTTGGATGGGGGAAGATAAGAGATGGTGGTGAACAGCTGTTTTAAAGACCTGGAGGGAGGAGTGGGATTGAAGAGAGTGGGGGAGTTTGTTCCAGAGGCGGGAGAAAAGAGGAATGAAGGAGTGAAGGTGAGCAGAGAGTCTTGATTTTGGCAGTTTAACCATAATTGGGTTGCAGGCAGATATTGTGCGACCTGAAGGAATATTAGGGGGACAGAGCCCAGAGAGAGCTGGGGGAGCAAGGCCGGAGAGGAGTCGGTAGAAGACAGAAAGACCACCTACCTGCCTGCGGTGAGTGAGTGAAAGGCCCTCAGAGATAGCGTCATCGCGGGAGATTCCAATGATTCTGAAAGCTTTGGTTTCAACAGCGTGAAGCCGGGCTAGGTGTGAGTTGAACAGTTGGGCCCTCATTTGAATACCCCTGTCTATCCATGATTTGTTCTAACTTGTTTATATCTGTACATATCTGCTTGCCACACACGCACTCTTCACCACCACCCTGTCGTCAAGTGACCCCCTCCATTTGTTATCTTTTCTCTGTGATCTTTGACCAATGTCAACAATATGCTCTGAGTGAAGACTTTTGTCCCAGCAGCATTTTATAATTATAATCCGAGGTATTTCTACAAATTAATTTCTGAAACGTCAAGGGTTTTGTAACCACAGACCGTTTCCTAGTGGTTTGCTGGGAGTTTTCCTCTAATAATTTCCTCTCCTGCAAATACTTTGTCGATGTGAAACTTTACAATCTGCAGCTGTCTGATTTACTTTGTGTGATCACTGAGAAACATTGCTCAACCTGTTGTTGTGATTGAGTATCATCCACCAGTTCCAACACCCGTCTGACCTCTGCTGCTGGGAAATGCCTGTTTGTCCCTCGTTGTGCCGTTTCGAATAATCTCAGTTCTCAGTTGAAACACTGTCCAATAATTGTACCGCATAGGGGGAAAAAGGTACACAATGTTGTACAGAACTTTATCATTTTGCTATTTGCTTTCCACTAAATTATAATACTCTCCATATTCAGTACATATTGATTTGAAAATTTGCCAAAATTGCCAATTTGCCAAAATCAAGACACTCTGCTCACCTTCACTCCTTCATTCCTCTTTTCTCCCGCCTCTGGAACAAACTCCCTCACTCTCTTCAATCCCACTCCCCCCTCCAGGTCTTTAAAACAGCTGTTCACCACCATCTCTTATCTTCCCCCATCCAAAACCTTGATCTTTTCTACCCCCGCTAATTCACCCCAGATCCACTTTTTTGAAATTCCGACCTCTTTCCTGGAAGTTCTAGCAGAGTCCATGTGTTGTTTTTTTTTTACTTCTCCCACCCCCCCCCCCCCCCTTCCCATGCCTCCTCCCCCCACGCCCTCTCCCTCCCACAGATCTCCCGATGTCCCTGTTCTCTGCTGTTGTACTTGTGTGCTTCCATCTCTCCCCATCTTGTCTCCCGCTCCCTTTATTGTATGTTTGTGTCGGTTTTTTTTTGTGTGATTCATGTTAGCTCTTACACGAGCCTCGATCTAGTATACAAAAAAAAAAAGAAAAAAAAGTGGGTAATAGGTTCAAACTCCTCCAAAATTGGATGAAACTGCAACAAACAGTAGATGACGATGACCACTCCTTGTTGCATCGTGATGATTCATAGGGCGGCCAAAACAGTTTCTAGGTTATCTGGCACAACCCTGGACGACTAGTCACTCCGACGCAGGATACCCTCATGGCTCATTCATCCCAGTAAGCTGGTACTCATTTTGCCGACCTCGGAAGGATGATAGGCTGAATCAACCCACTTGGTGTTAATTCAAGGGCTGAGAGGAGCTCAAACTCAGGACCTTGACATCTCAAGCCAGCCACTTTCACCAACCAACACCAGGCTAAATACATTAGAGTACCTCATTATTATTATTATTTTGCATACTAAGTCGAGGCTCATATAAGTGCTAACACATATGACACATAATAATGAAGGGAGACAAGAGGGGGAGAGAGAGAAGCACAACAACAGTAGAGAACAAGGAAATCGGGAGATCTTTGGAAGGGAGAGGGCTAGAGCAGTGTACACGGGATAAAAAAGATGGCCACTACAAGGACTTTCAGGAAAGAAAACAGGGAATTTGAAGGAGGTGGGTTGGGGTGTATTAACGGGGGTAGAAAAGATCATGATTTTGGATGGGGGAAGATAAGAGATGGTGGTGAACAGCTGTTTTAAAGACCTGAAGGGAGGAGTGGGATTGAAGGGAGTGAGGGAGTTTGTTCCAGAGGCGGGAGAAAAGAGGAATGAAGGAGTGAAGGTGAGCAGAGAGTCTTGATTTTGGCAGTTTAACCATAAGAGGGTTGCAGGCAGATCTTGTGCGACCTGCAGGAATATTTGGGGGACAGAGCACAGAGAGAGCTGGGGGAGCAAGGTCGGAGAGGAGTCGGTAGAAGACAGAAAGACCACCAACCTGCCTGCGGTGAGTAAGTGAAAGGCCCTCGGAGTTAGCTTCATCGCAGGAGATTCCAATGATTCTGAACGCTTTGGTTTCAACAGCGTAAAGACGAGCGAGGTGTGAGGCAGGAGCCCTGGCCCAGAGGGGAGAACAGTATTCCATTGAGCTGCGGATGAAAGCCTTGTATGTGGTGAGGAGCTCAGCTGTGCCAAGGAAGGACTTTCCACAATGAAGGATGCCCAGTCGGTGACTGGGTTTGGAGGCCAGCTTGGAAATGTGGTTTTCCAGGAAAGATTGTGGCAGATATTGACACCCAAAAGCTTGAGTGACAGAACTTCTTCGAGAGGATTGTTGAGGAAGTAGATGGGAAGGTTGTCCAAGCTGATGGCAGATGACCTTGAGCAAAAGAGAGGCTGAAGAGAACAGAGAGAGGGTGAGATAGAGCCGAAAAGCAGGATTTTAGGACACGTGGGCTGATGCTGATACCGTCTGGTCCAGTTGCAAATTCAGAGTCGAGGATTGACAAAAACATCTCCACCTTGTTTGGATTTATGTTATCTCAAGATACATCAATGGACTTCAACAGGAATTATACAAGGACAAGAGCAGCCAATGGACAAATTACAAGTAAAGAACCATATACAGTATATTATATTTGAACTGAAAGTATCGCTCATAATGTGCAGGGTGGTCCACAGTGATGTGACTCACACTCCTGGGAGATCATACATATTATTATACAGTCACGTGAAAAAGTAAGTACACCCCATGTAAAGTTTTGACTTTTTCAACATATTTCAACATACAGCTATTTGATCTTCATTTCAACAATATTGATAGATAAAGGTGATATAATATAACAAATATCATGAAACATTTACATTTTGTAGTCCATTGTATAATTTAAATAAACATAAATGCAAATTTCGCATGTGGAAAAAGTAAGTACACCCTTGGCTCTAATAGGTGGTATTGCCTCCTTTGGCAGAAACAACCTCAAGGAAGCGTTTCTTATTACTGTCCACCATTCTCTGACATCGACTTGGAGAAATTTTTGCCCACTCCTCCATGCAGAATTCTTTCAGCTGTGCGATGTTTGAGGGGTTCTTGCATGCACAGCTCGTTTCAAATCTCCCCACAACATCTCGATGGGATTTAGATCCGGGCTTTGACTTGGCCATTCTAGAACCCTCCATTTCTTTCTTTTCAGCAATTCCTTGGTGGATTTACTGGTATGTTTAGGGTCATTGTCATGTTGCAAGGTCCACCTTCGGTTGAGCTTCAACTCTCCGACAGATGGCCTCACATTATCCTCAAGCACCCTCTGGTACAATGAAGAATTCATAGTGGATTCTATGATGGTGAGCTGCCCAGGCCCTGATGCAGCAAAGCTGCCCCAAACCATAATATTTCCACCACCATGCTTTACAGCTGGTATCAGGTTATTGTGGTCAAATGCCATCTTTGGTTTTCACTAAACATGTCTTCTGGTACTGTGGCCAAATAGCTCTACCTTTGACTCATCTGTCCAGAGCACATTGTTCCAGAAGTGCTGGTCTTTGCCTCGGTGTTCATTGGCAAACTTTAGTCTTGCCCTGATGTTCTTTCTGGACAGCAAAGGTTTCCTCCTGGCACACCTCCCGTGTAGATCAAATTTGTGCAGCCTCTTTCTAATGGTAGACTCGTGCACTTTGATATCAACAGTGGCAAGAGCTACCTGTAGGTCACGTGATGACATTCGTGGGTTCTTCGAGACTTCTTTCAGCATCTTGCGGTCTGCTCTCGGGTTGAAGTTGCTGGGGCGGCCTGGCCTGGACAAGTTGGCAGTTGTTTGGAATCTTCTCCACTTGCAGATGATCTTCCGGACAGTCGAATGATCGATTTCAAATTGTTTGGAGATCTTTTTAAATCCCTTCCCAGACTAGTAGGCATCTATAACCTTCTTTCTGAAGGCCTCAGAGAGCTCTTTTGATCTCGGCATGGTGACGCCGCACACTTCAACAACAAAGAGCAAACCAAACGAAATGTCTGAGGTTTAAATAAGACAGGTTCCTCCAAGATCCTCTCTAATAGTCAGGTTCACTATGTTTTTTCGTTCAAATTTTTGGTAGATTAGCAAAACTATACATTTTTGGGATATTCAGAGCATGAGGAATCCAAAAATTAATGTTTACATTTGCATAGACACCTTTGCGAAAATGACACTCAGGACAGTGATGAAGATCTGTAAAAGCATATTCCTGAACGGTATAGACCTCGTAGATCCTGTGTATAGGACTTATAGTTCAATCTGATACTACCTATAACTTCCTATAACAACCTATATCTTCAAAGGACTTGCAATATCATGTATTATGTAATACAGTTATATCACAAATATAAAGACAATGGTTTTCAATTACCTTTGTTTGTTGCTTTTCTATAATCCTGAGCACTATTTTGAGGCCTTTATTGATTCCTTGACCCAGAAAACATAGGATTAGCATATTTAATTAAGTCTCTAGGTTGACTAGAAGCCGAGATCGCGCAAAATATGTATTTTATGGCGGCCATTTTCAAAATCCAAAATGGCGGCCATGCAGGTGTCTGTGCAAATGCCAACATTGATTTTCAGATTCTCCATGCTCTGAATATTCCAAAAATGTATAGTTTTGCTAATCTACCAAAATTTTGAACGAAATTATATTTGTTAACATGGTGAACCTGACTATAACGATGTTCTAATCATTTGCACCTGAGCTGGTGCACCTGATTCTAATTTTAGGTATTTGAAGTAGTGATAAATGTCGGGGTGTACTTACTTTTTCCACATGCGAAATTTGCATTCATGTGTATTTAAATTATACAATGGACTACAAAATGTAAATGTTTCATGATATTTGTTATATTATATCACCTTTATCTATCAATATTGTTGAAATGAAGATCAAATAGCTGTATTTTGAAATATGTTGAAAAAGTCAAAACTTTACACGGGGTGTACTTACTTTTTCACGTGACTGTAGCTCCACAAGGGATAACAGAACATACGGACCAGCATGTAGCGTTCACATTGTGTTAACACGTTCATCAAACCACGTACAGCCCTTTCCTGTCGATTCTGCAGATATGACTCAATGATGCTCCAAATCCCAAGCTGCACCCCAAAGACGATTAAAGAAGCAACAGCTGTGGTTTAAAAAACGATTCAGAAAAGAGTTGATGTAAACAGAATGTCTGCAGACTGGGTGGCAATAGATCAGTGTGAGCTGAACTCACCACACCTGGATTATATTGGGAACATGTGGGTATAATCTTATTACAGGAGGGAACCATGCAGGTGCAGTTGTAAATTTAGCCAGTGTTAAAACATTTTGTAAAAACCCACATTTCCTTACCACTTGTAATCTGTAGGGATAATTATAGGGAGCTGATGAAAATAGCTCTTTAACACATTCTGTAAGTCTGGGTGTGTTTGTAAAGTTACCTTTTCAATGCACTCATTGTTTTGCATTTAAACTTTATTTTTCCCAATTAGATGGGTTCATTAAAGTTGCCGATTTTCCGGTGACTCTCACCTGGAGACCCTAACGCGGCGACCCTCACAGATTGTTGCGTATTCCAGTGGGCCGACTACACCCGATCACGGAACAGAGACGACAGGAATAATAACCATGGACGAGTCCGTTCCAGGACTCGAGGTCGTTTATTGACGAGTAATGACGAGGAGGTTCAACGCAAGACAACTTCAAACTGAGTGATTGTGGCGACACGATATGAAATATGTAATGACAGATGTAAGAATGCCCCTTCGCTTTCATGAGAAAAAGGAGAGGAGGGGAGGGGGGGGGGGGGCATTGAAGCCTTTGGGTTGGGAGCAGGAGGTTGAGGACTTGGGATTTCGGAGTGGGAAGGAGGTGGGGTAGGGGAGGTGAGGTTGATGACTTGGGCTTTGTGAGGGGGGAGTTGAGGATTTGAAGTCACATTTTACATTGCACGTTGGTCCCTGCTAGTTATTACCCTCGCCAGAGGAGAGGGTATTTATTGCATTTGAGTCCATTCGTTACTTGGCAAAAAAATTTTTTTTGACATGTTGATCACTCCGATTTGTGTGTTTGTTTGTCTGTCCGCTCACTTATATTGTCTACAGGTCACAATTTTAAACCGATCTTCAGGAAACTTCACCAAATGGTAGACTTTGTGTTCTGACAAAATCCGATATATTTTTGAGGTCAAAAGGTTAACATAGGCCAAAGGTCAACCACTTTTTAAAAAATTTCTAAAATCCTCAATTTTCATCCCATTGACTTGAAATTTGAATGGGATTTTCATATCAGATTCCGTATGTTCATATCTGAACATACGGAATCGACGGCGATTCAACCACCAACTAGAACGCCACTCAGTAGGGCGCATACTCCCGCCGTGGGTTTAGTTGGAATAATACGTTTTCTTTAACATCCCCTCTCCACAAAACAAGAAATGAAAAAGAAAGTAGGCCCTAACTGTCAGAGAATTTATTTTGATATATCTCGGAATTAGAGGAGAAAAACATCATTTAAGAATAAGAATAAAAGCTTTAATGCAGTAAAACAGAAAAAATCTTTCCCAAAAAAATTTCCCAAAAAAATTCCGGGATCCAGAATAATATCCTGAGCTTCACCAAAAACTAATCAATTCTTCCTTATCCCAAGGGCAATCATCCCACCAACTTTCATCCAAATCCGTTCAGAACTTTTCCAGATATCTTATTCACAAACACACGAACATACGAACACACACACGGACGGACATGATCGAATGCGTTACTCCCTGGTGGGAGTAATAAACCTGAAAATCGCAGAGCCAGAACCAGAATTATTTATTTGGTCTGGGAAGCCAATGCGAGGTTTCTTCTTCTTCAGCCTCTCACAACCCTGGGTGAATATGCGATCTTTTTTAAAAAGTTGGAATTTTGCCAAATCTGTTTTATTCGTTTGTTAATATACCTCAGCCATTGACAAATCTGGAACTAAGTCTTTATAAGTTCATCAAATACTGACACCGCGATTGACATTCGCTGAGCTTAATGTTGATATCTCTTCTAAGGTAAAAAAAAAAAAAAAAACAGTTTTAAAGCATTACACGTATCAAACGATACATTTCATGAAACGGGGAAACCTAATACACACTTTGGTCGTTTTAAAATGACAGAATATGTCTTTATTAGAAAAAAAAAAAATGAACATTGAAGACGACGCTGCTAAAAAAATACACCGCTCTAACGCATAACCACGAGTTTAAACTACATTTACAACAAATATGAAAACTATTTTCCTATCACAATGTTAAATATAGAATATAGAGAAGATAATGTTGAAAAAAAAATGAGCCCTATCTTCCAATGGTAAAAAAATCCTTCAAAAAAATTCCTGGATCCGGAATAATATCCTGAGCTTCACCAAAAACTAATCAATTCTTCCTTATCCCAAGTGCAATCATCCCACCAACTTTCATCCAAATCCGTTCAGAACTTTTCCAGATATGTATCCTGTTCACAAACACACGAACACACACACACACACACACACACACACACACACACACACACACACACACACACACACACACACACACACACACACACACACACACACACATACACACACACACACACACACACACACACACACACACACGAGTGAATGCATTACTCCCTTGCGGGAGTAACTATTGTTGTGATCAAAATAGGCCAAAAGGCCAACATAGGCCTAATTTCTAAAATTGTCAATTTTCATCCGATTAACTTAATTGAGAGACGATTTGCATATCAGGTGACATAATTCCACCACAAATTATTTGTGAAGTCAAAAGGATGCTCTACCGAGTGCCATTCTACTTTGTTCTCTTTTGCCAAGTGTCGCTCTATGTGTGATTTTTCATTTGTCTGTCTGTCTGTCTGTTTGTTTATCCACACAGAATAAATATGATTTTCTCTGCAACCGTTTGTCCGATTGACAGGAAACTTTCACCATAGGTGCAACTCCACCTGTATAATTTTTTAATGATAATTATGATGTCATAGGTCACGTGGGTTGGCCGCCATCTTGAAAAAACCGATAAAAATTGCACCTCGATATCTCCGAAAGTGCTGCATCTAAAAAATTGAGACATGGCTCATTGTAAAGAACTCTCCATGTGGAATAACATATGTTAATGTTGATGTCATGGGTGCCTCCATTATGACGTTATAATTCAAGTACAAAAGTTCATCCGATCAAGATGACATTTCTTGAGCATCATCCATGAATATAATGGTGGAGAACAAAAAAAGATGACATTAAAGCGCGGCGTTACGCGCGCTGCTTGCGAGCAAGGATGAAGCGGACAAGCGGTAACTTATAAGCGTCTTTATTTCAGGAGCTCACTGTAACACTCGCGCGCTCCGGGCTGCGCGCCCGGTGTATATCATGAGGCCAAGCCTACCCCTCGGGCGTGGCCACCGCCCACTTGGTGCGCGGAATGATGTCACCACGCCAGTGGGCTTTTGTGTCCGCCACACACGCCCCCCCAGAATTCCCGCGCACCTGGAGGGCCAGTTTGCGGGGCAGACAAATGACCCGGCCGAAGCGCCCCCTGGCGATCGGCGGCGTCCGGGGTGCAGGGATACCAGGTGGGATGCCCCTGGCTGCCCCTGGGATGGGTGCAGGACCGGGGGGCGGCGTGGCGGCGGGGCTGGGCGGTGCCGGGGGTCCGCCCGCAGGGGGGCGGCCCCGACGTGGGGGTCGGTCTACTGGCGGTGGATGGTCCACGTCGAGGTGGGCCGGCTTGAGGCGGTCTACCGAAACGCAGTCAGGAGTACCGCCGATGTCCAGGGTGAAGTGCTTCACCCCGGTCTCCAGCACGCGGAAAGGCCCGTCGTACGGGGGCCGCAGTGGTGTCCGGTGGGCATCGTGGCGGACGAAGACGTACTCCGCCGTGCGAAGCTCCGGGGCGACGTGCGTCGGTGGGTGCCCGTGGCATGCCGTTGGCACCGGGGCGAACCTCTGGGCGGTCTCTTGCAGAGCGGAGCGCTGCTGTGCCGCGGACCATGGTGCCGTGGAGTCGGGGAGGAACTCGCCCGGCACCCGCAGCGGTTGCCCGAAGACCAACTCCGCCGCGGATGCGCGCAGGTCCTCCTTGGGCGCCGTCCGGAGGCCCAGCAGGACCCAGAGGAGCCTGTCGACCCAGCCGCCGTCGCGGAGGGTGGCCCGGAGCGCGGCCTTCAATGAGCGGTGAAATCGCTCACACAGGCCGTTAGCCTGGGGGTGGTAGGCCGTGGTTCGGTGCAGCCGGACCCCGAGCCCCTGCGCGACCGCCCCCCAGAACTCCGAGGTGAACTGGGGGCCGCGGTCGGACGAGATGTCTGAGGGGGCGCCGAACCGGGCGACCCAGGTGGCGATGAAAGCCTGTGCGGCATCGGCCGCCGTTGTCGATGCCAAGGGCACGGCCTCCGGCCACCGGGTGGTGCGGTCCACCATGGTGACGACGTAGGTGAAACCCTGCGAGGGGGGCAGAGGTCCCACCAGGTCCACGTAGACGTGGTCAAACCGGCGTTCCGGCACCGTGAACGTGGCCAACGGGGCCTGGCTGTGCCGGTGCACCTTGGCGCGCTGGCACGCGAGGCACGTCCTGGCCCAGCCGCGGACGGCCTTCCGGAGGCCATGCCAGACGAACTTGTCGGTGATCAGCCTTTGGGAGGCCCTCCCGCCCGGGTGGGACAGGCCGTGGATGGCGTCAAACACCTGGCGCTGCCAGCCCGCGGGCACGATGGGGCGAGGACGCCCGAGGGAGACGTCGCACAAGAGGGCCGTGCCCGCGCCGTCGAACGGCACCTCGGTGACGCGGAGGCCCATGACGGCGGTCCACAAGGCCTGGACGTCGGGGTCAGCGGCCTGGTCGGCTGCCATCCGGGCATAGTCGATGCCGAGGTGGACTGCGTGGGTGACGGCCCGGGAAAGGCAATCCGCCACCGGGTTGTCCTTCCCCGCGACGTGCTGGATGTCCGTCGTGTACTCGGACACGGCCGAGAGGTGACGCTGCTGCCGGGCCGACCACGGCTCGGTGACCTTGCCCATCGCGAAGATCAGCGGCTTGTGGTCGACGAAGGCAGTGAACGCACGGCCCTCGAGCAGATGGCGGAAGTGCCTGACCGCCAAGTGAAGCCCGAGCAACTCGCGGTCGAAGGTACTGTAACGGCGTTCGGGCGGGCGAAGCTGCCGGCTAAAGAACGCCAGCGGTTGCCAAGCTCCACGCACCCATTGCTCGTGCACCGCGCCCACTGCGTAGTCCGAGGCATCGGTGGTGAGGGCGATCGGTGCATCGGACGCCGGGTGCGCGAGCATGGTGGCGTAAGCCAAGGCGAGCTTCGCGCCTGTGAACGCCGTGTCCATCTGCTCGGTCCAGGTAACGTCGCCTTTGCCCGGCTTACCTCGGAGAGCTTCGTGCAGGAGGCGCAGGAGCTGGGCGATACGGGGCAGGAACCGATGGTAAAAGTTCACCATGCCCAGGAACTCCTGCAGCCCTCTGATCATGCGGGGGCGCGGAAACCCCTTCACCGCCTCCACCTTGGCCGGCAGGGGGACGGCTCCGTGCCTGGTGACACGGTGCCCCAGAAAATCGATTATGGCGGCGCCGAACCGGCACTTTGCGGGGTTCACAATCAGGCCATGCTGGCCCAGGCATTCGAAGAGCGTGCGGAGGTGGCGTAGGTGCTCTTCGCTGCACGCGCTGGCGACGAGGATATCGTCCAGGTAGACGTAGACAAAATCCAAGTCGCGCAGGACGCTGTCCATCAGTCGCTGGAACGCCTGAGCCGCATTCTTCAGACCGAAGGGCATGCGCAGGAACTCGAAGAGTCCGAATGGCGTGATGACCGCCGTCTTCGGGACGTCCTCCGGCCTGACGGGGACCTGATGGTAGCCGCGTATGAGGTCCACCTTCGAGAAGAAGGACATGCCCGCCAAACGGGCGGAAAAGTCCTGAATGTGGGGGACGGGGTAGCGGTCGGGAGTCGTGGCGTCATTGAGACGGCGATAGTCCCCGCACGGTCGCCATCCCCCGCCGGGCTTCGGCACGATGTGCAGCGGCGACGCCCAAGCGCTCTCTGAGCGCCGAACGATGCCGAGTCGCTCCAGGGTAGCGAACGCCACTTTTGCCACCGCCAGCTTCGTCGGCTCGAGGCGGCGTGCCCGGGCGTAGACCGGTGGCCCGACGGTGGGGATGTGATGGGCCACCCCGTGCTTGACGGCCCCCGCCAAGAAGGTGGGCCGCATGAGGGCCGGGAAGCCGGCGAGGAGGCGGGTGAATGCGTCCGCTGCCGGAAGCGTACAGACCAACGTGGCCGGAACCGAACCGTTCGGCAAGTCACGTGGCAAGCCGCTCGTTGAGCTGCTCGACGAGCTGGGCAACGCACAAGCGAGCGAGCTGAACGTCTCGGCCTGGACAAGACGTCTGCGCTTGACGTCGACCAGGAGCCCATTAGCGCACAGGAAGTCCGCGCCAAGCAGTGCCATGGGCACGTCGGCGGTGACGAACGTCCTTCGGAAAACCTGCCCTCCGAACCGCAGAGAGAGGCAGCGTTTTCCATACGTACGGATGGGCGTCCCGTTCGCGGCAAGCAGCGCGGGGCCCCCACCCGCGGCGTGCTTGTCTGACGTGCCGGCGGGAACGACACTCACCTGCGCTCCCGTGTCGCACAGGTAACGGCGCCCAGAGAAGGTGTCCGTTATGAACAGCAGGCTGCTCGAACGGCCGGCGCTCATCGCCACTATTGAGCGCCGGCCCGGGCGTTTCCCGACCTGTTGAAGGAGCATGGCAGATGACACTGCCGAGCTTCGTGGCCGAACTTGGCGTGGAACCAGCACCAGGTGGTGGAGCTGGAGGAGCGCGGCTGGCTCCGCCAGGCCGGTGGAGTTGGCGGGTTTCCCTGCGGTGGCGGTTTTCACTGTGGCGGTGGGCGGGGCGTGGTGGCGGTCATGAGGTGCGTATCAGCATGCTGCGTATGCTGTATAAGCTGATGCTGTGGATCAGCAGCATCAGCAGCAACAGCAGCATCAGCCTCGAGGGCCGTGACGGCCACGCCGACTCTCGCCCGCGTGTCCGAAGCGGCGAAGTACCTGTCCGCCTCGGCTGCCAATACGCGGGGTTCCGTTAGCCCGGTCCCGGCCAACGCGAGGCGAACCTGCGCTGGAAGTTGGCGACGGAAAAGCGCCCGGAATAGAGAACCGGGGGCTTCGTCGCCCAACAGTGACAGCCTATGGTCCATTCGGACTGACGGGCGCGTGTCACCGAGCTCGGGGAGATCCAGGAGGCGGTCGGCCCGTGCGTCGTCCGTGAGGCCGAACGTGGCTAGGAGTAGCCACTTGAGTGCCTCGTACTTGTGGCCGTCCAGTGGGTGGCGAAGGGCGGACACAACTCGAGCGGCCGTGCCAGGCCCGAGGGAGGCGACGACGTGGCAATAGCGTGTGTCATCGCCGATGAGGCGCCGAAGCTGAAATTGGGCTTCGGCCTGGACGAACCAGACTTCGGCCTGAGCCTCCCAAAATTCGGGAAGTTTGATGAAGTTGGCCATGGCAATGGCGTCGCGTGTGGAAGGATCGCTCCGGCAGATCCAACGTCGAGGGGGTCACCAGTAAAGCGCGGCGTTACGCGCGCTGCTTGCGAGCAAGGAGGAAGCGGACAAGCGGTAACTTATAAGCGTCTTTATTTCAGGAGCTCACTGTAACACTCGCGCGCTCCGGGCTGCGCGCCCGGTGTATATCATGAGGCCACGCCTACCCCTCGGGCGTGGCCACCGTCCACTTGGTGCGCAGAATGATGTCACCACGCCAGTGGGCTTTTGTGTCCGCCACAACATCATCGGTCACGTGGTTCGGCCGCCATATTTGTTGAAACACAAAAGCCTTAAAAACCACCGAAAACACATCCTGGCAAGGGTCTGCAATCTCTGATTGCTCTTTCTAGTTACTATTATCATATGGTAATTATCTGTACGTGGATATGTTTGAACCATAGAGAATCTAAAACAGCAGAGTCAGTCTCTACCAAATTTTGCATATGAAGAGTTTAGATGCAAAAGCAAATAAATCCATTTTATCCCCATTGTCAGTAAATCAAAGATTTTCAAATGTGTTTTCTTGGTATAACATCAATACTAAAAAGGGTGTTCCTAAGTTGATTGATGTAAGTAAAGTAAACTAGAACGGGCACTCGGTAGAGCGCATACCTTCGCCGCAGCTACTGTTCTGTACTTGGCATGGGAGTGTAGGGAACAGAACAGTGAACAGTTTGGTGCTGATTTCATGCAAATCGGATAAGAATTGACCAAGTTATGACAAAAAACGCACATTTTGCAAGGTCGTGACCCCCCTGACATTTGACCCCCAACCGCTAACAAGGGTAATGTCTTCACTGGGTCATGTCGTATATCACAAGATCGGGCATTGAATTCTGAACATTTTGGCATTAGTTGCATGCCAATTGGATAAAAATTGACCGCGCTATGGTAAAAATACGATTTTGACCTTTTCGTGACCTTGACCTTGACCTTTGACCCGATTGCTCCCAAAATCTAATCAAATGTGTCCCGTATAATAACCAATCATCCCACCAAATTTCATGCAATTCGGTTGAATACTTTTTGAGTTATGCGAATAACATACACACACACACACACACAGACATACAAATAAATACACAGCGATCAAAACATAACCTTCCGCTTTTGCGAAGGTAATAAAGGATAAATTTCACAAATCTAAACTTCATTTAAAATTACAATTTAATACTGTTATGTTTATGGGGGTGTGGGAGGGGGCGGTGGAAGTTGGAAAGAATGGGGGGTGGGAGTAGAGATTATCTTAGAAGGGATAGCACTGCATAGAATAGTATGGACCATGTGCGAGTAGGAAGCAAATGTCGATGTAAGTATATCGGGACCTGTTTGCTTAATGATTGTGTTTGAATGTGCACGATATGGAGGATCGTGCTTGTGATAAGATAGAGAGCGTCTAAAGTGAAGGAAATGTGTGTTGAAACCTCTTGTAAACACCCACCAGGTGTACTGGGTGACATCTCTGTGGAGCAGAGTAGAGGCGGATTAACATTTTTGAGGCCCTAGGCACAAAATATATTTAGACACACAACATCCCCCAAAAACACAATTACATGAAAATGCATTAATACATAGACTCCATTGAATGATACACCGAGTTAATAAAGGATACACTAGGACTAGGTACATCTACAAGGAATAGGATTATCTGATTGGTAATGAACACACCTCAGCACTTTCATTTGTGTTTTCATTACCAAGTTTTTATTACTTGTGAAATTCAAAGATTTTTCAAGTATATTGGTTGGTCTTGTGCATTATTCTGTCTGTTTGTCTGTCTGTATGTCAGTCCCGAAATGTCGAGTTGGTCATAAGCAAGAAGCCTATTTTTTAAGGCAATAGGTGAATAGGTCAACATAGGCTAAAGGTGACCAACTTTGAAAAATTTCTAAAATCCTCAATTTTCATCCGATTGACTTGAAATTTTAAGAGGATTTGCAGATATTGTCTGACATAATTCCAGTTTTCTTGATGCCTTTGAATGTGTGTGAATGCACACCTCCACCACTGCAGTTGCCACCCGAGCTTACCTGCTTAGTTACCTAACCTATCTAATTTGGGAAGGCCCCTCTTGGCTCTGTCACCCCACTCGGTGCCCTCTGGCACTGGGCTACCCGGGTCCGTCCTCCAGATCCTCGGGCCCCATCCACAACTACCGGCTCCCAGAGCCCACCTGCGGCCTCACCTGGCCGACATCCTCACAGTGGTGGAGTGCCCAAACCAACTACACACACTAACAGGCTACACGCCCAGCCATTTCCACAACACTAATGCACCCATCCAAAGACCATTCTTCCACTCGCACCACAGATGCCAATATCCAACCACAATTTACCTGTACCCTCTACCTAACACTTACACTACCCGCCCCGGGTATTCGTGATGGGGGTCCATCCTTCCCCCATTCACACCTTCGCACCATCCACTCCACTCCACAATTTCCACCATACTCACTCCACGACCATCCATCCCAATACGCCATATATCCCATACCATTTATTCCACACAACCATTCTCCATACCTGTTGTTGCACACCTGTGCACTCACACCTGGTGCCACCTGCACCCTCCTTTCTTCCTGGACCATTTGGTCAACACAACACGCAATCACCACTACTCCCTCATACACTGCTCCATACACCTGTTCAGTTGCACACCTGTTCAATCCTCAAACACACGGCATCATCTCATCTAACTACTCCCCTCTGAAACTTGCGCTTCCCAGTCACCCCTTTAAACTATTGCGCTCCCACGTCATTATCATCCACACTACTCTACCTGCGTCCCCACTACAGGTGTCATTGTCACTAACTAATCTTAACGTTACCTAATGTCATCTTCTAGGTCCCTACACACAATATCCTAACCCACCCGGGCTAGTTTTCACTGCCATACACCCCATAAGCTAGTGCTCCTTTGCCCCCCCTCCGTGAGGGATGGTGGATTTGCCATCCCACCACATCGGGGGAACCAGATAGAGGAGGTGCAAATCGGGTTAGAAAGTAAACTGGATGCACAGAGGGATGAATTGGGACAGATGAGGGTGGCATCTACAAAAGAGATGGAGGAGATGAGAGAGGGGATACGACGAGGTGTAAGTGAGGAGGTTTCGGGGCTACGCGAGGAGGTAAAGCGAGGTGAGAAGCGTATGGAGAAAGAGGTGAGGAATAATACGGCTAGGTTACAGGGGGGCATAGAGGGTCTGACGAAGGGAGTAGAGCAGCTGACAGTGGGACAAAGGGAACTAGCGGACCAAGTGGAAAAGAACACTGCAATCATCGGGGGTTTAAAAGCGACACAAAAGGACATTAAAAATGAATTAATAGCGACACAGAAGGAATGTCAAATGGTACATGAGGGATTGACGAAGAGGTTGGAAGAGGTGACAGAAGTAATGGAGACGAAGGACCGGGAGGTAAGGACGCACATAGAAACGGTTAAAGTAGCGATGGAGGAAGAAATAGAGGGGGCGCACCGGGAGCTGAAGGAGGTAAAGGAAAAATTAGAGGAGGTGGAAGAGGGGGTGGGTGAAATTAAGAAGAGACGGACAGAAACTAAGAGAGAAATACGGGAGGAGGTTGGACCTACAACGGGCATGATGGTGCTGCCTGTGTCCCATCCTACAACGGTTATAATGGTACTGCGTGCATCCCATCCGACAACGGGCATGATGGTGCTGCGTGTGTCCCATCCTACAACGGGCATGATGGTGCTGCCTGTGTCCCATCCTACAACGGTTATAATGGTACTGCGTGCATCCCATCCTACAACGGGCATGATGGTGCTGCGTGTGTCCCATCCCACAACGGTTATAATGGTACTGCGTGCATCCCATCATACAACGGGCATGATGGTGCTGCGTGCATCCCATCCTACAACGGGCATGATGGTGCTGTGTGCATCCCATCCCACAACGGGCATGATGGTGCTGTGTGCATCCCATCCCACAACGTGCATGATGGTGCTGCGTGCGTCCCATCCCACAACGGGCATGATGGTGCTGTGTGCATCCCATCCTAGAACGGTTATAATGGTGCTGTGTGAATCCCATCCCACAACGGTCATAATGTTGCTGTGTGCATCCCATCCTACAACGGGAATGATGGTGCTGTGTGCATCTAATCCCACAACGGGCATGATGGTGCTGCGTGCGTCCCATCCCACAACGGGCATGATGGTGCTGTGTGCATCCCATCCTACAACGGGCATGATGGTGCTGTGTGCATCCCATCCCACAACGGGCATGATGGTGCTGCGTGCGTCCCATCCCACAACGGGCATGATGGTGCTGTGTGCATCCCATCCCACAACGGGCATGATGGTGCTGCGTGCGTCTCATCCCACAACGGTCATGATGGTGCTGTGTGCATCCCATCCTACAACGGGCATGATGGTGCTGTGTGCATCCCATCCTACAACGGGCATGATCGTGCTGTGTGCAACCCATCCCACAACGGGCATGATGGTGCTGCGTGCGTCCCATCCCACAACGGGCATGATGGTGCTGTGTGCATCCCATCCTACAACGGGCATGATGGTGCTGTGTGCATCCCATCCTACAACGGGCATGATGGTGCTGTGTGCATCCCATCCTACAACGGGCATGATGGTGCTATGTGCATCCCATCCTACAACGCGCAATGATGGTGCTGAGTGCATCCCATCCTACAACGGTCATGATGGTGCTGTGTGCGTCCCATTCCACAACGGGCATGATGGTGCTGCGTGCGTCCCATCCCACAACGGGCATGATGGTGCTGCGTGCGTCCCATCCCACAACGGGCATAATGGTGCTACGTGCATCCCATCCCACAACGGGCATGATGGTGCTGTGTGCATCCCATCCCACAACGGGCATGATGGTGCTGCGTGCGTCCCATCCCACAACGGGCATAATGGTGCTACGTGCATCCCATCCCACAACGGGCATGATGTTGCTGCATGCGTCCCATCCCACAACGGGCATAATGGTGCTACGTGCATCCCATCCCACAACGGGCATGATGGTGCTGCGTGCATCCCATCCCACAACGGGCATGATGGTGCTGCGTGCGTCCCATCCCACAACGGGCATAATGGTGCTACGTGCATCCCATCCCACAACGGGCATGATGGTGCTGCGTGCGTCACATCCCACAACGGGCATAATGGTGCTACGTGCATCCCATCCCACAACGGGCATGATGGTGCTGCGTGCGTCCCATCCCACAACGGGCATGATGGTGCTACGTGCGTCCCATCCCACAACGGGCATGATGGTGCTGTGTGCGTCCCATCCCACAACGGGCATGATGGTGCTGTGTGCATCCCATCCTACAACGGGCATGATGGTGCTGTGTGCATCCCATCCTACAACGGGCATGATCGTGCTGTGTGCAACCCATCCCACAACGGGCATGATGGTGCTGCGTGCGTCCCATCCCACAACGGGCATGATGGTGCTGTGTGCATCCCATCCTACAACGGGCATGATGGTGCTGTGTGCATCCCATCCTACAACGGGCATGATGGTGCTGTGTGCATCCCATCCTACAACGGGCATGATGGTGCTATGTGCATCCCATCCTACAACGCGCATGATGGTGCTGCGTGCATCCCATCCTACAACGGTCATGATGGTGCTGTGTGCGTCCCATTCCACAACGGGCATGATGGTGCTGCGTGCGTCCCATCCCACAACGGGCATGATGGTGCTGCGTGCGTCCCATCCCACAACGGGCATAATGGTGCTACGTGCATCCCATCCCACAACGGGCATGATGGTGCTGTGTGCATCCCATCCCACAACGGGCATGATGGTGCTGCGTGCGTCCCATCCCACAACGGGCATAATGGTGCTACGTGCATCCCATCCCACAACGGGCATGATGGTGCTGCATGCGTCCCATCCCACAATGGGCATAATGGTGCTACGTGCATCCCATCCCACAACGGGCATGATGGTGCTGCGTGCATCCCATCCCACAACGGGCATGATGGTGCTGCGTGCGTCCCATCCCACAACGGGCATAATGGTGCTACGTGCATCCCATCCCACAACGGGCATGATGGTGCTGCGTGCGTCCCATCCCACAACGGGCATAATGGTGCTACGTGCATCCCATCCCACAACGGGCATGATGGTGCTGCGTGCATCCCATCCCACAACGGGCATAATGGTGCTACGTGCGTCCCATCCCACAACGGGCATGATTGTGCTGCGTGCGTCCCATCCCACAACGGGCATAATGGTGCTACGTGCATCCCATCCCACAACGGGCATGATGGTGCTGTGTGCATCCCATCCCACAACGGGCATGATGGTGCTGCGTGCGTCCCATCCCACAACGGGCATAATGGTGCTACGTGCATCCCATCCCACAACGGGCATGATGGTGCTGCGTGCGTCCCATCCCACAACGGGTATAATGGTGCTACGTGCATCCCATCCCACAACGGGCATGATGGTGCTGCGTGCATCCCATCCCACAACGGGCATAATGGTGCTACGTGTGTCCCATCCCACAACGGGCATGATGGTGCTGCTTGCGTCCCATCCCACAACGGGCATAATGGTGCTGCGTGCGTCCCATCCCACAACGGGCATGATGGTGCTGCGTGTGTCCCATCCCACAACGGGCATGATGGTGCTGCTTGCGTCTCATCCCACAACGGGCATGATGGTGCTGCGTGCGTCCCATCCCACAACGGGCATGATGGTGCGCCACTCTCATGCTCTCAGGGGTCCAACTTTTGCTATGCAATCCCCTCCCCCCATTGAAAATCACTCAAACAAAATCAAACATTCAGATGTCTGGACCTGAATGTGATGATGGTTCTTACCCATCCCAATCACGTTACATTTCTTTGTATTAAACTGCATCTGGCAATCCTTTGCCCAATCTGTTGAAGCATATCGTCATTCCTGAATCATATCCCCCCCCCCCCCCCCTCTCTGCTGTCTATCTAAGCTACCTTACCTCCTGCTTATTGTATTCTGCAAATTTGAAAAGCAGATTCCTGACCCCACTATCCAAATAATTGATGGAAATTATAAATATTCAAGGTCCCAGAACCGATCCCTGAGGTTACCCATTCGAACCTCCCAACAGGATATCCTCTCACCTTCAATCACCCTTTGCCTCCTATCACTAATCCAGTATCCAAACCAGTTTTCTACCGGACCAGCCACTCCACGAGCCCTCACCTTGACTCCAACCTCCATTGTGCGTATCGTACCAAATACCTTCAGAAAGTCACAATTCTGTACCGTTTTCTCATAATTTTTTTTAATCCAAAATTCGGAAATAAAATTGCGATCCATGACGTTTGGCTCCAATGCCAAAATAATTTGACACCCTGATATTATTGCATACACGTGACAAATATGAAATAATTGCGTCCAGTCATTTTTCAGGAAAGGCAGATGCACGGACAGCATCCCAAAAATATAATCTTCCAGACTAGTTGACGCCGGTTGGGAACTAAAGAGGAATGAAGGAACATCCATTTATACCGGTATTCCATGGCATACCATAATCAGATTGGCAAATGGCCTCCTGGGTTAGGCAGACAAGGCACCTACCTAATCCTTCGTTTGTAACTTCCTGCAGCAGCGTCATCAGGTCACCCAAGATTTCGCCCTCCAAATGGCATGGGATTGTGCATTGTAATCGGATTTGTGAAGAAATACATGAGCACGAGTAAATGAAAACGGTGACGTCCAATCAGAATAGCCCGCTCGCCAGCCCCTCCTTCTTTTGCACAAGTATAAACACCGGTCCTCGAGGTGAACGTGGTGTGCTCGAGGAGGGACAGCCCAGGTGTTTGCGCATCGGATCTGGTGCTCGATTGAGCACCCTTTGAGGTCAAGGTAACCACGTTTGCACCTCTTAACCCACTGTTTACACCTCATTTCTTTTGGTGACGATGGATTCATGTAAATGTTCCAAAGAACGTTCGTCGTTTTGTTATTCAATTGCTCCGGGCTGGCAGGACTGTCCCGGCCGAGGTTTGAATCCTGAACCAGCTATAAAACTGCTTCACAGGTTTATACACAGGCTGTTTCACGGTGATTCATCAATGTGTGTACAGTCCGTCGGATGGAAGTTAAAGGGGGTCCCGTATTCGTTGGTAGACGTTAAATATCCGATGGTGTCCTTTACGAAGAGTAGGCGAAACATCGCCGGCATTCTGAAACGAATTACAAATTCCTGCCCTAAATACTTAATCGAATGTTAGGCCTGTTCAACGGTTTGTGAAAGGCTTAGGCCAAGCTTCCCCCTGCCAACCCCACAAGAACGTGTTAATCATCGTTCAGAAGAAGAAGAAGATGTTAGTGAATTGCTCCATTACGTGCTCTACTTGCCCCCCTTTTTGTTTTACATGTATATATATATATATATATATAAAACTGCTTTCTCATCGATTGTTTATATATTACATCGAGGACTATCTTTGTCTTCGCTCTTATTATGGCGATGCATCTGGAGTTCACTTTCATGCAAAAATAAACACGTTTCATTATTATTATCCAGAGGTGGAGGCTCATGGAAGAACTAGCTGCACAACACCGGGTGCAGATAAACAGGTGGAAAAAGGACAAGTTCTTGCCCAGCCCCCTGGGGCGGGGTCAAAAGGAATTGCAATGGCGCACCCTCGACTTCGCTCTGACTATTATTTGATAGAAGCTATTTGCAGAAGTTATTAATAAAGTAGCAGAGTACCCACCCTCCGGGTGGATGGAGGTTGCGCATTACTTGCTGTAAAGAGTATAGTCTGTATATTGAAAGAAAACTCAATATATGTTTCTGTGGTGTGTGTCTTGGAGGTCAACGGAGTGTAAAGGTCAAAAGGGTCTCTGGAGTCTGAAGGATCTAAAAGTCTAAAGGGTCCAAGTGTGAATGAAAAAGATGTGAATCTTCACCATTGGGAGATCGGACCAAAACCGATATATAGCACGATATCTCAAAAAGTTATGGATGGATTTGGACGATACTTGGTGGAGGGGTTGGGTGTGTGACAAGGACGAATTGATTCGATTTTGGAGAAGATCTGAATATGGATTCGGATGCGAGAATTATTTAATTATTAAACAAACTGTTCAGCCTGGCGGAGGTATGCGCTCTACCGAATGCTGTTCTAATTTCAACTGTGACGATTGGAAGAAAGGTGATCGGTCTGTGGTTAATGGGATTCGTTTTTTCACCTTCTTTATGTGATCCAGTTATGTTGGCGGATTTCCAAGCAAATGGAAGATGACTAGCGCAAACTGACAGGGTGAAAAGGGCAGCGAGAGGATGTACAAATGAAACAGAGCAGATTTTAGGACACGTGAGCTGATGCCATCCGGTCCAGTAGCAGAGTCAGAGTACTCGTTTGAAAGAACCTTCTCCACTTTCTCAGGTGCAAAAGACGCAGTCTAGGAGCAGTTGGTACCACAGGGAAAGATGGGTACCGAGAGTGAGGTGTTGGTGACCCAAGATTTGGAAGCAAACACAGAATTCAGGCATTCGGCCTTCTCACGTGTCGTGTCGGCTGTGGTACCATTTGAAGAGAGGGAAGGGATGGACGGGGAGCATACTCCAGAGAGAGACTTAACAAGGCGACAGCAGCTTTAGAGTTTGAGACAAGTTTGAAAGTTGTTACGTATGCATTAGCCAAATTGGAATTGTCTCGCTTTCATTAGAGGTCTCCCGTGCAAGCGATGTGGTATTTCACTGCCGATACCATGGGATATCAAAAACAAAAAGTCGAATAAATATCATTTTACATTCCTTTTAGACCCTCTAGATTCCTTTGTCCCTTAAGATAATACAGACCCCTTACACCCTTTAGACCCCAACCACAATTGGATAGGGCAGATGTAGCTGACCTTAATCCGATGATGCAACCATGATGATACATCCTTCGAGCCATGCATCATCGGGTTAAAATATTATACTAGGGTCTTCAGGGTCTTTCGGGTCTTCAGGGTGTTTTGGGTCTTCAGGGTGTTTTGGGTCTTCAGGGTGTTTTGGGGTCTTTGGGGTCTTTTGGGTATTTGGGGTATTTTGGGCCTTCAGGGTGTTTTGGGTCTTCAGGGTGTTTTGGGTCTCCGGGGCCATTTGGGTCTTCAGGATATGTTTGAGCCTCAGGGCCTTCAAGGGTATTTTGTGTCTTTGGGGTGTTTTGGGTCTTCGGGTTCTTGGGGTCTTCAGGGTCTTTTGGGTTTTAAGTGTATTTTGGGTCTTCAGAGGTCTTGGTGGTCTCAAGGGTCTTGGGGGACTTAAAGGGTCGTCAAAAGTCTGAGGGGTCTCAGCAGTCAAATTGTAATTAAGAGGGGGTTAATTTTTTTTTTGAAGATGAAGAAGAAGTCGCTTTGTCGCATATAAACATAACGACATAACCATATATGCATTCTCTATTATAATAAACATTATTATTATTGTTTGTGTACGTTGTCAAGGCTCGTATAAGAGCTAAAAATAAAAAATTACAAGACCTAAAAGGTTGTTGTATCTGAAACCTAAGTCTTCAGCTGAGTACCGCTGTACCAGTAAACCTTTGGGATTTTGACCCATTAAGTTGTTTACTATGTCATAACAAACGAAATCATTATAGGATTGAGCATATAGTTGATGAAGTAAGTCCAGTTCGAGCACTCCCTCGGGGATATTCTTCACTTGGTCACGTAGAAGTATTACATCAAAAGAAATCGTTTGCCTCAGGTCTTGGAAGCGAACAGTATTTGTTTGGCAATTTATATCTGCAAACCTGTTTAGTCATGAGGTGGAAATTCCAACACCCTTACAATTAACCACGGACCCACCCTGTCACACCTCGACCTTCACGTCACAACTTCCCTGCAGGTGTTTTCATATGTGTGTCTTGCTGATTTGTTTGTAGACTCTGGGCTTGTAGATTCCTGCGTGTCTTTCCACGTTTCCATCTCCTAATTATGTACGTGTCTGTATTTATTACTTGGCAAAAATTTGTCATTTTATTTGCAAGTATGTTGCTCACTCCGGTTTGTGTGTTTGTGTGTTTGTCTGTCCGCTCACTTATACTTGCCTACAGGACACAATTTTAAACCGATCTTCACGAAACTTTACCAAATGGTAGAGTTCGTGGTCCGACAAAATCCTATATATTTTTGGGGTCAAAAGGTAGGCCAAAGATCAACCACTTTTTACAAATCCTAAAATCCTCAATTTTCATTCGATTGACTTGAAATTTGAATAGGATATACATATCGGGAAACTGAAGTCAACCACCAACTATTTTTGAATCAGCATAAGGCAAAAGGTCAACACGGGCCAAAGGTCAACAACAATTTCACATTTCTAAAATCCTCAATTTTCATCCGATTGACTTGAAATTTGAATAGGATATACATATCGGGAAACTGAAGTCAACCACCAACTATTTTTGAATCGGCATAAGGCAAAAGGTCAACACGGGCCAAAGGTCAACAACAATTTCACATTTCTAAAATCCTCAATTTTCATCCGATTGACTTGAAATTTGAATTGGATTTGCATATCGGCTTACTTAATTCAACCACCAACTATTTTTGAGGTCAAAAGGATGCTCTACTGAGGGCCATTCTGCTTTGTTCTCTTTTGCCAAGTGTCGCTCTATGAGTGATTTTTCAATTCGTGTTATGAGTCTGATACATTTTTGCAACCAATTCAAAAGGAACAAAACCAGACTTGGTTGTATCCGCTCTGAGTCTGAGGTCGGCGGCTCGAACCTCATCCGAGTCATACAAACTCGAACAATGGTACGTGCTGATTCCTTGATGCTCTGCATTTAATAAGGATAGATCACGACAGTTTGGCAACCATAGCACAGGCTTTAATGGGCCTAATAGTGGGGCTGCTTAACTGATGAATTGTGCCTTTTCCCTTAAAAGCATGAAACTTGGCACATGGCTAGAATACCCCAAAAGAAAGATTTTTAGTCCAGGGGGCATCTCCAATTTCACCCCATATGGCGGCCATCTTGAAATTCAAGATGGCCGTCATACAAGACCTGTTTTGATGAATATCTCCATAATTAGAACAAATATCAAAATGGTTGAAGTGCCTATACCTACATTTTTAGGGTCTAGGAATCCAATGGCAACATAAAATATTCAATAGTATATGGCAGCCATCTTGAAATCCAAGATGGCCGCCATAACAGACCTGTTTTGATGAATATCTCCATAATTAGAACAGCTATCTAAATGGTTGCAGTGCCTACACCTACATTTTTAGGGTCTAGGAATCCAATGGTAACATAAAATATTAAGCAGTCATATGAAAATATTAATTTTGCATAGTATCATGCATACTGGGAATGCATATAAATACTCTTAACAGGTTGGCATTCTTCAGTGATTAAAAGTGTCTATGACATCGCAGACTGTAACTGTGCCATCTTGTGGTTTTCTAGTCTTTGCTGCATTCTCCATCACATGCGCAGAGAGAAGTACAGGGAAGTGCAGCTTTCTTACACCGGCAACGACCAGTACATCCTTTTTTGCACCCACACTTAACAAGTTCATTGCAGATCTTTGCAGCCTCTGGAAGTGTTGTCCATATTGGTTTGAACTGGCCAGCAGACGTTTTTTGCCAACCCCATTCAGTGGGGCTTGGTAGATCAGGCTTAGCATGCAATGCTTGTCCCCAGCATAGTGCGCCTTGGTATACTGCCCGCTTTACGTGCTGCACAAGGGCATCATGTGTTGGTGGAATTGATTCCACAGGTCTGCCCTTCCTTGCAAACAGTTTCTTTCATACAATGTTAATGTCAGTAGCAGTACTTGTGCGATCATACAACAGAATAACAAATCTCTCAATGACGTTCATGCAGGTTTCAGTTATCTCTGTGCTCTGGTGGCAAATTTCTGCTAGTACCTCTGTGAGCTCAGGGAATGATTCCCACACATTCCATGCAGTTACCTTTCCACGCCAATTAAACGCTGAAGAAGTGTCACACCCTGTTAGTGCATGAAACATGGGGAGGGCTTTAGATTTCTCAGGGCCAAGAGCTGTGGCTATATCATGTGCAGAGATAAATCGCATGTTCTTGCCTGTCCCAAATTGTAACCATATCATCACTGAAAGCTTCTGGGATGCTGTAACTGCAAGCACGACAACATCTGTGTCCACAGTTTGTATGAGGACCTTACTATGCCCTCTCTGTGTTGCATCAGCAGCATGTAGGAACATCCGACCATCTGCCTCGTCCTGAGTGCACGGGGAGAGTGATTCTAGATCAATGCGTGGTGGAGCAGTAAGAACCTCTGTATCAAGTGTGACAACTAGCTCCTTGCGCTGGTCTTCAAATGATTTAATTGTTTCATTGGAAAGGAAGCTGAAGAGTTCACGCTTGTTTTCATCAACTCGAAGAAAGTGCTGCCACTGTCCAGGAATTGCAACTGAGGTATCTACTCGTCGGCGAACCCCCTTGCCATGCTTTTCACGGGTCATGCTCGGGTAGGTAATGGTCCCACACCAGATCAAGTCGGGTTGCAGATTTGTACTGTGAGAAAACAAATGGGATGAAGACCTTTTCGGCATATTCGCCAAATGTTTTGACTGTGCCAACATCGGGCTTTAGCTTTTGAACAATTACTGCCCTGTCAAGTATGACACATGTCACCTCTGGCATCTGTGTGCTTGATGGTGAAAGTTCCTCTAAGCAGTCCAAAAGGTCGCTCTTTGTACAAGGTCGAAGCTTCCCATCCTTGGACAGAGATGGAGGGAAAGATTGATTTTCATGATGGAAAAATTCATCAAGGTTTCCCTCGCGGGTTTGACAGACAATATAGAGGCGAGAAAACAGTTGAACATCACTCTTCAATGAGGCTACCTTGTGTTTATCTGTCAGCTGGTCTGTTACTGATGAGCTGCCAAACAGAGGTAACTTTTTGCGTGGGACGACATCATTCAAAGGCTTTGAGCGTTCAATCAGCCTCTCTTGCACAAATGACTCCAGAGCCTCCTTTCCCACTTTCTGCACATTTCACACTTTGTACGACTGATGCACTTGCTATATCCTTTGTGTCAAGGACCAAAAGGTCAGCGGTTTCTTCAAGAAATGGATTACCTAGCTCCTCGATAACTGATACAAGTGATGTTACCATTGGATTCCTAGACCCTAAAAATGTAGGTGTAGGCACTGCAACCATTTAGATAGCTGTTCTAATTATGGAGATATTCATCAAAACAGGTCTGTTATGGCGGCCATCTTGGATTTCAAGATGGCTGCCATATACTATTGAATATTTTATGTTGCCATTGGATTCCTAGACCCTAAAAATGTAGGTATAGGCACTTCAACCATTTTGATATCTGTTCTAATTATGGAGATATTCATCAAAATAGGTCCTGTATGATGGCCATCTTGGATTTCAAGATGGCCGCCATATGGGGTGAAATTGGGGATGCCCCCTGGACTAAAAATCTTTCTTTTCGGGTATTCTAGCCATGTGCCAAGTTTCATGCTTTTAAGGGAAAAGGCACAATCGATCCGAATTTTTTAGCTAAGCTGCCCAGCTATAATGACTTCCTCCGAAGTTAAACTTCTTTGTTAAGGAACATATAATAATAATAATAATAATAATAATAATAATAATAACTAGAACTGCCACTTTAAAACTGCTGGCAGTGATGACCGGTTTACTCGCACCCACTTTTGATACAACCCCACTTTTGATACAACCCCACTTTCATTGGACATGCTTTGCCACAACCCCCTTGGATACAACCCTGATAAACACTCACACACACACACACACACACACACACACACCCTTCACACACACACACACACACACACACACACACACACACACACACATCCCCCCTCCCCCCACACGCACACCCTCCACACATACATATACACACACACACACACACACACACACACATCCAACCCCCCCTCCTTCACACGCACCCCCCCCCCACATACACACATATCCACCCCCCCCCAAACCCACACACCCACACACAAACACCCCCGCACCCCTCCCCCACACGCACACCCCTCCACATATATACACACACACACACACACACCTCCACACATACACACACACACACACACACACGCACACACACACACACACACACACACACATCTGCGCTCCCTCCATACGCACACCCCAACCCCCCCACCCCCACACACACACATATCCACCACCCCCCACCCCCACCCACACCCACACACACACACATACATCCACACACACACACATCCACACACACACACACACGCACACACACAGATTCCCCCTCCCCCCACATGCACACCCCTCCACACATACACACACACACCCCTCCACACACACACACACAAACATGCACACACACACCCCTCCACACACATACACACACATCCAACCCTCCCTCCTCCACACACACACCCCAACCCCCTCCAACCTCCACACACACACATATCCACCCCCCCCCCGACACACATCCACCCCCCCCACCCACCCACACACACACACACACAGATATCCACACACACGCACATCCACACATCCAACCCCTACTCCTCCACACGCACACCCCAACCCCCCCCCCTACATACACACATATCCACTCACCCACCCCCCACAACACAACACAACACAACACACCCCACCCCCACAACACAACACAAAACACTCCCCCCCTACCCCTACCCCTAACACACACACACACACACACACACACACACACACACACACACACACACACACACACACACACACACACACACACACACACACACACACACATCCAACCCCCTCCTCCACACGCACACACCAACCCCCCCCCCCACATACACACATATCCACCCCCCCCCCACACACACACATCCACACACCCTCCCCCCCACCACACCCGCACCCACCCACACAAACACACACACACACACCCCCACTCCCCCCCCCCACCCCTAACACACACACGCACACCAACCCCCCCCCCCCACACACACACACCAACCCCCCCCCCCACACACACACACACCCCTCCCCCCCCCACACCCACACCCACACACACATCCACACATGTCAATCCATGCACTGATTGCAGAAAAAGCCATTTTAAAAAGAAAATTAACCTGAAATTGCAGACAGAATTATTTATTTTATCTGAGAAGCTAAACGAATCTTCTTCTTCTTTAGTACCTCAAACTTTATGTGAAATGCGATCGATTTTAAAAAATCAGAATTTGAGCAAATCTGTTTCATTCGTTTGTTAATATGCCTCATCTATTGACAAATCTGCAATTATCATTTTTTTTGAGGTTGAAATGACCGCGGGAGATCGCGTTATAGTGATGACGTCCTGGATGGACATCTTCTTCTTCAGTCGCTCACAACTTAGAGTGAAATACGATCGAGTTAAAAATAGTCAGAATTTGAGCAAATCTGTTTCATTCGTTTGTTAATATGCCTCATCTATTGACAAATCTGCAATTATAATTTTTTTTGAGGTTCAAATGACCGCGGGAGATCGCGTTATCGTGATCACGTTCTGGAAAGACAATCGGTGTGGTTCTTCTTCTTTCAACAATAAAGACTTATAGCTTCGAGACCGTACATCCAATCATCTTGAAATTTTGCACACTTGTTCCGCTTGATGAGAGCTACATTGCCAAGTCGATACATGCAGTGGTTCAAGAGTTACAAGCTTTTTAAAATTTAACTTCCATTATTTATTGCGGCCAAACTATGTGACATCAAAACGTCTCAAGTAACGTTGAAACATACCCCCATGAGGAACATTTGTGTAAAGTTTCCACTCGATATCTCCACAAATTATGGAGGTGATTCCATTTCTAGTTTGAGCTTTAAAACGTCATAACTCTGAAACCATGTGTCGGATGACGTCGTGCCCCCTGACTTTTTTGTTCGTCATGGGTATGCGAATATGCATGTCAAGTTTGGGCTCGATCCGTTCAGCCGTTGCGGAGAAAAAGGGGCTTTTGTGTTTTTTCACGAAAAACAAGATGGCGGCCGAACCATGTGACGTATGACTTCGAAAATTTTTGCATTCTGAGTTTTTTTTAACTAAGCATCTGGGAAAAAAATCCCATTTTCGGGGGAGAAAAGTTTTTGTTTGTCGAATTCTAACCTCTTAACGTTAGCATTTTTAATATACTCGATACACATGTCTTTTGTTCCGATTGAAGAGTTCTTTAGAATGAGCCATTCCTCAAATTTTTCCATTGAGGCGTTTCGGAGATACAGAGGGGAAAAGTTGAATTTGTTTTACAAGATGGAGCCCATACCACGTGACCTATGACGTCATAATTAGCATTATAAAATTCTCGGAGCCGAGACGATCATTTGATGAAAATTTCCTGTCAATCCGACCAGCGGTTGCTGAGAACATTCATGATGAAGTTTTCGGAGGTGCAAAATAGGGCGGAAGAATAATAATAAGAAAAACTCTAGCAGTAATAATAGATTACTCTCCATTTCATGGAGAGTAAACCTAATAATTATGATAATAATCACTAGAACTGCCACTTTACAACTGCTGGGAGTGATGACCGGTTCCCTCCGCCTTCCCGCTTTCATACAACCCCGCTTGGATACAACCCCGCTTGGATACAACCACTCTTGGATACAACCCCACTTTCATTACTCTCGCCATGGAGTAATGCATTCGATCGTGTCCGTCCGTGTGTGTGTGTGTGTGTGTGTGTGTGTGTGTGTGTGTGTGTGTGTGTGTGTGTGTGTGTGTGTGCGTATGTGTGTTTGTATGTTCGTGTGTTTGTGTGTTTGTGAACAAGATATCTGGAAAAGTTCTGAAAGGATTTGGATGAAAGTTGGTGGGATGATTGCCCTGGGGATAAGGAAGAATTGATTAGTTTTTGGTGAAGCTCAGGATATTATTCCGGATCCAGGAATTTTTTGAACGATTTTTAACCATTGGAAGATAGGGCTCCAACTTGACCCACGGCGGGAGTATGCGCTCTACTGAGTGGCGTTCTAGTTGGACATGCTTTGATACAACCCTGCTTTGATACAACCCCACTTGGAAACAACTACACTTTCATTGGACATGCTTTGATACAACCCCGCTTGGAAACAACTCCACTTTCATTGGACATGCTTTGATACAACCCCGCTTTGATACAACCCCGCTTTGATACAACCCCACTTGGAAACAACTCCACTTTCATTGGACATGCTTGGATGCAACCCCGCTTTGATACAACCCCGCTTTGATACAACCCCGCTTTGATGCAACCCCGCTTTGATGCAACCCCGCTTTGATGCAACCCCGCTTTGACGCAACCCCGCTTTGATGCAACCCCGCTTTGACGCAACCCCGCTTTGACGCAACCCTGCTTTGACGCAACCCTGCTTTGACGCAACCCGCTTTGACGCAACCCCGCTTTGACGCAACCCCGCTTTGACGCAACCCCGCTTTGACGCAACCCCGCTTTGACGCAACCCCGCTTTGACGCAACCCCGCTTTGACGCAACCCCGCTTTGACGCAACCCCGCTTTGACGCAACCCCGCTTTGACGCAACCCCGCTTTGACGCAACCCCGCTTTGACGCAACCCCGCTTTGACGCAACCCCGCTTTGACGCAACCCCGCTTTGATGCAACCCCGCTTTGACGCAACCCCGCTTTGACGCAACCCCACTTTGACGCAACCCCACTTTGACGCAACCCCACTTTGACACAACCCCACTTTGATACAACCCCACTTTGATACAACCCCACTTTGATACAACCCCACTTGGATACAACCCCACTTGGATACAACCCTAGTTGGATACAACCCCACTTGGATACAACCCCACTTGGATACAACCCCACTTGGATACAACCCCACTTGGATACAACCCCACTTGGATACAACCCCACTTAGATACAACCCCACTTTAACATTTTTTTTTCTCCATCAATTTATCCCTGGATGATACTCAAGAAATTTCATCCTGATCGGATGACGTTTTGTACTTGTCGAATTATGACGTCATAATGGAGCTTTGATGCAACATTGCATTCCCATGGCTATGACGTCATCATAATTTTTTTTTTCTCCACTAATTTATCCCTAGATGATGCTCAATAAATTTCATCCTGATCGGATGAAGTGTTGTACTTGTCGAATTATGACATCATAATGGAGGCACCTATGACATCGTCATTCATATGGGTTATTCTCCATGGAGAGTTCTTGACAATGAGACATGTCTCAAATCTTTTCTACGCAGCGCATTTTGAGAAAAAGAGATGCAAATTTTTTCGGTTTTCCAAGATGGCAGCCGTACCACGTGACCTGTGACGTCATAATTTTCCTTTAAATATTCTACATGCCCAGGCACTCCTATGGTGAAAAGTTCCTGTCAATCGGTGTAATGACTGCAGAGAAAGTGATTTTTAAAGAAAATAACCCTGAAAATCACAGAGCCAGAATCATGATATGGCCTGGGAAGCTCAGGTGGAGTTTCTTCTTCTTCACACAATAACAATTTCCAGCCTCTCCATATCGAATGCGTTGGTGTCATATTTTCGTCAAAAATAGTCGGAATTTTGCCAAATCTGTTTTGGTCGTGTTAATATACCTCAACGATTGACAAGTCTGAAATCAGAATTATATTTGAGGTCCAAATGAGCCCGTGAAGTCGCTCCGTGTGCTGCCTGCACGTCTGTACAGTGTGATAATTAATTAATTACACACTCTTGACGACCTGAGAAAAAAGTGTTGCGTTTCTTCTTCTTCGCACAATAACAACTTCTAGCATCCAGACCGTACATGCAATCATCTTGAAAGTTTACACACTTGTTCCACTTCATGCCTTCTACTATATTAGAAAGTTTCGCGTCGATAAATGAAGCAGTTCAAGAGCTATGATATTTAAAATATTTTCGTTTAATTATAAATCTCTGCCAAACCACGTGACCGATCCGAAATTCCAATAGGTCATTTTAGCAGACTGATATGGTGAAGTCATCTGTGAAGTTTGCATTCGATATAATCAAAAATGAGGGAGAAGCTAGGTTTTAAAGGTTTATGCTTCAAAACATAACTCCGAAACCATGTGATCGGATTGTGAAGCAATCATATCACTGATGATGGTGCTGCGTGATAGCATGGTGATATGATAGCGTGATAGCATGAAAGCAATCACAATGACGCTGTGTAAAGGTGTGCAGATATACCAGACAGACAAGCACAATGTCGCTGTGTAAAGGTATACAGATATACTCATTGACATTTTTGTTTGTCATGGGTATGCGATTCTGCATTCAAAGATTGGCCTCGATCTGCTCAGTCGTTTTGGAGAAAGTGGGTTTTTAGTGGTTTTTCAGGCTTTTCACTTAAAACAATATGGCGGCCGAACCACGTGACCTACGACGTCATTAACCTGGTGTTGGGCTAGCGGCTAGGGTGCCGGCTTAGGATCCTAGGATCCTGGGTTCGAATCCCGGTCGATCGCTGAATTAACGCCAGGGGGGTTGACTCAGCCTGTCATCCTTCCGAGGTCGGCTAATTGAGTACCAGTTCACTGGTAATTCCCTGTTTGTCGTTAAAGGCGGCAAAAAGGGTTGGCGTCAGGAAGGGCATCCGGCCGTAAAACATTGCTTCAAAAAGGGGACCAACAAACAACAACAACCACGGTTCCCGAAAAAGGCCAACCCCCGCTTTGCGGGGAAAAATGGCCTCTAAAGGTGGTTATTTTTATTTTTATTTATGGGTATGCGTTTCTGCATTCAAAGATTGGCCTCGATCTGCTCAGTCGTTTTGGAGAAAGTGGGTTTTTAGTTGGTTTTTCAGGCTTTTCACTTAAAACAATATGGCGGCCGAACCACGTGACCTACGACGTCATTATAAAAAAAATTCTGCATCAATTTATACCGAGAAGATGCTCAAGAAATTTCAACCTGATCGGATAAGGTTTTTTACTTGTCGAATTATGACGTCATAACGGCGGCACCTATAACATCATCATTACCTTCGCAAAAGCGGAAGGTTATGTTTTGATCGCTGTGTATTTATTTGTATGTCTGTGTGTGTGTGTGTGTGTATGTTATTCGCATAACTCAAAAAGTATTCAACCGAATTGCATGAAATTTGGTGGGATGATTGGTTATTATACGGGACACATTTGATTAGATTTTGGGAGCAATCGGGTCAAAGGTCAAGGTCAAGGTCACGAAAAGGTCAAAATCGTATTTTTACCATAGCGCGGTCAATTTTTATCCAATTGGCATGCAACTAATGCCAAAATGTTCAGAATTCAATGCCCGATCTTGTGATATACGACATGACCCAGTGAAGACATTACCCTTGTTAGCGGTTGGGGGTCAAAGGTCAGGGGGGTCACGACCTTGCAAAATGTGCGTTTTTTGTCATAACTCGGTCAATTCTTATCCGATTTGCATGAAATCAGCACCAAACTGTTCACTGTTCTGTTCCCTACACTCCCATGCCAAGTACAGAACAGTAGCTGCGGCGAAGGTATGCGCTCTACCGAGTGCCCGTTCTAGTTCACATATGTTATTCTGCATGGAGAGATATTTGCAATGAGACATGTCTCAATTATTTATGTGCAGCGTTTTTGGAGATATAGAGCTGCAAAGCTTTTCGGTTTTTCCAAGATGGCGCCCATACCACGTGACCTGTGATGTCATAATTACCATTAAAATATTCTACAGGCCGAGTCGCTCCAATGGTAAAAATTTCCTGTCAATCAGTCCAATTATTTCTGAGAAAATGATTTTTAAAGGAAATAATTCTGAAAAATGGCAGTGGCACATTGAGTCACATGGCCTGCCTGATAAGAAAAGAGTTGCGTTTCTTCTTCTTTCAACAATAACGACATCTAGCTTCAGGACCATGCAACCAATCATGTTGAAATTTTAAACACTTATTCCGATTGATGAGAGCTACTTTGCATTAAAATTTCAAGTCGATCAATGCAGTGATTCAACAGATAGAAGCTTTTTATGATTTTCCTTCAATTATTTATTTGGGGCAAAACCATGTGACTTATCGAAACTTCCCAAGTAACGTTTTAACTAGCCCCCATGGGGAACATTTCTGTATAGTTTCCACTTGATATCTTCACAAAATATGGAGGAGATAGCATAATAAGTTTATACTTAAAAACATCATAACTCCGAAAACATGTGACGCATGACCTCATGATCACTGAACTTTTTGTTCGTTGTGGTTATGCAATTATGCATGCAAAGTTTGGGCTTGATCTGTTCAGCCATTGTGGAGAAAAAGGGCTTTCGTGTTTTTCACGAAAAACAATATGGCGGCTGAACCATGTGATGTATGGCGTCAAAAAAAACTCAGAATGGAAAACATTTCAACTAAGGTTATGTAAAAAAAATCATATTCGAGGGAGCAAGGGATCTATTTGTCAAATTATAACCTCGTAACATTAGCACTTTTACTATACTCTCAATGGATTTCTCTCATCTCCCCTTCCCGTTCAGGCTGGAGTTCCCCAAGGCAGTGTGCTGGGCCCTGTGCTTTTTCTGGTCTTTATCAATGATCTCTCCGACTCTCTGGAAAATCCTCTGTATCTCTTTGCTGATGACTCCACTCTCTGCCGCTCCATTCCTCTTCCCTCAGATCGGCAGTCTGCAGCCTCCTCACTCTCTGAAGACCTGGACAAAATCACAGACTGGTCGAACATGTGGAACATGTCTTTCAATCCTGACAAATCTCACACTCTTACTATGTCTCTCCGAAAAGATCGACTGGACAACCCTCCCATCTACTTTCTCAACAATCCTCTCCAAGAAGTTCTGTCGCTCAAGCTTTTGGGGTCTCACCATCTGCCATGATCATTCTTGGGAAAACCACATTTCCAAGCTGGCCTCCAAAGCCAGTCGCCGACTGGGCATCCTCCGTCGTGCGAAGTCCTTCCTAGGCACACCTGAGCTCCTCACCACATACAAGGCTTTCATCCACAGCTCAATGGAATACTGTTCTCCCCTATGGGCTGGTGCTCCTGCCTCACACCTAGCTCGGCTCGGCTCACACCTGGCTCACACCTGGCTCGGCTTCACGCTGTTGAATCCAAAGCTTTCAGAATCATTGGAATCTCCCGCGATGAAGCTATCTCTGAGGGCCTTTCACTCACTCACCGCAGGCAGGTAGGTGGTCTTTCTGTCTTCTACCGACTCCTCTCCGGCCTTGCTCCCCCAGCTCTCTCTGTGCTCTGTCCCCCAAATATTCCTACAGGTCGCACAAGATCTGCCAGCCACCCTCTGATGGTTAAACTGCCGAAATCTCGGCTCTCTGCTCAGCTTCACTCTTTCATTCCTCTTTTCTCCCGCCTCTGGAACAAACTCCCACACTCACTTCAATCACACTCCTCCCTCCAGGTCTTCAAAACAGCTGTTCACCACCATCTCTTATCTTCCCCCATCCAAAACCTTGATCTTTTCTACCCCCACTAATTCACCCCAGATCCACCTTGTTTGAAATTCCAACTTCTTTCCTGGAAGTCTTGGCAGTGTCCATATGTTTTATACCTCTCCCACCCCCCCCCCTTCCCATGCCTCCCCCCCAAAGCCCTCTCCCTCCCACAGTTCTCTCGATGTCTCCATGTCTCTCGGTCCCTGCTCTCAAATGTTGTGTTTGTGTCCTTCCCCCTCTCTCCCCATCTTGTCTACCGCTCCCGATGTTATTTGTTTTGTGTGTCTGTTTGTCTTTCTGTGTGATTAATGTTCGCTCTTTCACGAGCCTCGATCTTGTATACAAAAAAAAACAAAAAAAAAACAACTAAATAAACATGTTTTTTTGTCCCATTTCAGCATACTTTTAGAATGAGCCATGACTCCATTTTTTCCAGTGAGCCGTTTCAGAGATATAGAGGGGCAAAGTTGAAGGTGTTTTCCAAGATGGTGTCGATACCACATGACCTATGACGTCATAATTAGCAGTAAAAAATATATACGTGCCTAGCGGATCACTTGATTTAATTTTCTTATCAATCGGACCATAGGTTGCTGAGAACATTAATTTTAAGTTTTCAGAAGTCAAAAATAGGCTGGAAGAATAATAAGAAAAACTCTAGCAGATTTCAAAAGGTATTGCTCTACAATTTAATGGTCGAGGAAACCTTATAATGATAATAATAATTAACAAGTAGAGCTACATTCAAAGTACACCAACCCCATGGCAAATATATAACATATCATCCAGCGCGCGGCATAGCCAGGGTGCCTTCAACGCCCAGCGATGCCACTGTGTAGCACATGAAGACGGAATTGAGAGGGAACGGTACACAATAATTGTTGATTTATTGTGTAATTAAAATAAATAAATAATAATCGTCAAATTAATTTATTTATCAATTGGCTAATAACATTCCGAAACCACAACCGTTTCATCAGAATCTGAATTTTTGAAAATAAATTAATTAGTCATAAGATTAAATAAGTCATCAATTAATAGATTAATCAATGAGTCAAAAATACCCTTTATCACGAAATCACTTGGTCACTGTCATGTCCAAATATCAGCTTCCTAGCTCAAAAGGTGCCTGAGATATTGCACAGATGAGAAAGAAAATAAAGTAATTGATAAATCGATAATAATTTAATAATTGATTAATTAATTGATTAATCAAAAAATAACTACCGTTTTTGCCAAAGTGCTTGTTCACTATTGTGCCCACATTTCAGCTTCCTAGCTCAAAGGATGGCTGATATATCGCCAAGACAAACAAACAAACAAACAAACGGAGTGAAAACTGAGTACTCCCTTTAAGCACATGTCATCGCTGGGCCCCCTTCGTCGCCCAGTGATGACGTCATGCAGTGCCTGGAGGTGGAATAAGGAGGGGCGGAGTGCAATATTTATACAAGACTACACTAACGCTCATTTTCTTAAAGGTTGAAAACCACATTGTATCGACTGTAAATGAACCAGATTAAAATAATTATTTGTTTTTAAAATCATAAAATTTCATAGAACTTGTTTGTACAATTTACCTCAGCAAGAGGATTTTTAAAATGTTTATTTCCCTCCCTTGCTTTTCAGATGATGCTTCTTCCAGTTGTGATTACTTGGGTAGGACTTGCTCTCATCTGCACAAGGTAATCCCCACTTGAAACTCTTGCAGTTCATGCTGACAAGGGGTTTCCAGTTGCTCTGAAGGAATTTAAAGTACATATTTTGCTTTAAAAATTGTTACATCAACACGTGTGCTCGGATAGGAGTTGATCTGTCTTTTTCCATTGTTTACCTGTTCTGTCCATGTACTGCAGGATAGTTCAGAGGTAGGGAACCTACCTGCGAGTTGTCGATTTTGGTTTTGATTTCCCATTTAACCATAAACTGCCACCCTGCTGCTCCACAGGCAAGGTGCCACCTTGCAACAACAACAACAACAACAACAACAACAACAACTTGCAACAAAAAGCGGGCCACCTTCACAATCGCCACCTTCAATGCCGATCACTAAATACCTCATCACTTTACCAAAAACAATCTGGCCAAACAAAGTACTGTCTGCTGGTGTTTCTCTGTACGGAGAGCAAGAAGGAGTTCCCATCACTCTCGAGTTCAACCTCACCGCATCAAGTCGTTCGTTCTTTGTCCACAAGGTTGAAGCAATTGTTGGTATGTATTGCACCAGAGCACAATTTATTAGCACAACAAAGCAAAAAAAATAAATCCCAAGGACGAGAATGCATGTTAGTTTCATCCATCAACCGCAGAAAATGTCTGAATATAGTCCCCTTGAAACTCCCGAGGGAGATTATTCCCCCCTCCAGCCCCCCCTCCCCCACTCTCTCCAGCACTCACAACCATTAATGCCACGGTCCTGCCGGGTTGGCCAGAGGGAAGTCCCTGGCCCAAGTCCTTCCCGAACCGGCTAGGCTAGGGCAAGTCCCCCTCGAACACGCATCATCAATGCATCAGAACACCCATCTGCAGACGTGAGGCCCCGTCAAACAAACCAAAAATCCGAACAGTGGAACACGAAATGGCGGAACCAAAAATATTTTTTTTAAGGTTTAAGTTCAACATGAACAAAACAAAGCAAGAAACTCATGTCAGAAAGTAAAAATCTCGAAAAAAACAAAACGTAATTCCCACACGTCTCACAGCCCCCAACTCGGGAGGGGAATTCAATGAGAGGGAGAAAGAAGTCAAACCCGGCACTAGGAGGGGGTGGGAAAGCGTGACGTCGAGGCCACTCCCACAAACGGGCACAATATAATTTAGAATTTGGTAATTCAGCGATATGATTGATCATCAGCCATTATGTTAAAAATACAAGTAGCCTATGTTCAACAGGAGGTCCAATTTGGTCGGTGTCAAGTTTGATGCCAATTGGCCCAGTAGTTTGAACATGATTTGTGTTTCATAAACAGACAGACACAGAAAAGGACAGTTCTACTTATAAGATGGCAAAGGCTCATAGGGGAGCTTGACCACATTATATGCAGGACATTGACATGAGACGTTCCTGTAATATTACATCGATTACAAAGACAATGGACTGAACTTGAATAAAATCATAGGAATAAAATGATTGGAGGTATCCACGATAAATTATCACAAGGTGACGTTTCGGGCTTTACCCTCCGTCAGAGCAAAATACAGAAATTGAACCTGGAACCCCCACATCATGAGCAAAATACTCCGATACAACAATCAACCCTTTCTTTTTTTTCTATCTTCCTATCCTTTGCTTATCTTTTAATTCTTCTCTCCCTGTCCTCTAATGTGTTAATCAATAAAACCCTCCCAGCACATTCCATCCAGACTATGTAATATGGAGACGACCCATTTGTGGACAATTGTACATTCTGTAAAAGCTGTATTTTCTGTTGTTGTTCGATAACTTATCTTATGTTTCAACTTCCTACATGCTAATTCAGTAATGATTATTGATTTTATTTTTTAAACCTTCCAACAGGTGAGGCGAAGACTGTGACTTTGCCACCGGTAAGTATGTTTACCTTCATGTCACAATGCTATTGACCAGATCGTTGCTGAATCGAAATGAGTTTAAATGAAAACTAGAACAGCACTCACTCTTTGACGTCATGACGTCGACTGATATACCTCCGCCCACATTATTACATCATTATAATACTTGTACCAAGTTTGATTTAAATCCCTTCAGCTGTTCACAAGTTTTCACATTTTTCCTGACATCTCTGACCTTTGGCCTTTGACCTTGGGATCCCAAAATCGAATCATTTAATCTTTACCTCATTATACATACCTGTACCAAGTTTGAATTCGATCACTTCAGCCGTTCTCAAGTTATCGTGGTAATGAAAACCTATCACAGACGGACGGATGGATAGCCGGATGGACAACCTGAAAACATAATGCCCCCGGCGACTTCAACGGAGGCATAAAAACATTTACTTGCAGATCACTTGTTGTCTTCACGTTCATAAAGGTGACAAGACAAATCAAATGTAATGCATTGTGGTGCTGTGCACACACAACTCGTTTGCCAAGAAGGTAGACCACAACGCGTTGTACAAACCAAAACACTTTATTCAAGGCTCGCACGTAAGCACTGGGCGGGCTCGACTTTCGAGCCCGCGTATAGTCCCGAGGCCACGCCTTGCCCTCGGGCGTGGCCGGTCGGCCGAAAGGCGGGGCATGTATTACAGTTCAACCCTGCGCCTCATGACGCCTTTGCTCCGGGCGTGGCCCGAGCCATGCTTCCACGCCCGGTCGCTCGCGTCACCCACTGGTGCGCGGAATTATTACCCGCTGGCATTGTGTCCGCCACAGCATTGCCTTTGTTTGGATTCCTAAATCCAACTAGTCATTGTCACCCAGGTGTTAGAATGAGTGTGCAGCGAGCGGCTGAGCTTTTATTGTTTTTATTATAATATATTTTCTTAAAATGTTCGAAAAAAATCGTGTTTATGGGGGTTTACCAGGGTCAAAGTGCATCCAGGTTTGACCCCCCCAAAATAGGTATTTGCTTGTTTCTCAGAAACTACACACGCAATTTTGATGAAACTTCACCACAACCTTCATCACCCGTGATGTACCAATGTTTGTTCAGGGCATTGGAAAAATTGTGGTCTGAGGAGGTACACGGGTTGGGAGGGTGGGAGGGGGGGTTGCCCTCCAAAATAGGTATTTTTTTTGTTTGTTTAAAGTCTTATGATTATGTTAGTATAATTCTACATGCTGTCTTGTCTTCTAGCATGCATTGAAATTGGTTTAAAATACCCTACTCACAATAAGTTAGGGATATCGGCAGGTTCTTCGGTGTGGTTGATTTTGTGTATTAATTATGTTGAAAAAAGTTGTTGGTCCTAATTCTATGGTTATTAATGTGTGCGAAAAAACGCAGCATTCTTGATTTCAATACCATAACCCTATCCCCTATTAAAAAAATGAACTCACTCCCACAATATCCCTAACTTATTGTGAGTAGTGTACCTTAAGTCAGTGCAGTATACTGTTTATTCTACCAAGTGAGCGCCAGGGGTATTGCCCTTATATTTTCATGTTATGTTCCTCACAATTCTACCTTACACACACACTTGCAACTTTTGTGGAATTTAATATACTAGGGCATGCCTGTACTATATATATATTATCTAAAATTATATCCCCCCCCTCTATTTACATGAAATGGTTTGGTCCATTCGCAAAGCCAAAGCGAACGGCTTGCGAGTACGGTGACAACCCCCCCCCTCTATTTACATGAAATGGTTTGGTCCAAAGCGAACGGCTTGCGAGTACGGTGACAATCCCCCCCCTCTATTTACATGAAATGGTTTGGTCCAAAGCGAACGGCTTGCGAGTACGGTAGAACCCCCCCCCCCCCCCCCTCTATTTACATGAAATGGTTCGGTCCATTCGCAAAACCAAAGCGAACGGCGAACGGCTAAATCGCCATAGCTCGGTAACTACTTGTCCGATTAATATGAAACCTTGAAAAGGCACATCCTCAGGTCCCCAGCAATATACCTGGCAAGTTTCAAGTATATCGGACCCGTGGTTGTTGAGAAACAGCGGTCACAGACACACAGACATACACACACACATACACACACACATACACACACACAGAGATTACTGGAATTATAGATAGATTATGCACGAGCAATGTATTTATCACTTTTGTGTATTCATTACAAGGTATTTTCAGAAACCAAGGTTTGTTGGTGATCAACACTTGTAAAAAGGGGCATTTTCTATCATGCTTATTGTTGACTTTAATGATCTTATCCAACTATTTGCCCAACTTTTCTTTCTTTCCCCAGGTTCCTTCTGATTGCATACAAGGTGACCAGTATGCATTGGAAGTCCGGGCTTTAACAGGCGAGGGTGATTTCATCTTTCAAAACTCCACGGTCCTTCGCTTCCAAAAAAGGTCTCAAATGATATTCATACAAACAGACAAAGCCACTTACAAGCCTGGGCACACTGTGAAACTGCGTGTTTTGTCGATCAAGCCAAACATGCATGCTGATCACAGCAATCTGGACATAATCATTGAGGTACATGATGGATTAATGTAATATATTAGCATCTCAACTCTTTTGCCCATATTCTTAATATCAAAGTTTTGGTTCAAAGTCAAAGTGTTCAAAGTCAAAGTCAACACAATCGGTGTTGGAGACCTGACCTGATCTCCAACACGAGATTGTCATTTGCTGATTATGATTGTCTATTTGCTAGTGATTATGGATTTGTTTCTTTGACCTTTTATTTTAAACATTGGTGTCAACCTTAAGTTCCCCAAGCCATAAAATGGAGCATCATTTGTGTTTAATATGTTTTCCCCTTTAACAACACTAAAATATCACAATAATAACCTGGCAGTCAATTTAACCTCGTGGTCTGGCCATGCACAGGATCCCAGTCAGAATCGGATCCAACAGTGGCTGTCGGAGCCAAGCACCAACGGAGTGGTCAGCAAACTATTCATACTTTCAGATCAGCCTCCGCTGGGTGACTGGACAATCAAAGCGACACATTTGGTTAGTTATTATGGAATACTTATTTGAATAATTCATGAGTTACTGGTAAACTCCTTGGAATTTAGATATGTTTGTGTATTTGTATTTATTGGTAGAACAAAAAATGATATCAAAAACTTTATCGGGACTTATTTTTGTGGCTATCACAAAACTTTTTTTTACCAACATATTGCATTGAATACAATAAAAGTGTTGATGTTTGGAAAACTTTTAAAAACACGTTTTTACACAAAAATAACGCTCACAGAATAGCGAGTTGGCACAACATAATGAGAGGAGGCCCACAATTGGATATAGCAAGGAAGGGAAGGGTGACTGCACATTTAAACTCTCTAGTTCTTTGCTTTTCACACATGTAGAATAATCTTGCAGAGGCTGTGCAATCCCTTTCTTCCCTTCACGGCGAGAAGCAGGCGGTGCACCGCAATCTCCTTTCAACCCGCCGCCGCCCCCCTCCAACCTCCTCTCCCTCCATCCTTATCTACGATCACTATCACCATTACCTTTCCCGAATGAATCTTCCCGCATAAGTTGCAGTGTTTCCTCTATCTCTTCCTGTGTTGTATCTAAGAGTTGCTCAACTGCCCCACTGTCAATTCATACCTTCCATCAATTTGCCCTTCCATGAGCCCAATCTCATAGAGAATGAGCGAACAATAAAAGGAGAGAGGGGAGCGGAGGAAACATACTAATTACCTGAAAGAAACTGGCTTGCATGAGACAGTGTTAATAGGAGTAGAGAAGATTGCATCCTGTTTATTCCATCGATTTTTCTCCCTGTACGTCGACGCAGATATCTTCCACCAGCAAAACTAGTTCTTCATTCAAAGAAAAATGATCATAAACTGGTCACAATATCTCCACCCTCAAGCCACAATCCCCCCTCTCCCTCTTCTGCCACCCCTGACCAAATGTCAGAGATAGGATGGGGGTTTCTATTTTTGCTCGTGCAATGTTTGTTTCATGAAATTGCTGACTTCTATTTGACATGATTAATTTTAGTCAGAAGTAAACTGACGTATATAATATATATGTATGTATATATTAATTGCATGAATTACTTCACAATTGTTTCTTTTCCCCTTTAATCAGGATTCACAGATTACCAACCAGCAACATTTCACAGTGGCAGAATATGGTAAGATGAGTAAGGATGGGATTAAAAGAAAAAAACAACCTTAAGTTTATCCATTGGTTAAATAAGTATGAAAAGTGTGTGTGTGTGTGTGTGTGTGTGTGTGTGTGTGTGTGTGTGTGTGTGTGTGTGTGTGTGTGTGCGTGCGCGTGTGTGTGTGTGGGGGGGGGGGGGGGTGAGGGGGATGGGTTTGTGCATAAGACAGGGAAGGGGTTGTCGAGATTTGAGTTAACAATGAAAAGTAGCAACACCACACTATTACCTTGAAAAATTTGCAAATCTCGATGTGGAGATTTTTCATGAGCCTTGACATGTATATTTTTTAAAATATTGCTCCCACAGTGCTCCCAAAATTTGAGGTGAAGCTGGATATGCCATCATTTGTCGTAAGAAATGATTTGGCTGTTGTTGGCACTGCCACAGCAAGGTAAGTGGTTTTTTTTTGTTTGTTTTATTAAACCGTTTCATTCTTAGTTTACTACTTTGGTTGAACTCATAGGTTATCTTGATTTTTATACCTAGAGCATGCTTGCAGGTACACATATGCCAAGGTAGTACGTGGGTTTGCTAACATCACGCTGTCGACTGAAATGTGGAACCCATGTGGTGTGGGTGGAACACGAAGAAGACCCAATCCTGGCATGGAAACCATGACGATCACTCATAATGGTGTCAATGTAAGCCTGAAAATACACCACGTCATACTAAAATTTGCAATTTTGTGTCTGTGTGATGGTGTGCATGAATTTGTAACATATCTGATCTCAACCAAACTTGCTATGGGGACTAAGGACCATATGACGCAGGTTGTAGTGACTTTATTTCCCCCTCCCCCCCCCCCCACCCCTCCCTCTGGGTTTTTTTTCCCACCTTGGCGAAGTGCCATGTTAAGGTGTAGTACAGGCAGCAGCTTACTGTAGCGTTTTTACAAGTCCGCCTCTAATAACAACAGTACCAACATCAACAATGATAACATTATTACAAAACAATATGGATGACAATAACATTAACAATAATAATAGTAATAACTAGATGGTATTCATAAAATACTTACCCTGCGCAGTCAACTTGGTGCGAGCCAACTCTTCTGGTTTTTTTTTTGAAGGTTTTTTTTTTCTTTGATCCAATATGGCTGCCAACCACGTGAGCGATGACATCATAAATTTATGTCCTCTAATATAATTGTGTCGATTACACTCAATAAATTTCAAACTGATCAGACTCAGTGTTTTCCCTGTCAAATTATGACGTCATAATTAAGGCACCAATGAAATTATCATAAACAACACATATTCCCCATGTGGAGTTCTTTACAATGAGCTACGTTTCATTTTTTTTGCAAGGAGCGGTTTCGGAGCTATAGAAGTGCAAGGTTTTTTTTTTTTTTTTTTCCAAGACGACGCCTGTACCACATGACCATGACGTCATAATTATCATTAAAATATTCTACAGGAGGAGAAGCTCCTATGGTGAAAATTTTGTGTCTATCTTACCAACACTTGCAGTGCAATAAAATTCATACTGATCGGATGAAGCGTTACGCTTGTCGAATTATGACGTCATAATGAAGGAACTGATGACATCATCATTACCATATCTTATTCACCAGTGGGGAGTACTTGACAATGAGCCATGTTTCAATTTTTTCCATGGCATGGTTTCAGAGATATAGAGGTGCAAAGTTTTTCCAAGATGGCGCCCATATCACGTGACCTATGACATCATCATTATCATTAAAAAATATTATACAGCAGAGGCACTCCTATGGTCAAAATTTTGTGGCCATTGGAAGAAGTCGCAGAGAATTTTTTTTTCATACTGATAAAATTAAGCATTGTACTTGTCGAATATGACGTCATAAGGAAGGCGAGGTACAAAGTATACAACTTATGACAGCGAGCAGTTGAGGCCGGGTACCAAGTCACCCCACTTTGATACAACCCCTACTTTGATCCAACACGTGACCCATGATGTCCTCTTTATAAAACTGAATTCAGAATTAAACTGAATTCAAAAATAAATGGTGAGCCATTCTGGAGAAGATAAAACTGTAAGGTTTATTCTTCAAATAATTAAAAATGATGGCTGCCAGACCATGCGACCGGTCACGTTGAAAGTAAAAAAATATATTCCTCTTGAATATTTGTGAAGTTTCACGTCGATTAATGAAGCTGTTCAAGAGAAATAGTTGTTTGAAGATTGTCATTCAATCCATTATGGTTGCCAGACCATGTAATCTATGATGTGTTTTGTGAACACCGTCGCATCCCCAAGGCTTGTGGAACATATCTGTGAAGTTTCACATCGATCTGTGCAGACATTCTGGAGGTTTTTGAATGTTTGTTCTTCAAAATAATATGGCTGCCAGACCATGTGGCCTATGAGGTTTAAATTTACACCCCATGTTTTCTAAGGCTAGTAGATCATGTGCATGAAGTTTCACGTTGATCTAGTAAGTCGTTCTGGAAAAGCATTTTATTTTTTTGAAAGGGGTTTTATTTTCAATCCAATATGGCTGCCAAACCAAATGACTAACGGTGTCATCAATTTACACTCCACCTCTTCTTGAGCAGGGGGTAACGTTTGTACAGTTTTGTGTTGATCAGATCAGGTTAGTTTCTCAATCCAGTATGACTGCCAAACCACGTGATTTATGATGTCATCGTTTTCACACAATATGCATGATACTTATAAAATGTCACATTGATGGCCTAAGTGGTTTCAGAGGCATAATGTTTTAAATATTTTCTTTCAATCCAATATGGCTGCCACACCATTTCAAAAACAAACAGAAAAACACAGAAAAAACACCCGCACATTGATAGAAGAACATATGTTTTAAATTTCACATCAATCAGTTCATTGCTTTCAGAGAAGATTATTTTGGTTCTTGGTTAAAATCCAATATGCCTGCCAGATCATGTGACCTATGATGTCATTGGTTTGAAACATTATTCCCTGAGGCTAGTAGATCATGTGTGTGGAGTTTTGCATTGATCTCCTAAACCATTTTGGAGAATACAATTTCAGTCCAAAATGGCTGCCAAACCACGTGGCAGATGACATCATCAATTTAATTACCTTGAATAATTTATCCCGAGATCACCCTCAATAATTTACATACTGATTGGATAAAGCGTTCTACGTAGCAAATTATGACATCATAATGAAGGCACCGATGTCATCAGTTGCAACACATTCCCCATGGGGAGTGCTTGACATGTGCCAAGATTCAATTTTTTCCATGGAGCGGTTTCAGAGAAGAGGGCCACAGTTTTTACTTTTTTCCAAAATCGTGGCCAATCCACCTGACCTATGACTCCATAATTATCATGAAAAAATATATACATGAGTAGTCACTCCTATGTTGAAAGTTTTGTGTCAATCGGACAAGTGGTTGCAGAGAAAATCAATTTAAAATGGAATAAACCTAAAAACCGGCGATGGAAGAATAATAACATGAAAGATGTCATGCATAGCACTTTACTTGCGAAATCCCAAGATCAAGTTGTTAACCTAAAATTGCCAAGTTGTTAAAACAAGTCTATCATTTGCTGAAGTTTCATGAAGATCGGTTTGAAATTGTGACATGCAGACGATTGACATTCAAACACAGACAAACGACAGAATCAAACCAGAGCAACCAATATACTTGTGAATTTTCAATTTTGCAAGTAACCATATAGAACAAGAATAATAAACATAACAACAAAAAAAACACCAATAGGTTCCCAGCCTGTAAGGTATGGTACCCTAACAGCACTCGGCAGAGCGCAAACCTCTGTCAGGCTGAACAGTTAATTATGTCTTGTATCCCACTGATAGGCTGGATCTGGATTCAGACCTGAACCAAAATCTAATCGGCTTGTTCTTGTCACCAAACAACTTATCAGAACTCATCCACAACTTTTTGAAATATTGGTTCACCAGTTATCAAACAGAGTGACCAATATATTCATCATGGGTGTGTGTCTGTCTGTCCGCAGCATAACTACCCGATGACATCATCCGATCTTGATGAAACTTGGGTGGGAGGTTGATATCATGATCTAGTTGTGTGCTGCCTAGAGTGGGCGTATTGCGCCCATTGTGGGCGGAGCGACGCCCGAAAAAGTGTTTTTTTAGGGGGTAATCGAGTTCAAGCCACATCTTCTCCGAGGGAGTTGGTGGAATCTGACAGGGGTTTCAGTATTTGGTTAGGCCAATGTCATGTGTCTAGCTCCACATAGCTCGAATTTTCATTTTCGCCCCAAGATCAAGGTCACATGGTCATGAAATTTAGAAAAGTCAATTTTTGATGGTTTTATTACATTGTTCGCTTCCTGATAGGGTGAAATGTCATACATGATCTTATATTATCGCGTACATCATGAAATACAAGTTTTCCAACAAATTTCAGAATCTTCGAACTTTGACCTTTGAAGGTCACAAAGGTCAAAGTTTCAATGTTGTCGGAATCTAACCGAATTTTCGGTATTGTGTAGCTAACTAACCTCATAACTGATTATACTTCATTTTCTATCTGATTTCAAGGTCAGTAACCTTCGTTTTGACATTTCCGGGCCTGGCCTGTCCGGGCCTGTTTCGGTTATAGTCCGTCCTTTGTCATTGAATACCGCTCGCTCGTGAACCATCGTCGTCTCCTGACTTGTCATGCTTTATATCGTTTTTGGCCCCATCTCTCAATGGTGAAGAATCACTTAAAAATGGAAAATCGAAATGGAAAATGTACACAATGGAAAAAAAGCAAGTGTAAAGTGTCTTTGTTTTTAATAAACAACAGTCACACCAGCTATTTCACCCCAAGATACAACCAAGCAGTCTGACTGGTTACTTTAAATACACCACTAACAGAGTTAACCAGAAGCTTTTCTGTTCTCATTAATGGTGCCAGTAGCTCATCTCACAATTAGGTTTTAATTGCATATTTTTTCTCCGCTGCCCTTTCCCTTCCACCCCATTTTCCATTAGTCTAGGTTTCACCCTCTGCGATTCATCATATCTTTGAACCATGACCTATGAAGTTTTCAGTTGTGCAACATATTCAGAAATTGTTCGTCTTGTCTAATTTGTAAATATCTCAACAGTTACAGTCACATTGTTACCTCTACCACCGAAGGTGGATGGAGGTAAGGTTTTCACCCCTGTTTGTCTGTGAACAGAATATCTCAAAGTTGTGGACGGATTCGGACGAAATTTGGCAGAGAGGTAGTGGATGTGACCAGGACGAAATGATTAGATTTTGATGAAGATCCGGATTCGGATCGGGCTAGTATAATTTTTTAAGTGATTCTTCACCATTGAGAGCTTGGGCCAAAAATGATATATAGTACGATATCTCAAAAAGTTATGGATCGATTTGGATGAAACTTGGTGCACTGGTTTGTGTGTGACAAGGAAGAATTGATTCAATTTTGGTGAAGATCATCCGGATATGGATTCAAATACGAGAATTAATTTTTTTAAGTGATTCTTCACCATTGAGAGATCGGTCGAAAAGCGATTATGTAACATGATATTTCAAAAAGTAGTGGACGAGTTATGACTAAACTTGGGGGATGAATTGGTTAGGTGACAAGAACAAGCCGATTAGATTTTGGTTCATGTCTGAATCCAGATCCGGCCTATCAGTGGGATACAAAACACGGACTGTTCAGCCTGGTGGTATGCTCTCGACCGAGTGAATCCAGTTTTTCCTGTCGTTATTATCATATTATATCTTTATTATTATTATCGTATTTTATTTATTATATTATATATTATCATATTATCATATTATTAATAATATTAATTAATAACATCATTAATATATCATATTATTATCAATATTCTTCTTTTTTAAAAATTAATTTTAATGAATTAAAAAAAAATCAATATTAAATATTATTTATTAATTTTTATTTTATTTATTAATTTAATTTATTAATTAAATATTTTCATTATCAATATTAAATATTAATAATAATAATTATTAAGCAATAATAATATGTTATTATCAATAATATTATAATATCATATTATTTATGTCGTTATTATCATATTTATTATATCACATCATATTATCTTTCTCTATTCATTTAAACATTGATCTTGCACTCTTTTTTTATTCCAGTTCAATGGCTCTGTGGATTTTGCTTTCACGAACGATGAAATCTTAGAGATGTTGGAAGGAGATCGACCAAATAACTTGAAGATAAGAGTGGATATTATGGAGGATTTGACAGGTAATGCTTTACCACAATTAAACACCTTTGGAGATCTCAGCATTCATTTTGTAGAGCAACAAACTTTTCACTGCTTGCATAGTTTCTACATCGTTTGATGTTATATAAACATTCATTTTGCTTTCTGCAGGAATCGTGAAGATGGCAGAGCAGTCTATCCGCATTTCTTACTACCGCTACCGAATCGGCTTCATTAACTCTCCAGATTCGTTTAAGCCTGGCTGCAACTACACAGGTTATGTAAGTGCAACATTATAGGATTTCTAATTGTTTCATTACCGATGCCTTCTCTTCTTATAAATGCTAATGTAATACAATTTTGGACATAAACGATCTTCCTAAACACCTTAATAATGTTACATTCGTCACCTGTGGATAACTTCAGAGGGCGGCAAGTCTTTGAAGACCACGATCACCTCCCACACCGTTAACCTTGAGCTGGCTCCCAGGTCCAAAGCCATGTTACCATGACCAGGGAGGTTACCGTTATGAATGGGTATTGTGCCAACAGTCATGTGACAGATATTAATTAATTGGCCAGGTAGAACCAAGAAATTCACGTGCTGCAATATCTGTAGCCAAATCGCTTGATTAACCAATCGATCATTTGGCGTGTGCCACCATCAGGACAGACAGGATGAGTCAAGACAAGCTGTGTTTCAACCATTTATTAATGGTTCCATGTATTTACAGGGAGCAGGCATTTATGTAGTAATACCTGAAGTACATTGTTCAGGGATGGGGGGAGGGCGGTTGGGAGGGGGAGAGGGTGGAGAAGGGGTGGAGAGGATGGGGGAGGGAGAGGGTGAGGGGATGGTGGGAAGTGATGGGGAGAGGGGGGAGGGGTTGGGTGAAGGAGAGTGCAAAGGAGAGGGAAAGGGAAGGGAGGAAGAGTAGCAGGGAAGGGGTAGGGGAGTGTAGAGGAAGGGCAGGAGGACAAATTTGCCTTGGCGAAGATTGCTCTAACCTCAGCCGAAGATTGCTCTAGCCTCAGCCGAAGATTGCCTGAACCTCAGCGTTGCCCAGGATAAAAAAGGAAGTTGTTTACTGATACCCTTTGACACCACCACTAGTTGGCGCTACACAGTATACATTTACATAGAGAATTTACGCCCCACCAGGTGGTTGCTTCATAAAGATCAGAGTAAAAATGTGACCTGTAATATACTTGCGAATCTTCGATTATAGATATGTCCTGATAGTGGTGAAAACATAATATCTGTCCACTTTCGGTGATTGAGGTAATTATGTAAGAGGATCTTCTCCTTTTTTTGATATAACAGTTACCGAGTAGCTGAGGAGCATCATGTTATATAAAGCAAATAAAATAATACCTCTCTGAGCCAGATGTTGGTTGAAGCTTGTTATGCTCTCACCTTTCTCACACATGTCTAGGTACAAGTGACTTTGACTGATGGCACACCTCTTCTGGAAAGAGATCGAAGTATGCCGATGCAGCTTTCAGTTAAACAAACCAATGTCTCTGGACCCATGAAAATTACTGATGAAACTTTCTTGCTGCATGAAAGTGGGATTCAAAGTGTTCATTTTACTACACTTCATGAAGCCAAGCATGTTGAAATTGAGGCAAGTATTTTGATAGGAGTGATTTTGAGTAAGCCAATTTGCATGAATGAACCTATCGATCTGCTGAAAAAGTTATCCTTAAATAATATTTTTCATAATGAACAATCCATTTTCATTTTCATGTTTATTTATTTATTTTTAGAAACCTGAAGTGAACTTTCATTGCTTGTTTGATTAGTAGGACACATGGCTGCGCCATTGTTATAGTACCAGCGGAGACTACTGCATTCTGGGCAGGAGTACCCTTTGAATAAGGAATATTATTTGTAATACTGGCTACCTCCAAAAGTGGCAATATATATATATATATATATATATATATATATATATATATGTATATATATGTATATATATATATATATATATATATATATATGTATATATATGTATATATATAGATATATATATATATATATATATGTATATATATGTATATATATAGATATATATAGATATATATATGTATATAGATATATATAGATATATATATATATATATATATATATATATATATATATATATATATATATATATATGTATGTATATATATATGTATATATATATATGTATATATATATATGTATATATATATATGTATATATATATATATGTATATATATATATATGTATATATATATATATATATATATATATGTATATATATATATATATATATATATATATATATATATATATATGTATATATATATATATGTATATATATGTATATGTATATATATGTATATATATGTATATATATATATATGTATATATATGTATATATATATATATGTATATATATATATGTATATATATATGTATATATATATATGTATATATATATATGTGTATATATATATGTATATATATATATATGTATATATGTATATATATATATATATATATGTATATATATATGTATATATATATGTATATATATATGTATATATATATATATGTATATATATATATATATGTATATATATGTATATATATATATATATATATATATATATATATATATATATATATATATATATATATATATATACAGTCACATGAAAAGGTAAGTACACCCCATGTAAAGTTTTGACTTTTTCAACATATTTCAACATATAGCTATTTGATCTTCATTTCAGCAATATTGATAGATAAAGGTTATATAATATAACAAATATCATGAAACATTTACATTTTGTAGTCCATTGTATAATTTAAATAAACATCAATGCAAATTTCGCATGTGGAAAAAGTAGGTACACCCCTACATTTATCACTACTTCAAATACCTAAAATAAGAATCAGGTGCACCAGCTCAGGTGCAAATGATTAGAACATCGTTAGAGAGGATCTTGGAGGAACCTGTCTTATTTAAACCTCAGACATTTAGTTTGGTTTGCTCTTTGTTGTTGAAGTGTGCGGCGTCACCATGCCTAGATCAGAAGAGCTCTCCGAGGCCTTCAGAAAGAAGGTTATAGATGCCTATGAGTCTGGGAAGGGATTTAAAAAGATCTCCAAACAATTTGAAATCAATTATTCGACTGTCCGGAAGATCATCTACAAGTGGAGAAGATTCCAAACAACTGCCAACTTGTTCAGGCCAGGCCGCCCCAGCAAGTTCAGCCCGAGAGCAGATCGCAAGGTGCTGAAAGAAGTCTCTAATAACCCCAGAATGTCATCACGGGACCTACAGGTAGCTCTTGCCATTGTTGATGTCAAAGTGCACGAGTCTACCATGAGAAAGAGGCTGCACAAATTTGATCTACATGGGAGGTGTGCCAGGAGGAAACCTTTGCTGTCCAGAAAGAACATCAGGGCAAGACTCAAGTTTGCCAAGGAACACCTAGGCAAAGACCAGCACTTCTGGAACTATGTGCTCTGGACAGATGAGTCAAAGGTGGAGCTATTTGGCCACAGTACCAGAAGACATGTTTGGTGAAAACCAAAGACAGCATTTGACCACAAGAACCTGATACCAACTGTAAAGCATGGTGGTGGAAATATTATGGTTTGGGGTAGCTTTGCTGCATCAGGGCCTGGGCAGCTCACCATCATAGAATCCACTATGAATTTTTCATTGTAACAGAGGGTGCTACCCCTCGTAACACTAATTAACATAACCCCACCCCTCGTGATGGGAACAAAGATATACTCTTACACGACATACGGCCTGATTTATGTCCATCAAAATGGCTACATGACATTCAGAGCATTGTTCCTACACAATCCTACCTGGACTAAGGTAATCATTGCCGACCCCCACAAACGTAACAATGTATATATATATATATATATTAAAGACCAGCTAAAAACTGTTTCACAGGCAGGGTGATTCATCAATGCATATGCCGTCCCTCAGATGGACGTTAAACTGGGCGTCCTGCCTATCGGCATTAGTTTGTGGATGTTAAAGTTCCCATAGTGACCTTAGCGAAGAGTGGGCAAGCTATTGCTAGCATTCTCAACAAATTACAAATTTCTGCCCTAACTACTGTTGGGACAGGGCAACACCCTGGGCCTGAAGGAAAGAAAGCAAATCTGAAATAAACTGGCAATTAATTGAAGCACTAGGCCTTCTGTGATATAACACATAATATGTTATATACTACGAATGCTCTTTAGTGTTTGTAAAATATTTACAAACAATATATTTGCTTTGACAGGGAAAGTTTGGAGAGCAAAAATCCTACAAATACCTAAATGTGGAAAAACGGTCATTAACAGGAGGATTCATACATGTAACTACAGATACTACACAAGCCACGGTAAGTTTGTACACACATTGGATAACGAGCATCGTCTTTATAAAGGCCACAGCCAGTCTGGTTTGACTGGATAATAAGGACAATTACTTTTCTCAAACAAATGTTGAGAAAGGTTTGCTAACCGGTATGCTTCTTCATTGCAAACGTTCTGCCACGGGAGTTAGCATACCTCTCTCAACATATGTTTGAGAAAATTCATTGTCCAAGGTAAATTTGTGCCAAACGTGAAATGTAAAGTTTGTGATATGAGACGTGTGGATTTTATCCAAATAGTATTGTGCTGTTTCTTTCCCCTCACATCTCATCATGCAACCTTTCTTTTTTGCCTTCCTTAGGCTGGTACGCCGATCTCTTTCACAATAAATGGTTTAAATTTGCCAGACAAAATCTCATACCAGGTGAGTCACATGAGCACCTACCTATTTTCCCTTCTTGGACACCACCAAACAGTTGTTTTATTTATTGCATCGTGGTGGACTAATTCCTAATTTTGTAAACTGTTTTCTGCACGAGTCTCTGGAAGGTCATAAAGCACAGAATAATTAAATGTAAATTTTGATTACAAATCATGCAAAGGAACAAGTTGCTGCCTGTTTTGTTCGGAGGGTTATACACCGCCCAAAGAAGATGCGTTTTCATAATAATGCAAAAGAAATATAATCGTGGTCTTTAATAAAATAAAATAAACTTTGTTTCCGCATGAGTTTTCAAGGCTGAATCCTTTGCAAGTACAGGACATGTAATCCACAATGTGAAATAAATCTCTATCTCTATTATTATTATTATATTCTGCTCTGGTATTGGTAAGTGTACAGGTAATATGTGCGCGCACACTTTTTTTTATAAGTTATGTGCACGTACACTTTAAATAAGTTTATTTGAAATCTTTAATATAAAAATTTATTTTGTGTTCTGCAACAAAAAGAGTAATTTTGTTTTTCGCCGGACAGAAGGGTCTAAAGTAATGTTCTTATACACCGCCCATAAGACTTTTTTCCCAGGGACTTTTCCATTTGAGCTGTATTCTTAATATAGTCGGAATGTTTTATTCTTTAGATGTAGTCACAATTAAAAGTTGCAATTATTATGTAGTCGGCAAGTGGGGAGAGGGGCGGAAATTCGTTCTTCAAAGGCCGGTGCCGAACCTGCAGATGAGGTCGAGGTGTTCATGTTGGAACAGATTGATCCGGTAATTGCTTCAGAAGTGGCCACTGCCGTTCATCGTGATCCCGTGCTGTCACTGCACACGTTGTTTTGTCAGGTTCTTGGTGCGAGTTGCTTTCAATGTCAGAATATGCTCCATATGTGTCGCGTGCATCCGAGCTGTCCTTCGGTAAAGGTTGTGTAATGTGGGTCAGGAGGGTGTTTATTTTATTCCTGCTTCTTTGTCAGCGCTGTCTCAATGAGTTACATGAGTCATTTGTAACTGCCATTTCCAAAATGAATAAAATTAAAAGAATGACAGTAGGGGAGAACGGGGTAAATACGGCCATGGGGTAATTGCGGACAAGGCTGTTACAGGAATTTCGCGATAGCTGGCGCTGTTCCGTCATCACTCGTGAGTGGCCTAGCAGGTAACAAGGTAAATACCAGCTAACTTCTATTATTTGCCTCATTTAAAGAGAAGTACTCAGTCAGAGAGTTAAGTACACCCCCTAAAATGTGTTCCTAGATTTTGCTGTTTGGGTTTATTGCTGTCAGTCGTTTTGGTTTATCATCGATTTTATTAGAAACGTGTATACAGTTTGAAGCATGGTTTACGTACATACAGTGTCAATTGATGTAATAAGACAGTGTTGTGTGGAGGAAAGTATCGTGTGTCAAAGGTCAATGTGGGGTAATTGCGGACGGGCGGCCGCTATTGCCCCGATGATGTCCGGTCTTACCCCATTCTTGTTTTCTGCGGTCTATATTGAATTCTAATGCATTTAATGTCAACGAGCCGAAACCCGTGGAACATCCACGGAAGGGAGGATGTGGTGTATGGATAGAGTGTACCATTATGGATGGCATAGGGGATTTGCTTGTCCGAGTAAGAGTTAGGAAGAAAGATGAGAATGAAGAGTGCGTATATGAACAACGATCGCCGACACCGGCACAAATGCATGCTCTGGATTGTCCACTCAGTGGACGGCTTGCTGTCGCCTTCGCCTGTCCAATCAGCGGACGGCTTGCTTCGCCTTCGCCCAGCAGACGCCAATACGATGGCGTCGTAAGATGGCGTCGTAACGGCAGTTAATCGGATGCTTTTGGGCCCCAACGTCGGCTAATTCAGATTTTTCGAGTATGGCTGTACGTGATAAACAAAGAGCGTGGTTCGTAGATCGTAAATCCATTAGTGCGGTGGGCATCGGGTCACCGGGTGCGGCGTAAAAGGGATAACAAAGTCGAGTCCTTACGCTATTATTATATAGAACTAGCCGAAACCCGTGGAACATCCACGGAAGGGAGGATGTGGTGTATGGATAGAGTGTACCATTATGGATGGCATAGGGGATTTGCTTGTCCGAGTAAGAGTTAGGAAGAAAGATCAATTTTCACTTGTGCAAAAATGCTACTCACAATTACATCGCCTGTGCGTCGGCCTGTGATTGAGCCAGAGAGTTGGCCTGTGAGTCAACTTCCTTTCCAATGTCTGCAAGAGTTGAAATACTGATTGTGAATGTGTAAAATTATATGAAAGAAGAACATGCATATCAATAGACGATGCCATCGAAAAGGAGAGCAGCTGTCCATAGAAAAGGATGTCTGACTTATCAATTTGACATTATTGCACAGGAAATGACAAACAAAGAAACAGTTCATTTCCATCGGGTAATATTACGATGAGAGATCAGCCGATACCTTTATTATGTCCATCAGCATCCATGGCACTTAGAAAAAAAAACGTGGCATCAGCCAGCCGCAGCCAACTATCACGTACCGTCTCGAAGTCAATGCCATCCTTTTATCTCTTCGTATACAACTCACTGATCGCAACGTCACTCCATTTAACTTTATTAAAATGACGATAAAGACGTGAAACCCGTGGAACATCCACGGAAGGGATATCGTTCGTCTGTTTTCAGCTCGTTATCTTCAAGCTTCCTTACGTCTCGCCACCTGCTACACCTCTCTGAGTTACGAGGATTTATGCAACGCACCCCGAGTATCGCAACGTCACTCCATTTAACTTTATTAAAATGACGATAAAGACGTTTCCTTATATATCCTAATTTCAAATGTTCAAGGGAATAAAAAAGCTTCCTTACGTCTCGCCACCTGCTACACCTCTCTGAGTTACGAGGATTTATGCAACGCACCCCGAGTATCGCAACGTCACTCCATTTAACTTTATTAAAATGACGATAAAGACGTTTCCTTATATATCCTAATTTAAAATGTTCAAGGGAATAAAAAGACCATTTGGTTCACACCACCCATCACACCACTCGACTGTCGAATCAGCGGACGGCTCGCATCGCCTTCGCCCAGCAGACGCCAATACGATGGTGTCGTAAGATGGCGTCGTATCGGCCGATAATTGGATGCTTTTGGGTCCCAAAGTCGGCGAATTCAGATTTTTCGAGTATGGCTGTACGTGATAAACAAAGAGCGCGGTTCGTAGATGGAAAATGCATTAGTGCCGTGGGCATCGGGTCACTGGGTGCGGCGTAAAAGGGATAACAAAGTCGAGTCCTTACGGTATTATTATATAGATGTTAATTGCTGTGTATATATAATATTACAGAGGGAATAACTGATACTACTAAAGCTATCATATGTATCATTACATCTAGCTTTGTTAATAAAAGTATTATTAACTGTACCGATTATGAGATAATGAGATAATTTCATGTCTCATGAAAACTGTACCGATTATGGTAGTCGTGAATCACGTTCCCTCGGATATACTTGTGTCTTCTGCCGTTAAGGTTGGACTGTTATCTGATGATAGATTAAGCTATGATAATTCCAAAAGTTGATTAGTCGTTTTGACAATTAAATGCTGATTTCGCTTTATCTGTGTTCTTTTTCATCCAGATTTCGAGTATTTTCTGATAGTTTATTATTCTTTAAGAGTGCCATATTAAAATGAACAGATTTTAACAGAAATTCTACATCTCAGAAAGTTGAAAGTAAACATATATCTTACAATGCTTTGACCATTGTCACTTTATGCAGCTTTAACACATTCACCCCTGATAACTTCCTTGTATTTGTGCGTCTTACAGTTAAAATTGTCCTTTTGCAGAAACATGTACCAATTCACCAATTGTCTGACTGGAACATTGATGGGTTCCAGATCAAGAATGAAAGTGTTTCACAAATCTCGTTTGTTTTGTGTTTCGATTGTCATTTGTTTTCTAAAGTTGCATTTTATTTTGGTGTGTGATGAAGGCTTATTAAAATTGTTTATGTGTATTGGTTTAAAAGACCTTGTCCAATAACTTCATCAAGTTAAAGAAAGGAAACACAGTCATTAGTGCAGGACTTGTAACTCGAGTGATCACTTCATTTAAAAAAATAACAATATACGACAAACAAATATTACACATTTCAATGTTAATCTATAGACGAAAATATTTCATTGTAGGCCTATTGGGAACATTTCATTGTATTGAGAAGATAACTACTTAGCATCTCTGGTGTCTTAAAAGGTCGTTTAGCCTGTTTGAAAAGGGGAGGGGGCTTATGCAAGACCCTAAAAGTCGACTTCTTCACTTGTCCGTAGTTGCCCCACCAGGTGTCCGGTTTTCCCCGCTAGCGGGCGGGGAATTGCGGACACTTACGAAAATGGTTTCTTAAAGATAACTTAAATATAGAAAAACGTTTTAGGTATGTATCTATCTCATATTGAGGGGATGCCTCATATGTATCTGCTACCATGTTAATTTGAGAGTTATACTACTCGTTGTGCAGATACAGAGGTTTAAAAATCTGTGTCCATATTTACCCCGTTCTCCCCTACATAAAGAGACCACCAATGCACGTCGTGATCCTCGAGAACTCCCCCTCTCCAGTGTGTGTAATCCTCTCCCCGGTGTGTGATCCACTCCCCGGTGAATGTTCCTCTCCCTCTCCCCTGTGTGTAATCCACACCCCCTCTCCAGTGTGTGTAATCCTCTCCCCGGTGTGTGATCCACTCCCCGGTGAATGTTCCTCTCCCTCTCCAGTGTGTGTAATCCTCTCCCCGGTATGCAATCCTTTCTCCTTTGTGTGTTTCACTCCGTGTGTGATTCACACCCCATCTCCAGGGTGTGTAATCCTTTCTCCTGTGTGTGATCCTCTCCCCCTATCCTGTGTGTGATCCTCTCCCCCTATCCTGTGTGTGACCCTCTCCCCCTCTCCTGTGTATGATCACTCCCTCGCATGTGATCCACACCCCCTCTCCAGTGTGTGTAATCCTTTCTCTTGTATGTGTTCCACACCCCTGTGTGATCCTCTCCCCCTCCCCTGTGTGTGATCCTCTCCCCCTCCCCTGTGTGTGATCCACTCCCCTGTGTGATCCTCTCCCCCTCTCCTGTGTGTGATCCTCTCCCCTGTGTGATCCACTCCCCTGTGTGATCCTCTCCCCCTCTCCCGTGTGTGATCCTCTCCCCTGTGCAGTGTGCATGATGTGGGAAGGATGGGGCAGGGAGGGATGGGATTTGAGCTCTTGAAGTCCCATTTTACATGAGGTGTAATTTCACATTTCAAACTGTATTTCCCATGTGCATGCATATGCATTCACATGTTATCAGAAGTAAATATAATGTGTAGATTACATAATTTGTGTATCTGATGAATTGCTAGTACCCATTTTGTAAAACTGAATGTGCTGCCTCTAAATGAAGATGTCCAAATGCCACACATGTCCATGCCTGTGGGATTTCCACGGGTTCCCCCACTAGTACTAATAATATCCCACCTCCCCAAGAGGTGTTTCCTCCTTGAACAAACGCCGTGTTAACGTGTATAAATAGCTTATCGTAACGGTCCCTACCAGAAGTAAAATATTATAAACCACAAACACATATGATTACTTTTTTAAATAGTCGCTAATGCTGTTTAACACAAAACTGAAAGAAATTTCCAGATTGCCTCTATCCATCAGTCTCTGCTTATCACGTCGACGAACGTATACCTGATCGTAGATCTACTGTAGTCTATATATCCCACAAGGATTAATAACACGATCCATGGAGTTCTTCCAAGGCGTTTTTCATAGCGTTTTTCCAAAAGCCACTTCTCATGACAAAAGCATAATACGAATGATATTACGAAACAATATCCCCACTCCCCAAGGGATTTTGTGACTTGCGCTATTGCCCCACTCTCCTCACCCCATCACCCTTATGGAAGCAAATTTTATTTTCAGGCATTTATAATGGTGAGGCACGGTCTGATCTTTTTAATGACCTGATCTAACAGAAGTAATACTCGGAGTAATAATAATTGGCAAAACTAATAAGGATAATAACATGACCTCCTGCCACTCCCATTGTGAGTGGGTGTACTCGTGATTGCCACGGGGATTAAGGCTCGCACGGCAGAAGTTGTAGCAACTTTATTTGCACCCCTCTCCAAGGGGGTGGGGGGGGGGGGGGGGGTGAGCGTTTTCCATCTGGGGCGAAATCCGTGTTGAGGTGTATAAATAGCTTATCGTGCCATTTCATGGAGCACACATGCCGGAAGTTAAAATTATTATCACCTCAAACTATTCCATCAATTCCATAAAACGTATGATTACCTTTATAAACAGAGTGAAAAATATTTGGAGGAAACCTGATGTCCTTTTGCCATTCTATGGTCATCACATTCACAACAGACTAGTGTACCCAACCACTCCCCACCCCGTTTCCCTTCAGGCGATTCCATTAGGAGCGAATGTTTCTGCTGTAATAAACAAGGAATAATAATATAGGTCATGAATAATACAATTTCAATTTTCACTTACCAGGTTATGGCGAGAGGAAACATGGTGGAGTTTGGACAAGTGCCTTCAAAAACCTTCCAGCTTATGCCAACAGCATCGTGGGCACCGTTGGCAAAATTGCTCCTGTTTTATGTGCAGCCCAATGGAGAAGTGATTAATGAAGTCATTGGTTTAGCTGTGGAAGGGGTCTTCGAGAACAAGGTGAGAAATGCGTTTTCTGGTATATTTTAGACTTTGTGATGTCAGTATTTACCTAAATGATATTAGGAATTGTAATGTGAAATCTGAGCTATATTTCAGGCATAAAGCAATTCAAAGGAAGCCAAGTTATGTGGCAGCACAGGATGAACTTAAACCTTCGCTCTGCCTTCAGCTCTCCATATCTCTCTAACAGCATCAATATTGCGCAGACGTTCCTCGATTGAGATTGGGGAGACGTCCCTCTAACGAGATTGGGGAGACGTCCCTCTAACGAGGTGGGGGAGACGTCCCTCGAACGAGATTGGGGAGACGTTCCTCCAACGAGATTGGGGAGACGTCCCTCTAACGAGATTGGGGAGACGTCCCTCTAACGAGATTGGGGAGACGTCCCTCTAACGAGATTGGGGAGACGTCCCTCTAACGAGATTGGGGAGACGTCCCTCTGACGAGATTGGGGAGACGTCCCTCTGACGAGATTGGGGAGACGTCCCTCTGACGAGATTGGGGAGACGTCCCTCTAACGAGATTGGGGAGACGTCCCTCTAACGAGATTGGGGAGACGTCCCTCTAACGAGATTGGGGAGACGTCCCTCTAACGAGATTGGGGAGACGTCCCTCTAACGAGATTGGGGAGACGTCCCTCTAACGAGATTGGGGAGACGTCCCTCTAACGAGATTGGGGAGACGTCCCTCTAACGAGATTGGGGAGACGTCCCTCTAACGAGATTGGGGAGACGTCCCTCTAACGAGATTGGGGAGACGTCCCTCTAACGAGATTGGGGAGACGTCCCTCTAACGAGATTGGGGAGACGTCCCTCTAACGAGATTGGGGAGACGTCCCTCTAACGAGATTGGGGAGACGTCCCTCTAACGAGATTGGGGAGACGTCCCTCTAACGAGATTGGGGAGACGTCCCTCTAACGAGATTGGGGAGACGTCCCTCTAACGAGATTGGGGAGACGTCCCTCTAACGAGATTGGGGAGACGTCCCTCTAACGAGATTGGGGAGACGTCCCTCTAACGAGATTGGGGAGACGGCCCTCTAACGAGATTGGGGAGACGGCCCTCTAACGAGATTGGGGAGACGGCCCTCTAACGAGATTGGGGAGACGTCCCTCTAACGAGATTGGGGAGACGTCCCTCCAACGAGATTGGGGAGACGTCCCTCCAACGAGATTGGGGAGACGTCCGTCCAACGAGATTGGGGAGACGTCCGTCCAACGAGATTGGGGAAACGTCCCTCCGTCGAGGTTGCGCAGACGTGCCTCCGTCGAGGTTGCGCAGACGTGCCTCCGTCGAGGTTGCGCAGACGTGCCTCCGTCGAGGTTGCGCAGACGTGCCTCCGTCGAGGTTGCGCAGACGTGCCTCCGTCGAGGTTGCGCAGACGTGCCTCCGTCGAGGTTGCGCAGACGTGCCTCCGTCGAGGTTGCGCAGACGTGCCGCCGTCGAGGTTGCGCAGACGTGCCTCCGTCGAGGTTGCGCAGACGTGCCTCCGTCGAGGTTGCGCAGACGTGCCTCCGTCGAGGTTGAGCAGACGTGCCTCCGTCGAGGTTGAGCAGACGTGCCTCCGTCGAGGTTGAGCAGACGTGCCTCCGTCGAGGTTGAGCAGACGTGCCTCCGTCGAGGTTGCGCAGACGTGCCTCCGTCGAGGTTGCGCAGACGTGCCTCCGTCGAGGTTGCGCAGACGTGCCTCCGTCGAGGTTGCGCAGACGTGCCTCCGTCGAGGTTGCGCAGACGTGCCTCCGTCGAGGTTGCGCAGACGTGCCTCCGTCGAGGTTGCGCAGACGTGCCGCCGTCGAGGTTGCGCAGACGTGCCGCCGTCGAGGTTGCGCAGACGTGCCGCCGTCGAGGTTGCGCAGACGTGCCGCCGTCGAGGTTGCGCAGACGTGCCGCCGTCGAGGTTGCGCAGACGTGCCGCCGTCGAGGTTGCGCAGACGTGCCGCCGTCGAGGTTGCGCAGACGTGCCGCCGTCGAGGTTGCGCAGACGTGCCGCCGTCGAGGTTGCGCAGACGTGCCGCCGTCGAGGTTGCGCAGACGTGCCGCCGTCGAGGTTGCGCCGACGTGCCGCCGTCGAGGTTGCGCAGACGTGCCGCCGTCGAGGTTGCGCAGACGTGCCGCCGGCGAGGTTGCGCAGACGTGCCGCCGGCGAGGTTGCGCAGACGTGCCACCGTCGAGGTTGCCAAAAAAAGTCCCTTCATCGAGAAAATTAAGATATCTGTCAAATATCAAATTCTCTTTTCCTTTTTTTCATTATCTATTCAAGTCCACTAAAATCTGGCTTGAGAGTCTACTGCAATAGTTTCATTCTACTTAAAAGGCATTTGCATTATTAGTCCCCTACCGGTGAACACCAGAGGGGCCCCTACCGGTGAACACCAGAGGGGACTATAGGTTTGCACTCTGTCCCTCCGTCTGTCTGTCAGTCTGTCAGTCTGTCAGTCTGTCAGTCTGTCAGTCTGTCAGTCTGTCAGTCCGTCACGCAAAGAACCGTTTTCCAGACTTTTTTTTTCTAAACTCTTAATGCTAATGATTTAAAAATTGGTACATGGTTTCCTCATGATAAGTTACAGATCAAGTTCGAACTTCACGACGTTTCGATCATTTTTGACAAAGCTATGGCACTTTGAACTTTGGTAATTTCCCCAACAGTTTTCCGGACGACAGACTGCCGGTAGGGGACAAGTATTGCAGCGCAATACTCAGAATGCTTGTTATTATTATTATGCATTTAATATATTTCTTTCTGAATATCTAGCAAGTTGTAAGTTTTACCAGACTTTTGCCCAAAGTGTAGTTAGCTGTATTCCATTACCTCCACCATCAGAGGTGGATTGAGATTATTTTTTAACCCCTGTTTGTCTTTATGACTGTCTGTGAGCAGGATATCGAGAAACGTTATGGACGGATTTAGAGAAAGTTATTGGACAGGATGCTCATGTCATAAAGACAAATTGATTCGATTTTTGTGTTGATCCGGATTCGTGTAGATTTATTTTGTGTACCTAAAATGGTTTTTCCCCATTGAGAGGGCCAAAAAGGATACAGTATATAGCATGATATCTCAAAAAATTGTGGATGGGTTATGATAACTTGGTGGATGAGTTAGATAGGTGACAAGAACAAGCTGATTCGCTTTTGGTTTGGGTCCTGATGCAGACCTGGCCTAACAGTGGGATAAAAAGGGTAAACTGTTCAGCCTGGCAGAAGAATGAGCGAGCGCTACCAAATGCCATTCTGGTTAAAAAAAAGAGCCAGTGGTAAGAATAATGGGAATTGAGCCACTGTAGGTAATCATTTGAATCTTTCTTTGAGGTGGATCTTCTTTAACATAAATCACCTTTTACTAAATGGAAACATTATTTTCATTATTGATGATTAATTATCATGACATTTCATCACATCACAGCATCCCATCATTAGCATCACATTTAGGCAATGTAACATGCATGAACATTATTCTTTCGTTTAGCACAATGTGACTTGCAATCACAAGCAGCTTGAAGTTTTATCATTCTCATATAATGAGGTCATCGTGCTTTGGAGAGCAGGTGAATCTGACTTGGAGCACGCTTCAAGCAGCACCTGCAGAGGGTGTGAACCTGAAGGTCTCCACTGGAGAAGCTCAGGCCTATGTTGGGCTCCTTGTAGTGGACAAGAGTGTGCTGCTCCTGAAGGAAGGGAACGACCTTACAAATGAGAGGGTAAGACACACATTTCACAAGTGTAGGGAAGAGTGGTGTCTGAAGGTATTGAGTTGCATTCTGCTCTTTTCAGGGTTCACCTTTACATGTATTCAATGTTTTTTTGATAATTTTCAGTTTTTCTATTTATATATGTTTAACTTAATTAATTTTTGTACACTGCTCCTACCACCTCCAGGAGCTGCATGACGTCATCGCCGGGCACCGAAGGGGGCCCGGCAGTGACACATGTTGAAAGGGAGTACCGTACTCAGTTTTCACACCGGTTTCTTGTTTTCTTTCTTGTTTGTCCGGGCGATATCTCAGCCATCCTTTGAGCTAGGAAGCTGAAATTTCGGCACAATAGTGAGTAAGCACTTGCTTTGGCAAAAAAGATAGGTTTTTTTTGATTAATCAACTAATTGATTAGTTACTTAATAATTATCGATTTATTAAGTACTTATTTATTTCCTTTCTCATCTGGACAATATCTTGGGCACCTTTTGAGCTAGGAAGCTGATATTTGGACACAACAGTGAGCAGGCGATGTGGCTATAAAGGATATTTGTGATTTATTGATTCATTAATGAATGAATCGATTAATTATTTCGATTGATGACGTACTTAATCAATTTTTAAAAAAGTTACAGATTTGGATGAAATTGTGGTGGTTTAGGTATTCTATTACCCAATTGATTAATGATTTAATAATTTTACGATTATTATTTATTTATTTTCATTATTAATCACTTATTTATTTTATTTTTCATCTGGCCAATATCTCAGGCACCTTTGGAGCTTTGAAGCCAATATTCTGAAATGGCAGTGACCAAGTGATGTGGCTATAAAGGATATTTTTGGTTTATTGATTGAACAATGAAACGATTTATTATTTATTGATTCGTGAATTAATCAATTTTTTTTTTCAATTAATGACCTATTTAATTAATTTTCAAAAGGTTACAGCTTTGGATGAAACACTGGTGGTTGAGGTATGCTATTAGCCAATTTATTAAGAAATTATTTTACAAAGATTAATTATTTATTGATTTTAATTATGCAATTAATCAATCAATGATTGTACATCTCTCCCTCCCAATACCATCTCTATGTGCTGCACGGTGGTATCGCTGGCAGTGCTGTGATGGAGGATGTTATTTCTTTACTTGGCATGGGGGCGGTGTACTTTGAATGTATCTGTACTTGTCTTGTTTTTTTAATTTCCAGGTTTGTTTTTTAAATATAATTTTAAATCATTTGTTCCCCTTCTCCCTGCTTATTTTTGGTTACTGTATTTTGACAATGGTTTGACAACAGTATTTTGACAATTAATCATGTATGTAACTGACTCACGAGAAGCTCTTTTTCTGAATAATGTCTTGTGATGTGATTTTTCCCGGCAAAAACAATGGGTTCAGTTCAGTGAAGAAAATGACGATTGTGCAGATGTTCGAGCAATTCCTGAATGAAGTAATTTGGGAGATGGTAATAAGTGTTTTGTGATGTTGGTTGCACCAAGCTCTGCAAATTTGTATGCGAATGCACTTTCATCCAATTTTTTGGTATTTCTGGAATAATTGAAAAGAACACACACACTGAGCAGATACTAATTTATATGTATTTATGTTTGCAGGTCATTTCAGAATTGTCTCAGTTTTCACAAGGTCGCACTCCCTATTTCTATTCTGGAGTTCCTCGTTTTTGGTTTCCTTCAAGCCGAGATACTGCATCTATCTTTGCAGTAAGTTTGTTCCATTCTCCTTCTCCCTTCATCGATTAACAATTTAATGTCTATTTTTTTGCTGAAAGAGCGAATCATGGTTGTAAAACATGTGAAACTAGAACGGTACTCTGTAGAGAGCAGACCTCTGCTAGGCTGAAGTGTGTGTGTGTGTGTGTGTGTGTGTGTGTGTGTGTGTGTGTGTGTGTGTGTGTGTGTTTTTTTTGTTTTTAACAACTTGCCATGGTCTTGTCCTTTCAGGAGGCTGGCGTTGCAATTCTCACAAACCTGTATGTCCACCAAATACGGTTTCAAAGATTTTACCCCGAGAGTAAGATGAACATGTATTCTTATTGACTTATTATTTTGGGAAAAATGAATGAGGCTGCAGATATCTGCCAAAGTGCCAAGCAAATATATACCAGCAAAAAGTATAAATGGAGTATCCCATTAAAAGCAGCCATCCATGTTTGAAAAACCATGGCGTTGGAAAGTACACTTTGTCCTCACTTAACATCGTAGTTGTGTTCTTGTAAAATGTGACTTTGTGCTAAACAACGTTTGGTGATTCACATTTTTCCATAATAATTAATGTATAAATAGGAATGTATTATCTGTTATGAGACTAGTTCGCTACGCAATACCGAAAATTCGGTTAGATTCCGACAACTTTGAAAATTTGACCTTTGTGACTTTGAAATGTCAAAACGAAGGTTACTGACCTTGAAATGAGATAGAAAATAATGTATAATCAGTTATGAGGTTAGTTAGCTACACAATACCGAAAATTCGGTTTGATTCCGACAACTTTGAAACTTTGACCTTTGTGACCTTCAAAGGTCAAAGGTCGAGGATTCTGAAATTTGTAGGAAAACTTGTATTTCATTATGTATGTGATAATATAAGATCATGTATGACATTTCACCCTATCAGGAAGCGAACAATGTAATAAAACCATCAAAAATCGACTTTTCTAAATTTCGTGACCTTGTGACCTTGACCTTGGGGCGAAAATTAAAAATCGAGGTCCGTGGGACTAGACACATGACATTGGCCTAACCAAATATCGAAACCCCTGTCAGATTCCACCAACTCCCTCGGAGAAGATGTAGCTTGAAATCGATTACCCACTAAAAAGACATCTTTTTCGGGCGTGACTCCGCCCACAATGGGCGCAATACGCCCACTCTACGCAGGACACAACTAGATCATGATATCAACCTCCACCCAAGTTTCATCAAGATCGGATGATATCATTGGGTAGTTATGCTGCGGACAGACAGACACACACACAGACAGATGCACACACATGACGAATATAGTGGTCACTTGATAACTCGTGAACCAAAAATTGAAATACTCTGCATGTATAGTACATTTCGAAATGAAACAACAACAAAAAATGGATATAAATTTAAATAAGATAACACTCACCAGTGATTGGTGTCGAGGTTGTTGTTGTTGTTTTTGTTGTTGCTGTTGTTGTATAGCCCTGGACAGTTCTTATGAACAAGCCCGCTGTACGAAGACAGCTGATCAATCTCCCTAGAGTGACCTGAGATCCCCCATATCCAGGATGATGTAACCTGCCTTCACGAAGTCAGGGCCACGACAGGGTTAGAGAGACAGAGACAGAAGACAGAGACAAGAGCGAAAGTGCCAGTGCATTGGGACCGATTGGCACTCTGACCATGACTGCGTTGGCTGACGAATCCGGGCAGCAGGGGAAAATTGGGAAAATTTAGTCCATAACTTGCATTTTGTATTGTTCTTCGGGATCTGAAGGGGTCTTCGGGTTCTAAAGGGGTCTAAAGGGTCTTCGTGTCTTGAAGGGTATTCTGAATCCAAATGGTCTTGGGGGTCTAAAAGGATATTAGGGAACATTTGAATCTCAAGGGTCTTAATGGGTCTTATGGGTCCAAAGGGTCTTCAGGGTCTATTGAGTCTGAAAGGGTCTTCAGGATCTTAAGAGGTATTATGGGTCTTAAAGGATCTTGATGGTATAAAGGGCCTAGGGGGTCTTAAGGGGTCTTCAGGGGTCTTCGGGTTCTCAAGGGTCTAATGTAATTAATAAACATACTCGCGTTCTGTGTGGTCAAAGACCAACAAATGGACCCCATGTAATACCCTATCCTCTGGCGAGGGTAAAAACACCTTTTTGATCATAACTTGAATAATTTTCCTCCGATTTTCATGGTGTTGAGTTTTTTTGATTGCTTGTAGATGGGGACACATTTTCTTAATTTGCAGTCTATCCATAAATTTCATATGCCATCACTGGATCGTGGGCCAAAGGAAGTCGCCGGCGATCACTAGGGTAAGCTTTGGGAGGCGTAGCCTTGGCAATCACTTTGTAGTCACAGATGTCTCGTGTTCCTCGTTTTATTATAACCGGACTCGCTACTATCACTTATTGAGCGTTTTGACTCGTCTTTATAGGAGCTTGAATCATGTTTCAAACAACATCAAAGTGGCATGATACAAATGTTCAGCGTCTACATATGTCTCTGCATCAACGTAGTAATCGAACCACGTAATAGCGAACACAGCGATGTTAAAAGGATATATGTTTCCTATTGTATCTGTGACATTATAAAGATTCAAGGTTGAGTGAGGAATTACTGTATTCAAAATGAGGACATTACTGTATTAATGTCATAAAAATATCAAGTCAAATATATTAATTTGATTCTGAAATATGCTCATACATGATCCTATAACAGTGAAATATAAAATAAACTTTCCAATAATCCAATTAAATGAACATTTTTTGCATTTGTATAATTTTACCAAATGATTGTGAGAATGCAATTATTGTACTTTTTTAAGCGGCAAAGCCGCTTCAATATTTGGCTATGTCTTTCTCCTTCAAAATGAAGAAGAAGAACCTTTTATAACCCACCCTGTTTAATTTTAAAGGGAAATTATAATGGGTTATGAAGGGTAATTCTAACAGGTAAAATTTGAAAGGGTTTAAAATGTAATTCTAAAGGAGTTTTAAATGGTAATTCTAAAGGGTAATTCAGGGGGTTCCATAGGGTAATTCTAATGGGTTCTGAAGGGTAGTTATAAAGGGTAATTATAAAGAGTAATTCAAATGGGTTCTGAAGGTTAATTCTAAGGTGTTTCAAGGGGGTAATTATGAAGAGTTTCAAAGGGTTATTCTGAGAGGTTATAAAGGGTAATTCCAAAGGGTTTGATTTGTTTCGAGGCTTTGCCTATTTCGTATTAAAAATGCCAAACATAACTGCTTCCTTTGGACATGGGTGATTTTAATTTTGACATTGGTTTAAATGTAATTGTTAGTTGTTGAGAGTTTAATTCTGTTGCTGAAGCTAAACACACAGCATGCCGGGTGTTTTTCAGTGGCTTCACGTGTTGAGATGGATGGACTACCTGGAGCACCGGCACGTCCTCTTGCTGTGGGATCTTCTCTTCCCAGACAACCAGAAATGCGCACCAAATCCATCCGTGTACGAACACTCTTTCCTGAAACGTGGATTTGGACTGATGCAATCACTGGGTATGTCCAGATTTTAATCAAATAAAACGGACATCTGGACTATAATTCAGCAATGCACATATTTACAAGTCAAAGTTACACATGAAAAAGTCTTGTCGATGCACAGAAGCCCTTTTGATAGTCACTTACCACAAATAACTTAGGTGATAATCACTTATATGAGCTGCTAATAGAAGAAGAAGAAGACTAACTTTGATAGAGAAATGAGTGCTAGAAGTGGGGCATGGGTGCGACCTCGCCCTTACCCAAACATGAGCCGGTAGGCTCATGAGATACCGAACTGGGTGACCGTATATGTTTGTGAAGAGGCTCCAATTCCTTAATATGGCTCCAAGGTGTGACATACTCTTGGCATGGCACTTTATAGGCACCTGCCTATCGCTTCACACATCTGCGCTTCTGTGATCCAGCGGCGCTCATTGGCTGGTCCCTCTGATCAACCGGCGCCCATTGCCTGGTACCTAACTCAATGGTGTTGCCCCAATCAATGGCGGCGCTCACTCGAGGGTGTCGTACCTGTCTCGCTTCCGCCATCTGTCCATTGGAAGGCGCCATTTATGGCATTTGCACCGATGGCGAATACAAGTCACTCTGTGTGAGGTTATTGGTCGTGTGGCTTGTGGTGTGGATGAATGTTGAATGGTGTTTGTGGTTCGAGTTTATGAAGAGTTTCATAAGTATTGAGAGTTTAGAATGAGCCAAAGAGAGGACAAAGAGACGACTACAACTAACAAGCAGAACACATATTTTCCCTTCGACTAAATGTTGGACTCCCAGGTTTATCTAAACAAAATACGATAATATAATGACTCTATTGCTTTATATGATTTGATACGTGACACCCTGAGGGTTTTCAAAATCCATCAAAATATGTATCTTAACCCAAAAGGCCAGAATGCATGGTCATAGAATAACTGAGACCAATTCGCTTGTTGAGGCCAGCGCTTTGGCCTGCCTTTTTATAATAAAAAAAGGTTTAAAAAAATCAAACATGTAAACAGCCTTGGACGTGCACCTTGACCCCCACGACCAAGGCACACTGTCCATCAAGGCTGTCACATTAACATACACATGCACTTCAACCCCAAGGCTGAGGGACATGGTCAATCAAAACACATGCATCGTGACCCCGAAGGGCTAGAACACATGGTTAGAATAACTGAGACCCATTCGTCAAACTGAAGGGATTCCTCTCAAAAGATGAGCTAGCAGGTTAACCCATAAGGGAGTATATACAACAAGCACCTCCTAACTGGAATGGTGACTATGAACCCTTGTGCTACAGCATTAACTGCTACAATAGTTCTGGCCAACATGCGGTTTGCTGTGGAACATAACTCAAAAAGGTAATAGTTCATGACATAGTTTTCGTGATCATTCAGAAATTAAACTACAAATCATGCAATATTATAAACTTCCATTGGTTCATGGAAATGAAAAACTTTTACAGAGTTTGAATTTAGGTGAGGTTTTCAACATCAAGGATAATTTTTCATTTTTCCGTGTAATCTTTTCTGCATTATTGTATCTTATCCCTGGAACTACAAACAAGCTAACTCATTCATATAATTCCCCTCAAATAAATTCATACCTGGTGTGGCGGGCGGCGGGCTTGGGATCCTAAGGTCCTGAGTTTGAATCCCATTGAATTAACGCCAGGTGGGCATGACTCAGCATGTCATCCTTCCGAGGTCGACAAAATGAGTACCAGATTACTGGTTTGACGGAGAGGAGTGGCGACCCCCGTCTATACCACACACTTACCAGTGTGTACCAGCCATAGAAAGGCAATGAATTGCCCGAGGAGATTCGACATCACATAATTGAGTATCTTGTTCACCAATAAAGATAAGTCAGATGATTAATTTTATTTTCTATCTGTTGAATTCAGGCCAAATGGCTCCGTTAGCATTTCCATCACTGTTCCTGACACCATCACCAGCTGGGTTGCCAGTGCCTTCAGTTTGGGCCCCAATCTGGGTTTGGGAATTGCAAGACCACAGCAGGTCAGTTTTCTTTTATTATTTATTTAAACGCTCATATTCATTCCATGAAATGTTGACTATTTTTCGATGTGCTTGTTAAATCGATATGGTGTACAGACAGAGTTATGGTAAAGTTTGAAATTATAAAGTCATGAACTAAAGGCATGAACATGACACCTTTTATTTTTTGCAACTTTCCTTTCAACATCACCCAATGTCAGTTATTATTGCAAATGCATGTGGTGGTGGTGGTTCATATGCAGTCTGTGGCTGCTTGGCTGCATCATTTTTCTGGAGGTGCCGCTGTGCTGCTGATGCAATACTCCCGATTACCAGTAAGCTGGTATAGTCATTGTTCTGACCTCAGAAGGATGACGGGCTGAGTCAACCCACCTGTTGTTATTTCAACGAATGACAGGGGCTCAAACTCAGGACCCTAAGATCTCAAGCCAGCTACTTTAACCGACTGGAATTCTGGACTGGAATTCAATTCTGAGTTTAATCTGATAGTTGTATCTTTACTCAGGCCCTGATGCATTAACCTTGTGCATTCGGGCAGAACATGCGATTTGTTTAGGGTGCCGACGATTGCTCACTTCCTCTTCGCGAAAGCCACGGCCGTGGGATCATTAATATCCACCATAAACTAGTGCTGTCAGATGGGTCCTCCAGCCTAAAGTACACCATTCCTTAGGCTGGTGGACACGTCTGACAGCGCAATTGTCACCTGAGGAATGGTGTACTCATTGATGCACTCGGGTTAAGCGAGGTTACTCATTAAGTTCTAGGGTTGCAGTTTGCACCTGGGTAGGGATTCGAACACAGGCTAAAGAATGCCAGAGTCGCAGTGTCGGGCCATGTGTCACCGAGTAGTATTTTTTGTTTGTAAGTTGTTGGCACCATACGAATTAGTCTCCAGGGTGTCCTGAATCCGAAAAACTACGATACCAGGTTTTCATTGCACATTTAGTGGTATTTGTGCCCCAATTAAGGCACGGGCATCAGTTAGTCATTTTCTTATACAGTATATACTTATATGGGGTTGGGGTTAGAAATTTTGCATGTTCGTGTTCCTTCGGGCTCGAGGGCTAAAATTTTCTGCAGTATATACCTACGGATAAAGTGCTATACAACAATGTAAATAATCCAACATGGCCGCTAATATAACATCCAAGTAATGTTATCTTGCAAAAATCCACAATTTCATCATTTTAAAATATTTTTCTAACAAATAAACATCGATATGATATTTTAAAAAACATTATTGTTTACAAGATAATATAATTTACAACTATGTATTGGTGATTCACACTTCATATGCCCCTCCAGCCCCCTCCCCCACAACCCCAAAAAACAACAACATGGGACAAGGCTTTGTCTTGGAATCATTTTTATATACAATATCTCCATATGGACGGTGAGCTTTATTTGTGATACCACTATTTTGTCAAGCAACAGCCTCGTCCCATCCCGGCTACTTATGGTTAAACAAAATTCAGGGACAACTGAACACAAACAAAGAAAAACAAGTGGAACTATACAGGATACACATGGTTAAGTTGCAGTCCTCTGGCCTTGGCAGTGGCAAATAAATATTGGTTGTTCAACAACATCCCTCATAAATGCATTATCAGACACATCACCACAAACCATGTTTTGATCGAGCTCAAAATAAAACTCAATGTGCACTGAAAACCTGGCACCAAAGTTTTTCTGATTCAGTACATCCTGAAGAATAATGGTCCACGTGGTGCCAACAATTTACACGCGAAAACTACTTGGACAACTGAGTCATATTTAGTCATATTTACGACATTTGTCCTGCCACTATCAGGATACATTGCCTTGATGTGCGAGAAGGAAAGGAATAAAACAAAGAAAGAAAGGAACCAAAAAATATTCAATATTTCCGCCTTCCCTATTGTCTGGTTAACATCATCGTCATATTGAATAGGAAGCATTTGGCACTTAGGCTTCTGGAGGTGGGAAAAGGGTCGTCAAATGCATGTTATGCCTCAAGTTTTTAAATACTACTGAATTTTTTTTTCAAATGACACTTCAGCACAATTTCAGGATAATGGAATGTAGTGATAATGTAAGACAGCATTAAAATTAAATATATAGAGGAAGAAAGTTAGAAATTGCATGCACATTCATTGCTGAAGACTATGTGAAATGTAATGTCGATGAACCTCGAAGATGTTTCCCTTCATTTTCCAACTGCCTTTCAGATAAAAGCTTTCCAACCATTCTTCCTATCTCTGCAACTTCCGTACTCTGTTGTGCGAGGAGAAAGCTTCATTCTCCAGGCCACCGTGTTCAACTATCTTTCTGAAAATCAGAAGGTAAACCTATTCCTTGTTCAACTAAATGCCTTACTATATGTTGTTAACCTTGCAGATTTTTGATCTTCACATTTTGTTCTTCAAAAGTAAGGCCCATTTATGCAGGCATTTTGAGGAAAGCTAATGAACCTTTTTTTCTCTCAAAGGTTTTGGTAACACTGCAAGCAAGTGATGGATTTCACTTCATTTCTGGAAAAGATCACAAGAAGGAGAAACATTTGAATAAACGGGAAACAGAAAAACTCATGCAGCACAGTGTGATGGTGCCAAGCAATGATGGGGTGACCATCGCCTTCCCATTGTTACCGCGCCGGCTGGGCCACGTGCCTATTACTATCCACGCTCACTCAACTCAGGCTGCTGATGCTATCACAGACCGCATCTTGGTCAAGGTATGATGTTTTGTTGGTGTATCATGGAATGCAGTAGTACTCAATACGCGGGGATGGCATGGGAAAACTAGAACGGCACTCGGTGGAGCACATACCTCCGCCAGGCTGAAGCAGTTTATGTTTTGTATCCCACTGATAGGCCAGATCTGGATCCGGAACTGAACCAAAATTGAATCGGCTTGTTATTGTCACCTAACCAACTGATCCACCTAGTTTTGTCATAAGTAGTCCACAACTTTTAAAAATATGCTACATTTCATTTTCTTCCCTATCACTCAATGGTGAAGGATCATTGGAAAAAAAATTCTCGTATCTGGATCCGTATTCGCATCTTCACAAAAATTGAATCGATTCGTCTCTGTCTCATACCAGCAGAGGATAAATGTTGGTTCTGGCTCACATAAAATTTAACATTGAAGTCGATGGGAAAGATTAAGGAAAATTATTGACTAGCACACGAACTCCAATCTGGCCTCCAAAGCCAGTCGCCGACTGGGCATCCTCTGTCATGCGAAGTCCTTCCTTGGCACACCTGAGCTCCTCACCACATACAAGGCTTTTATCTGCAGCTCAATGGAATACTGTTCTCCCCTCTGGGCCGGTGCTCCTGCCTCACACCTAGCTCGGCTTCACGCTGTTGAAACCAAAGCTTTCAGAATCATTGGATTCTCCCGCGATGAAGCTAACTCCGAGGGCCTTTCACTTACCCACCGCAGGCAGGTTGGTGGTCTTTCTGTCTTCCACCGACTCCTCTCCGGCCTTGCTCCCCCAGCTCTCTCTGGGCTCTGTCCCCCAAATATTCCTACAGGTCGCACAAGATATGCCAGCAAACATCTTATGGTTAAACTGCCAAAATCAAGACTCTCTGCTCACCTTCACTCCTTCATTCCTCTTTTCTTTCACCTCCGGAACAAACTCCCTCACTCTCTTCAATCCCACTCCTCCCTCCAGGTCTTTAAAACAGCTGTTCACCACCATCTCTTATCTTCCCCCATCCAAAACCTTGATCTTTTCTACCCCTGCTAATTTCACCCCAGATTCACTTTGAAATACCAACTTCTTTCCTGGAACTCCTTGCAGTGTCCTTGTGTTTTATACTTCTCCCACCCTTCCCACGCTGCATCCCCCCAAGCCCTCTCCCTCCCACAGATCGCCCGATGTCCCTGCTCCCAAATGTTGTGTTTGTGTCCTTCTTCTTCTCTCCCCATTTTGTCTACCACTCCCCTTATCATATGTTTTATGTGTCTGTTTGATTTTTTGTGTGATAAATGTTAGCTCTTTCACGAGCCTCGATCCTGTATACAAAAAAAATATTGTTACGGATCTCTCGAAGCCCGTCGACGTACAGAGGGGGGGGGGGGGGGGGGGGGGGAGGGGGTTAAACCCCTTTCCCCCCTCGGGTCTTCGATTCCAAAAGGGCGAGTCCCCACCCCCGTAGCGAGCATGCGGAAGGGTATCGGGTCGACTCCACACGTACCTTCGGTACCCACGCTGCCATGAGAACGGGGACTGGACCTCGCCCAAGCCACGCTAATTGAATACGAAAAAAACCGAGTGGTTTGCGTATCACGTGACTCATGCGGTTACTTTTATTGAACCCGATTGAGCGGTTTTATTCGTGCGATGCTAGGCCAATAGATGGAAATGATGGGAACGATCAAATAGAAGGAAGAACACAGGTTTATTTATAATGTACAATGATCCGGAGAAAAGGGAAGGGACACAGAGCAGATGCTTAACAGTCTTAACTTATCCCACAGACAGGGGCCCACTCACTCACGCGGGGGAAAAGGAGGAAGAACAGTTCGCGCGCCAAATGCGCCTTGACGGCGGTCGCTCCCAGACAGCTCGCCGCGCGCGGCCCTCCGATGTTCACGGCACGTATGCTGGGAGCGCAGGCAAGGAGGTCGTGCGTCTGTGGCCCGGAATGGATTGTCTTCACACAGCGCGATTAATACAGGCAGCAGCAGAGCTCAGGGCACAGGGCACGGGGAGAGTTCGTGTACAGCAAGGCTATTACAAGCAAGGCACTTCACTCGTGCTGAGACAAAAGATCTGACTGGGAGACTCTGCACTCTGACTCAGGGGCTGGGCGACTCTCTCTCGTTCTTGTCTGACGCTCCGACTCTCACCTCTGCTTTTCTCTCGGGGGGGGGGGGGGGGCTCAGGGCAGGGTCTCATATGGCCCCTCCCCGGTCCTACCCGAATGTTCCAAGCCCCTCCTCTCACTGCCGTTGTGAGCCACTCCCCTTGGGCTCCGATTGGCTGCTCACGGCTTACCGGCCACTCCCCCTGCAGCTCCTCCCTTCGGCCTTGCCAGACTTGTTCCAGGCCGAGCACATGGCATTTCAGCTCAAAGAACACCTAACTCACTGGCCTGCTCAACGCAAAACTAACACAGGAAAGGAGACTATGCTTACATTTACGAAGAAATAACTGAACTAAAGCGAGGCTACATGTTGTGGTGCTTCTACCTACAAGGGGGGTTATCTTTATTCACAAAACCGTAACAATATATATATATATATATATATGAGCTCACCAAAGATTTCCGGAAATTCCTCCCTCTCCCATTTTAGCAACTAGTGAGATACCTGTGCTATGCACGGGAGGCAGGCCAGAAGCAAACAGGCAATGCAGATGCGGCGAATGCTAAAGCATGAAATTAATAAATTCCACATTCCTGTAGCACCTTCAGTCGCACATCAGACATGGACAGCAAGTTCGTGAAGGACTTCCATGAAAAACGTACCCGTTCGCAAACAAACGGGTACGTTCACGTATAGAAACATTGATCTTGGGTCCGTGGCGAATCTGCATATGGCGATCCGCGAAGTTCACGTTTAGAAAGTAGAAACCATCACGGCATGTCGTCATTCACTTGAACTCTATCTCTTTTTTTCATTCCAAACAACATAACTCCAATCACAAATTAATCACAAAATAAACTTTTAACAACATAGTTAATGTTTTCTTCATTATAAAAACTACCAAGTCAACAGTTAAAAGGATTTTGAGGCGATAGGTGTTACTGCCTTGGCAAGATCGATGGAGACAGCGATCTGTTAGCTTATACACCCCCCTCCCCAATAGCTATGTGGAATTCTCTCATGTCGAGATTAAACCTACGTCGTTTGAACTTTGGCCGAGGTCATTATTTACTTTTAATGATGTTTATATACGAATCAAAAATAAGATAATTGGTTTTGGGTCGTCCTTTACGCATATCTCGTGGGATTGTGATGGAAAAATGTTCTTAAAGAATCAAGAAACTTTGAAAATTATTATAACTGTTTGACCTATAAGGAAGAAGAGTGTAGAAAAATGAGTACAATAAGAAGTTATAAACATCAATCATATACAGAAGAGGTAAATAAGAAGGCATTAGGAGCTTTTGATAAGAGGTTTATTTTAGAAAATGGAATTGATAGTATCCCTTATGGATACAAGTGTTAAAATAAACGTAAGTGATAAGATATTTTAAGATAAGCATAAGTGTTAAGATAAACATGAGTGATACGATTAAAAATGGGGGGTTAGGGATTTTAACAGGATACCGGCACCATTTTTACTGATATATAAATGATAGAACCAAGCATTAACCAAACTAAAGAGTGGAGGCATAAACAGCTTTGGTATATAAATGGAAAACATCACGAATGTGAGAAATATCAAATAAGTATTATTGAAGAAATAACAGGGGTAAGAGTAGATAAAACAAATAAGCAAATAAATTTAAATACGAAAAAGTTAGAGGCTCCAAGAGGCAACATCCTTGAGTGGACTGAAAACGTTGATGGTTATCAAGAAATCAATGGAAAAATAATTTACTACAATCTCAAAATGATATGTGGTTCGGGAGGGGGTCAGATGAGATCATTAAGAGAAGTTTATCATTTCATATTGGCTCAACAGCAATACATAAACCAAGAGTTAAATTATAATGTAATGTTTGTGAAAATTTTGGATGGTAATGAGTGCCAAAATAAAATTTAGCTACTCCCCAAAATGAAAGAAGCATTCATTGGGTCTCTGAGTAGAATGAAGTTATTGCTAAAATGGGAGAGGGAGGAATTTCCAGAAATTTTTGGTGAGCTCGAGTGCTAGTCAATAAGTTTCCTTAATTTTTCCCATTGACTTCAATGTTAAATTTTATGTGAGCCAGAACCAACATTTATCCTCTAATACCCAACCATCAACCAAGTTCAGTCCGAATCCATCCATAACCTTTTGAAATATCGTTATATATATTTTTTGAATTCTATATTTGAATCTTCTCCAAAATTAAATCAATTCTTCATTGTCACACACTCATCCTATCCCTATCCCCAATGCCATAGTCCAAAGAAGCGTTGGGATACCCAGTGTTGAGGCATTAGTTACATCTGCTCGACTCAGATGAACAAGTCACGTCATTCATATCCCAGAGCATCGGCTCCCAAAAAATGTATTTATGGTGAGCTGAAGGGGGACAAACGTGCACCTGTAGGACAAAAGCTAAGTTACAACGACGTTGTGAAAAGACATCTGAAGAAAGCAAACATTAACATGGAGAACTGGGAAGAAGTTGCCAGAGATTTTTTTTTTTAAACAGTTGAGAACTGTTGTCTATGACTTGGTTGAGTTGGTTGAGCACCAAAGAGAGGATGAATATATCAACGCCATCATCTCCAATGGCACAAAGTCGGCCATAAAAACAGACCGGCAAACTTGTTTTTCTCTCATTGCAACAGAGGATTTATATCCAATTCTGGTCTCGCTCCCATCGCCGTGCAGGTAAGTGCTGACACGTACGCCTCCATGGTCATCATCGTTCATGATGGACAGCCAAAGAAGATGTTGCCTATTTTGCCACACCAGCAGCATTTGTGCCACACCGTTGACACGCTGCGTATAAGGGAGATTAGAGATGGTCCATGCCTAATTTTCTTGAGCTTGAGCTGAGAAAAGCGATCAAACAAATATAACCCAAGCTTGTGTTTCTTTCTGGTAAATATTTCCTTTGGAATTCCTGGAAAATAGTAGGAAATTGATTCAGGATTTCTTCCTTTTCCACGTTTTTTCCAGTTTGTGCTCAGAAAATTTGGCCTCGGTCTATCTCTAGTGGCAAGTGAAGATGTGCTTGCACTTGTGCAATGTGCTCTGTGCACCTCCTTTCCAGTAAATTGAGGAAAGACTCATCAACTTGTATTTTATGGCCTTCAAAGCCATCCCACAATCAAGTTGACTGAATAAGAAATGTTTGCAATAGAAAAAGCTAGCTTCATACAAAGTTACATGATGATTGGATGGAAAATACGGCATGCGTTACAAAAAGTTGATTTTCTACAGGCGTGAGTTGCAGTACTCTGACATTACGCAGCATATTCCTTGTTTGCTCAGCATGTGGATACAGATTCATCATAAAGCACATGGTGTTTTACAAAGCAGAATTAAATGGCAGAGGCCCCACTTCGCTCAGCCTCAACTGAATATAAAATAATAAAATGAAAGCATCATGTTGCCCTGACCTTTAGCAGCTGTAGCTAAATGGTTATCATAGATAGAGGATTTTATTAAATAATAATCATCATATCAGCCTATATTGCAGACCACTGTGGGATGATAGCTACTCTCAAGTCACATTGAGAAGCTTTGTGGCAAGTCCCCCAACAGGCATTGCACCATTTTATCGTCATAGCTTTGTAATTGTTTTTGTAGTTATGTAAATTCAACAAGGGAAATGTGGGCAATCCCATTTTTCAGGGGGAGCAGTTTAGAGCTAATCCTAAGTTGCCTTTACAGTATTTGGTCCCCCCCACCCCCCACACCTTTTTCTCTATCTCATCCCGCCCAAATGAAATAGAAAAACTGATGTATTTAATCAATGTGGTGTTAATCGAGCGCAGGCATGAAGCCAAATTGCGTCATCCTTTGTCAAAGTTGTCTTTATGTCCATGTATCACGATAATACGTGAAATGGAATTGCATATCAATGGGAAAACGTGGGGAAGGCGTATTACCACCTATCTCAAGGTTATTATAAACCAAGAGGTGTTTATGTAACTGACAACCTCAAAGCAACACGGAAATTCACGTGGGTCTTAATACTGTTGTCTTCAGTCAGAATGAACTTACAACCTCTAAAATGCCAATACAGTCTTTCACACAACACAGCTATACCCAAAAGGTGATAGTCCGAAATGACAAAGTAAGGTAACCTTTTGAATTTAGAAAGACGACGACGAGGTTTATTTCCCTCGATGTCATCCTTGATTATACGTCATCCTTGATTATACGTCATCCCTGACTAACCTCATGTATTTGGAATACCTTGGTTCACAAAAATGTCACCTTTGCATTTCCTCCATCAGGCAGAAGGACTACCAAGAACATATTCCAAGGCTTTGCTTATTGATCAAAGAGAAGGGCAAGTCACACAAGAAGAGCTGCAGTTCACCTTTCCCGATGACGTTGTGGAGGGTAGTGAGAAAGTCTCTATCGCTGTTGTAGGTAATTCCTTTTATTTTATTTTCACTCGACAAGAGAGGTTTTCATCAATGAAATTTCAACGATGGCACACGAATGATAAACACAACTTTACATTGAAACTGCTCTCTGTTAATTGGTACTGTTAATTGGTTAAAAGCTTTCACACCCTTTGTCAGAGAAAAAGAGGTTCATAAAAGGGTAAAGACCGAAACCTCATCACGCTTCCACCTTTCATCATACTAAAATACACCATTTGGTGTCTCCGTCTGTCTGATTATTTGAACGCGATACATTCCGCCGTTACTTATCCAATCTCAACAAAACTTGAAAGTATGACGAAGGGTTACACAATGAAGGTTGTAGCGCATTCATTTGCCCCCCTCCCCAAGGGGGTTTTCTCCCCTGAGTGGGTTTTCCCACCATTGCCATCAATGGCGTTGCATGTTGAGGTGTATATCCATGTTAAGTTAGCTCTATCGTGGTGTTTTTTTCCAAAGACGCTTCCAATAACAAAACTACTGATAATAGCATAATGTTAATGTTATTACAAAACAATATTAATACCAATATTATCCCACCTCCCCAAGGTGTTTTTCCTCCTTGAACAAGCGTTGAGTCAATGTTTATAAATAGCTCATCATGGTGTTTCTGTGGGAGCAACGCCCCAACGGCCTCTACCAGACGTAAAAAATATTATAAACCACAAACACGTATGATTAGCTTTTTAAACAGTCGCTCATGCTATTTTTAACACTAAACAAATAAATTTGGAGGAATCCCGACATCCATGAGGTAAGTTTTACTTACAGAACTGAGCGATGATCTGCGATACTCTATATACCCCCACAAGGGTTGGGTTAATAACATGGCCTTTCCTGCCGATACCGTTTTCGTGAGATCAACGGCCGATCAGAAGTAAAAATGTTATAAACTACAAACATGTTTGATTACAATGCTGTTAAACACTAAAGTGTCTGATCCTTTTGAAATACCAACTTCTTTCCTGGAAGTCCTTGCAGTATCCTTGTGTTTTATACTTCTCACATCCCATTTGTGCTGAAACAAATATGGCGGCTGAACCACATGACCGATGAGGTCATTTTTATTTTCTCCACCAATTTATGCCGACATGACGCTCAAGAAATTTTTATCTTGATCGGATGAAGTTTTGTACTTATTGAATTATGACGTCATAATTGAGTCACCTATGACGTCATCATTAACATATTTTATTTCCCATGGAGAGTTCTTTACAATTAGCCATGTCTCATTTTTATATTCAGCGCTTTCGGAGATATAGAGGTGCAAGGTTTTTCGGTTTTTCTAAGATGGCGGCCGAAGCACGTGGCCTATGACGTCATAATTATCATAAAAAAATTATACAGGTGGAGTTGCACCTGTGGTGAAAATAATTTCCTGGCAATCGCACCAACGCAACGGTTGCAGAGAAAATCATATTTATTCGGTGCGGACAAGCAAACAGACAAATAGACAGATGAAAAATCACTCATAGAGTGACACTTCGCAAAACAGAAAAAAGTAGAATGGCACTCGGTAGAGCATCCTTTTGACCTCAAAAATCATTAGTGATTGAATTCAGTGACCTGATGTGCAAATCGTTGAAGTTAATCGGATGAAAATTGACAATTTTAGAAATTTGGTCTATGTTGACCTTTTGGCCTATGTTGACCTCAAAAAGAGTAGGTGGTTGGTTTCACTAACCTGATATGAAAATCCTTTTCAAATTTCAAGTCAATTGGATGAAAATTGAGGATTTTAGAAATTCGAAGAAATTGGTTGACTTTTGGCCTATGTTGACCTTATGACTTATGTTGATCCAAAAAATAGTTGGTGGTTGAATTCAGTTAGCTGATATAAAAATCCTATTCAAATTTCAAGTGAATCGGTTGAAAATTGAGGATTTTAGAAATTCGAAATTGTTGTTGACCTTTTGGCCTATGCTGATCTCAAAAATAGTTACTGGTTGAATTCAGTAAGCTGATATGTAAATCCTATTCAAATTTCAAGCCAATCGGATGAAAATTGAGGATTTTAGAAATTTGAAAAAAGTGGTTGACCTTATGACCTACGTTGATCTCAAAAATAGTTGCTGGTTGAATTCAGTTAGCCGATATGAAAACACATTCAAATTCCAAGTCAATCGGATGAAAATTGAGGATTTTAGAAATTTGAAAAAAGTGGTTGACCTTATGACCTACGTTGATCTCAAAAATAGTTGGTGATTGAATTCAGTTAGCCGATATGAAAACACATTCAAATTCCAAGTCAATCGGATGAAAATTGAGGTATTTAGAAATTTGAAATTGTTGTTGACCTTTGGCCTATGTTGACCTTTTGGCCGATGCTCATCTCAAAAATAATTGGTGGTTGAATTCAGTTAGCCGATATGTAAATCCTTTTCAAATTTCAAGTCAATCGGATGAAAATTGGGGATTTAAAAAAATTAGAAAAAGTGGTTGACCTTTGGCCTATGTTGACCTTTTGGCCTATGCTGATCTCAAAATAGTTGGTGGTTGAATTCAGTTAGCTGATATGTAAATCCTATTCAAATTTCAAGTTGATCGGATTAAAATTGAGGATTTTAGAAATTTGAAAAAAGTGGTTGACCTTTGGCCTATGTTGACCTTTTGACCTTAAATATATAGGATTTTGTCGGACCACAAACTCTACCATTTGGTGGTTTTGTGAAGATCGGTTTAAAATTGTGACCCGTAGGCAAGTAAAAGTGAGCAACAAACAATTACACACACACACACACACACACACACACAAACCTGGAGTGATCAACATACTTGCAAAAAAAATTTTTTTCCCAAGTAACAAACAAACAAATGGACAAATGCAGTAACAAGTATCTTTTGCACTGCATTTCTGAATTTTAAGTGCAATTTGTATGTAAAACAGGAATGTCACTCGGTCGAGAGTATACCTCGGGCAGGCTGAACAGTTTACGTTTGCATCCCACTGATAGGCTGGATCTGTCTTAGGACCTTAACTTAAATCTACTCTGCCTGTTCTTGCCACCTACCCAACTCATCCACTAAGTGTTGGCATGAACCATCCACAACTTTTTCAGTCATGACTCATCCACAATCATTTTTGACCCCATCTCTCAATGGTGAAGAATCGCTTTTAAAATTCTCGTATCTGGAAACGATCTTCACCAAAACTTTCGCTTTTACCTAACCTGTACACCAAGGTTCGTCCAAATCAGTCCATAACGTTTTGAGATATCCAGCTCACAGACAAACTGACAGTCCACCTTCGGTGACTGAGTTCATGACACGATACAATCATGCATTTTGAAATCTGAAAAGATAAACAAATATGGCCATCATGGGTTCCTAAAAATGTTTAAATTAGGTTTAAGTTGAAATGTGTTTTGGGTGACCATGCCCACTAAAACCAAAAAAACACCACCTTTAGAGGCCATTTTTCCCCGCAAAGCGGGGGTTGGCCTTTTTCGGGAACCGTGGTTGTTGTTGTTTTTCGGTCCCCTATTTGAAGCAATGTTTTACGGCCGGATGCCCTTCCTGACGCCAACCCTTTTTGCCGCCTTTAACGACAAACAGGGAATTACCAGTGAACTGGTACTCAATTAGCCGACCTCGGAAGGATGACAGGCTGAGTCAACCCACTAAAACCAACCATGCCCACTAAAACACTTGAAAACAAAATATGACAAGTATAATGTCCAGTTAACTGTTGAACCCAACAACCACACTCATACCACTTTTTATTATTCGTATAAAATGTCGAGCCTTGTGAAATAGCTAGAACATTGAAGAAGAGATCACGACATCACAGTAAAAGTAACAGTAGAGAGAGAGAGAGAGATATAGAGTGAGAGATATAGAGAGATATAGAGAGATATAGAGAGAGAGAGATAGAGAGAGATAGAGAGAGATAGAGAGAGATAGAGAGAGATAGAGAGAGAGAGAGATAGAGAGAGATAGAGAGAGATAGAGAGAGATAGAGAGAGATAGAGAGATAGATAGATAGAGAGATAGAGAGATAGAGAGATAGAGAGATAGATAGAGATCATGTGACCGATGACATTTGAGTTATCAAACCTTAATCCTCATGGTTAATCAATGACACACCTAAAGTTTCTCGTCGATCATTTGGCAGTTTTCAAGAGGATTTTAAAAGGTTTTCACTAAAATCCAATGTGGCTGCCAATCCACATCGCCGACGTCCAAGTTATCAAAAAAACTTCTACATGGATAGTCATTCTACAAAAGGACTACATGTAAGGTTTCGTATTGATCCGGTTAGCTATTTCGGAGAAAATAATTTTTAAAGGCTTTATTTTATTTTTATTTTTTTATATGGCTGCCAGACCATGTCACCGATGAGGTCATCAATTTAATTCTCCCGTGTTCTCTTATTAGATCATGCTCAAAATTTTAATATTGATCAGATAAGGAATTCGACCATTCCAATTATGACATAATAAGGGCACCGATGACATCATCATTATCAATTGTTTTTCCACATACCAAATTCCTTACATGTGCCAAGTTTAATTTTTTTCCATGCAGCAGTTTCAGAGAAGATGTCCAAAGTTTTTCCTCTTTTCCAAGATGGTGACTATACCACATCACCAATGACATCATGGTTACCAATAAAAATTCTCCATTACAAGATACTCCTATGGTGAATGTTCTGTGTCGATTGCTGAAGCGGTTGCTGAGCAAATTAATTTAAAAGCGAATAAAGGTGAAAAAGTTACCGTGAAAGAAAAAATAAGAATAATCCGTACAAACACAACTGGGTACCCTTTGTACCGTAATTATTGGAGATATTTAAAAGAATAAAATGTTAACACAGTACAGTATTCATACTGTTGCGGATCTCCTAACGTCGGCCTTCCCCTTATTAAGGGGGGGATTAATCCCCTTGTCCTTTTACTGGCCGACACGATCCCGGGGCTATCACGTTCCTTCCGGTCGGTGTTAAATGGGGTTGTTTGTCGAATTAGTCCTATTACCTAAGTACTAACACCGGCCGTGAAGCAAGGAAATAACCCCACCTGAACCACGTCATTAGTGGACACGCCGAGCGAAGCGAGCCGCAATTCGGGCCGTTAACAGGTACTAAACCCGATTGGAGCGGTTCTTAATCGTGCCACGCTTACCCAATTGAGAAATCACTAAGACGGTCGAATTAAGAGGAAAACAGGAAGAACAGGTAATTTATTCACACTTTGTACAAATAAGAAGAGGAAGAAAAAGAAAGAATGTACAGGGAAGAGGAAGAAGCAGATACACAGGGCAGCCTTATACAGTCTTATACTTATCCCTGGACATGGGCCCATTGACACTCAGACTCACTCTCGGACTCACTCACACGGGGATGTACTGTAGATGGTCGGGTTGAGGGTCCGAAGATGGTGTCCACAGCTCGTCCGGTCCCCGACTCGTACCGTGCAGGCGATGGAAGACGGCAGGCAGCTCTCCGCGTGGCGTAGGCGCGAGGCGGACAATTATATATCGGGGAAAGGTCAGTTGGCTGGCGATTATATTGCGTACGCAATAGGTGTACCGGCGCCTTTATACGCGCTCACGGTATCGCTATGAACAATGCGCCGCTCCCCCAATGATGTTACCAAAGCGCCTTCCTCCAACGTCCTTCTGCCCGAATGCCAAGGCTTGGCTTCCCTCACAAGTCCTTCACAACGCTGCAGTCCTTCGCCAGCCCTTTGTAAAGTGCAATCAATCCTTTCCAAATGCTTGCCACAGCGCGTCTCTCCTCAAACTCATTCAGCAAAGGACCCCGGCTCATAACTTGATATTGCAACTGACGAGCGCCTCTCCCTTCTCAGAACTGAGGTGGGGGCCTCGCGCGAAGGGTTTTATTGCCACGCCCAGCGAACCCTCTCGAATCTCTAGCCACACCCTGTCAAGCGATCTCACGTGGGCCCTGGTTGGTTGATGGGGTCTTACCGGCTCCGCCCTTGATGGCTGCTTGTCGTGGCCACACCCCCACCCTTGCGCTCCGCCCCCTTTCCGGGCCTTACCTCGTGGCCTTTGGGCTGGTTTGAGCGAGCAAGAGCAGCAAACGCTGCTGGCAGCCAAAGCGTAACAAACTGCGAGGGGCAATGGGGTGCAGACAGGATAGGTGCAATGGAGTCGGTTGGAGGGAGGCTGGAAAATGGACGGGGCCTACTCTTATTTGTTTTACACAACGCAGATGCAACTATTGGAAATGGCCTTATCCTAAACACATACTATAAAATAACTAACATTCTAAGGTGACCTACGTGTTGCATGTGGCCTAACTATGGGGTGCAACCTTTAACCTTTAATGATGTTACCTGTGTGGGTTCTCAAAACCGCAACAATACATATGCTACACCAAAATCCTCCCCCACTTCCTATCCCAACACCATAATTTCATGCAATCATACATAATAAATAGATGGTCTTTCACATAGTATTGACCCCCTTTTATGAAGAATGATGATTTCAACTAATTCTCAATACTGACACTTGAAGGACAATCATTTCGTCCTTTTTGTGCTCATCAGGTGAAGCATGTTCTACGTTAAGATGATCATAAAGCGATCGAACCATGCTGGAATTATGACCACAGGACTCATTGTGTTGGAATACTCTTTTAGGTTTGTTGCACGGTGTAACTATTTCGATGATGGCCCCAAAAGGACTTTGATTAGATTGTGGTGAACAACCTGTTCGACTTGATCATCATGCTTGATGAATAAAGGGAAGCGCACTGTCAAAGTAATACCTTTTGGTATAATTATGTCTCCTGCCATTATTTGAAAGGCTTATTGCTTCTTGGCCTAACTCAACAGATACTCGACTTGTAATGTGCATCAAATATCTGGTGTAATGTTTTTAATTAAGTTTACATGTTTCCCAATACTCCCAACTGAGTCACATTCTCAGGAATAAATGACGCGCCTCTGTTGTTTTACCAGGAGACATAATGGGGCCTTCTATTGAAGGCCTGGACAGGCTGGTGCAAATGCCGTACGGCTGTGGAGAACAGAACATGATCAACTTTGCTCCAAACATTTATGTTCTGCAGTATATTGAAACCATCGAACAACCTACTGGACTATCAAATATCCGTCAGAAGGCGCTGTCCTACATGAATAGCGGTGAAATCATCACACGTTCCTTACAGAAATCTATATTGCACAACAACCTGCACAGAATAACAATTCCCCATGATGATTTGCATTTTGTTATTTGTTGCTTTTGTTAAATAGACAACGCTGTTTCAAATTTTTTTTTTTCATGTTCCTTTTCAGGGTACCAGCGCCAGCTGACCTACCAACACAGAGATGGTTCCTTTAGTGCGTTTGGTGAATCGGATGAACGCGGGAGCACATGGTATGGGATAAGCATCTCCTACCTATAAAGTTGCTCATTTAATCAAATATATGACTAGGACTAAGTCAATGGCGCGCATTCTTCCCACCTAAAGCAAACTTGAAAGATGGCAAAATGTTCCACCAGGAACGACCCAATATCAAATTTTGAATTTAATTTTTTTTTTCTTCTGTTTTGACCTCTGTGACCATAACCCAAAGCCCCCACCCACCCACTGGGCCATTAACCAGGGGTAAAATTTTAACACTTGTTCCATATTTCATACATCCCCCAGTGTTGATTACTTAGTTTCATTTATATACTAGCAGAAGTACCCGGCTTCGCTCGGGAGGTTTCATGGGAATTTGGGTTATGAGTGGGTTCCCAACAGCCACTCGGATTTTTTATTCCAGGTTTACTCCTACAGGCATTTGTCACCTTTATGGCGAGGTGCACCCGCCTTGACACGATACCGTCATTGAGTATTGTGACCTTTTTTTTTAGAACTAAGAGCTTGCCAGACTCGCAGTCCAGCCACACTCTAATAGCACCACCACTGATGGTCCGCAACTGCTTATTAGTCATAGCTTATTTCGCAATTGACCTATATATCTATAGGACATTTTTGATAATTTAGCCCCACGTATGACGGTCAATTTCACTTCAGCACTTCAGTATAGACGATGTTGTGAGTCCTGATGTAACGCAACCTCTCTGCTTCAATCTTTGCATACATCTCCACAGCGAATTGATGGAAGAGGTTCTGACTTCGATGAAGTTGGTGAAAGGAATTGCCACGAACCATAAAGCGATGAGCATAGAAGTCCATGCAAGACAGTTTTTGTTGAGTTTGTCCCAGCCTGTGGAATATTAAAGTGGTAGCCATCTTCTCCATTCACGAAGAGCAAAGGATACTGGAGGGCATCTTAAGACCTATGGGTTTCACTGATGAAGTTAAGGTTGTTGTCACGACATTTGAGGACAATGTCTCTTCTGCCATATTCTTGGCCAGTCATAATGACAGCCACCTCATTACGTGCTGGAGCATTGAATCGGCGTGCATGCTCACTGGATGGTCTTTTGTCAGCATCAATGATGATCTGAAATTCCAGGGTAGGAGCATTCTCAAGGGCATATTTAAAACTTTCGACATCGCTGTTACTTGAATGAAGCATTTCGTGCAGCTTCAAAATTAAATCAAATCTTGTACCCTGGTTGCGGTTGTATCTACTGTGGGCCTGTTGTTGAAGATCTCCAACAAAGTACATCTGCAAATACCGAGGCTGTTCATTTGGTAGAGGCTGGAGGGATCCGATCCTGTGGTAAATCTGTCCCTGAACTTTGAATGTTGGCATGAATTCTCCCTCTGTGATGACATTGGCGCCGAATGACGTCATTTGAAAGGCACAATTGTATTTCCGAATATTCTGAAGGAAATGTTTGGACTCTGGAGTGGTGCCAGGAAGAAGATCCTTAAGTGGCTCAGGTGGTTCAGGAAGCACAGTCAGCTGAACTTTGCCATTAGTGCAACACATGCTTGGTGTTTCTTTATCCCACTTTTTGGCGCTACACTTGTCACAAATCTTAGACATGGGACCAATGGTCACTAATTCGTGTGATGCATAATCATGGCTTGGATCATAGTTGAAAGCACCTTGGTACCACTGTTGCGCAGTGAATGGTCGAGATCTTACCTCAGCATGACATGTCCTATCTCTTTGACGCCTTGTCTGATGTTCATCTGGAGTTTCCTCCTGCCGTCGAGTTGACTGTCAGAAGACCTGTTCTTGGAGGCGAGACTGCCTCTGTTCTCGTGCTTCCTGCTGCCTTTCAGCTCTTCGTCTGGCAGCGTTTTCTTTGAGTCGTGACTGTCTTTCCTCGAGTGTCTCTTGGTCTATAAGAGCTGATCGCCTGGGTGCCAGGGTTTGAAGTTCCTGCTGATGTTCCGCATCTGTCCGTGCTTCTCTTCGTGTCTGCATATGGAGGGCTGCAGGCCACTTTCCGAAATTTGGCCGCTCTGGGTGGCATCGTAGTCAGGAAAACTGTCGCTTTTCGTTTGATAATGGGCAGAGGTGGGGAAAACGCTCGTTTTTTATGGAAAAGGTTCGCTTTACTTATAAAATAGGAATAAATCGGAGATTTTCGAAGGTAGGAATAAATCCATATAAAACTACCCCTAGTTGTGCACCATTAAGACCTCGAAGTAGGTGCATACGGATTTGTATACCTAACGACACCACAAACAGACATTGCCTTTTATTATATAGATTAAAATGTGGCCTTGCATTTTTGATATTTCACTTTTGAGCCTGCCCCAGGGGGTAGGGCCAAATATGACTGCTCCCGTAACTTCTTGCCATGTGGTGACTTGATCATAACTACCAAGTTTGGTGAATTTCTGCAAAACCGTTTTGGAGGAGATAGTGTGGTGGACAGAAAGACAGACAGAGACAGACAAAGCTTACAATATCGCCTCGTTTTTTCAAAATGCTTGGGGATAAATATAATTGTATTTCATTTAAAACATCCCTGAGACTTACTTCATATTTAACCATCCAAATGAGAAGCAAATGCTTCCAATTCTTGTGTCCACAACCCCTCACTCTCAGTACCCATCATTCCCTTTTGTACCAAACTGCTCCTGGATTCTTGTGTGAAAAGGTGTCTTTTGCACCTGAAAAGGCGGAGACGGTTCTTGCCACCCTCGATTCTGACTCTTCAACTGGACTGGATGGCATCAGCTTATTTGTCCCAAAATCCTGCTCTGCTCTGCTCTGCCCAAAAAAAAAAACGGATCCCCTTAACTACAGACCTATCAGCTTACTTCCAATCATCAGCAAGGTCATGGAAGCCATCCTTGTCTCCAACGACCTCATCTCAGATCACCAATTTGGATTCAGACCAGGTTCCACAAGCTCTTCAATCTCATTCTTTCCTGCAGGTCTTCAAGACAACTCTTTGCCACCATTGTCCCCAATATAAAACCATGATCTTTTCTACCTTTGTTAATCCACCCTCCCCCCAATCTCTCCCCCTTCCAAATTTCCAGTATTCCCTCCCAAGAGTGTCCTGTATCCATTTCATCCACTCTATGTGTCCTTACGGGGTCCTCATTCCTCCCTCCACCCACTGTTTGTCTAAGTCTGCCTCTATCGTAGCCTTCATCTCTGCTGTTCTCAACGATTCCTTTTCAACTGTTCCTTTTGTCCCCTCTCTCAATTGTTCCTTTAGTCTAGTTGTGTCCTGATCTGTTCAGTGTGCTAGTACCAGCTCTTCCAGAAGCCTAGACTAGGTATCCAAAAATAAAGAAAGCACAGCCTTCTCGTCATCGAGTGTTGGCCTACTATTCAGATTATATCATGGTCACGTGATCTCAGATGGAACACCCGGCTTAGCCTTCCGTCTGGACAGCGTGCTTTGTAATGCAGCTCACTCTGCTGGCACAACACCAGAACGGCAGTTTTACTCAAATTAATTTCCACCAAACCATTGACCAGAACACTCCAACACATGCACCTTACCTGTTAAACTATCAACTTCACCAAACTACCAACTAAGATGGCAAGGTAAATGACTGGCTCTGTTGTTACCTCACAGGGCTGGTATAAAGGGTCATAACCTGGATGACTGTACTGGGCTTCTGTGATAAGACTCCTCCATAATCACCTTTTCTCTTGTCTTTTTTTTATTCCTCCAGGCTCTCAGCATTTGTGCTCAAGTGTTTTGCACAAGCACAAGCATACATGTATATTGACAAAAACTTAATGAAAAAGACCTTGAACTGGCTGCAGTCCCAAAAGACCCCAGATGGAGATTATCAGGAACTGGGCCGCTTGCTCGACTCCTCCATGCTTGGGGCCTCCTCAGGCTCAGTAGCCCTCACAGCCTATGTTGTCACCAGCCTAATGTCTAGCCCAAAGCTAGAGGTGAGCTGACATGTTGTTCAGTCTCCCTTGTCTATCCATTACTAGCTAAGTTCAATTCAAAATGGTGAAGATGTATCATCGGTTTGTTTTGGCCAAATATTTTCAAAACGTATTTTCCGTGATGCGTTTTACAATACATTGAATGCAACAAAAATGGTCGATCTGAGCATGTCGGCTTTTGATGGTGGTTATTCTGCTGCCCAGGTCTCAGCCTCCAACATGTCAACGACCATTGACTACTTGGAACGAGAGTTTGAAAAGGGTATCGAGGACAGCCGAGTTCTTGCCCTCGTCACATATGCTCTGATTCTTGGAAAGAGCAGCAAGGCGAACTCTGCACTGGACAAACTCAACTCTCTCGCCACTCATGAGGGTGAGTCTGAGTCATTGTTCCTCTGTTGAGGGGGTAATGAGTGATGCATAAGCAGATTATCTTCAAACAAGAGTCAAAATCATTTGAAGTGAGTATTACAAGTCAAAATAAAATACCCCATATATGTCATAAAGGTGGCGGAATTCTCATGACCTGAAGGACGTGTTCTTTGCTAGTATGCTACAATTATGCCACTGGCAACTAAATTTCTTTACAACTTTTATTTTTTTCAGCTCTGTCAAAGTAAACATTTGTCAAAGCAGTTGCCATGTCGGATGACTTCATGGTATTCTGTTTAGAGGTCGATCCATCACGCCATTATTGTTGCTGTTGTCTCCATTTACTTCATTTGTCGCAGGATTGTTGTTTTGTTGTTCGTCTCTGGATCTCCCACCATATCAAATGCTACTGTATCTCAACACCCATCTTCGACAGATATATCTACTGGTTCCCAATAATAGGCGATTTTAAAAATGACTTAATCCACCACAGAATGCTTGGTGCGCATAAGCCGAAACCCCTAAACATAGGGATCTTCAGTGGAAACCATGAAGTATATCATGTGTGCCATGCAAGGATTGGTATGTAAAATGGCTCGCAATGCTTCTAAAAGAATGATAGACTTCGAGAACATTCTGAACTTGCATAAAAAGCTGCTAGATTGCAGCTCCCCATACTGCAAACTCCCAAGGCCGAGTGGATAGGTACAAGACCTGAAGGTTCTATCATCACCTTTTATCTTGTCTTTTTTATTCCCCCACTTGGACATACCACAAGAAGGAAAAAAACACGAGTAGACATCAATGTACTTTGTTTACATGGATACTGGGAGACGATGGACAAATACCATTTGAATTGGGGTTTTGTTTTTTCTCCAAGAGCAAGACGTATGGAAGAGCACGAAGGGGTTTTTTTTTTTTTTTTTTTTTTTTTTTTTTGTATACAATATCGAGGCTCGTGAAAGAGCGAACATTAATCACACAGAAAGACAAACCGACACATAAAACATATAACATCGGGAGCGGTAGACAAGATGGGGAGAGAGGGGGAAGGACACAAACACAACATTTGAGAGCAGGGACCGAGAGACATGGAGACATCGAGAGATCTGAGAGAGGGTGAGGGCTTTGGGGGGGGGGGCATGGGAAGGGGGTGGTGGGAGAGGTATAAAACATATGGACACTGCCAGGACTTCCAGGAAAGAAGTTGGAATTTCAAACAAGGTGGATCTGGGGTGAATTAGCGGGGGTAGAAAAGATCAAGGTTTTGGATGGGGGAAGATAAGAGATGGTGGTGAACAGCTGTTTTAAAGACCTGGAGGGAGGAGTGGGATTGAAGGGAGTGAGGGAGTTTGTTCCAGAGGCGGGAGAAAAGAGGAATGAAAGAGTGAAGGTGAGCAGAGAGCCGAGATTTCGGCAGTTTAACCATCAGAGGGTTGCTGGCAGATCTTGTGCGACCTGTAGGAATATTTGGGCGACAGAGCACAGAGAGAGCTGGGGGTGCAAGGCCGGAGAGGAGTCGGTAGAAGACAGAAAGACCACCTACCTGCCTGCGGTGAGTGAGTGAAAGGCCCTCAGAGATAGCTTCATCGCGGGAGATTCCAATAATTCTGAAAGCTTTGGTTTCAACAGCGTGAAGCCGAGCTAGGTGTGAGGCAGGAGCACCGGCCCATAGGGGAGAACAGTATTCCATTGAGCTGCGGATGAAAGCCTTGTATGTGGTGAGGAGCTCAGGTGTGCCGAGGAAGGACTTCGCACGACGGAGGATGCCCAGTCGGCGACTGGCTTTGGAGGCCAGCTTGGAAATGTGGTTTTCCCAAGAAAGATCATGGCAGATAGTGAGACCCAAAATCTTGAGCGACAGAACTTCTTGGAGAGGATTGTTGAGAAAGTAGATGGGAGGGTTGTCCAGTCGATCTTTTCGGAGAGACATAGTAAGAGTGTGAGATTTGTCAGGATTGAAAGACATGTTCCACTTGTTTGACCAGTCTGTGATTTTGTCCAGGTCTTCAGAGAGTGAGGAGGCAGCAGACTGCCGATCTGAGGGAAGAGGAATGGAGCGGCAGAGAGTGGAGTCATCAGCAAAGAGATAGAGAGGATTTTCGAGAGAGTCAGAGAGATCATTGATGAAGACCAGAAAAAGCACGGGGCCCAGAACACTGCCTTGGGGAACTCCAGCCTGAACAGGAAGAGGAGATGAGAGAAACCCATTCAGGGCCACACGTTGACGACGACTAGAGAGGAAGTCCGCCAGCCATGCGTGGAGATTTCCATGGATACCAAAGGAGGAGAGTTTGGTGAGCAGAGCGGGGTGCCAGACCGTGTCGAAGGCACGTGATATGTCGAGGGAGACAGCTCTAATTTCCTGTTTGGCATTGAGGACCTCCATCCATTGTTGAGACAGCAGAAGCAGCATGTCCAGAGTAGAGTGACCTGGTCTGAAACCAAATTGATGATCAGAGATCAAGCCATTGGAGAAGAGGAAAGATTTCATATCCGAAGCAATGATGGATTCCATGACTTTGCTGATAATTGGGAGAAGGCTGATTGGTCTGTAGTTGCTAGGATCTGTTTTTGCACCTTTTTTGTGCAAAAGAATTGGGTTCCAAGAATCATGAACTATTGGTTCAGATGGGAACGCTAAACAGGCCAATCCACATTGTCCCATATGTGCTTGTACTCCTTTAGGTATTATGTGGCCAACGCCTGACGTTGGCACCTTATCTTTCACAAACAGTAGGCCATCCAAATTCCCTAATGGTTTATGATTGAGGAAAAGCTGCTTACATTGTAATAACAAACATGTCACAAATATAACTAATATGAATTCAAGATCAATTAGATCCATGTGGCAAATAAAGGTCTATTTTTGTTTTCTCGCCACCATATGTTTTAAAGGTGGAAAAATGTTTTGGAAGAGCGCAAGTGTGGAGAAACAAAGGCACTGGCAACCAACTGCATCTGGGGTCGAGACTGCAGCGTATGCTTTACTGGCCCATCTCAAGCTTGGTCGTGTAGCTGAGGGTGTGACCATAATGAGATGGCTCGGGCAACAACGGAACCATCTTGGAGGCTTTGTCTCCACTCAGGTCAAGGCCAACAACAACCTTTTAAAACTTTACTGGTGAAATGCAAGAAGAAAAAAAAAAATGCATATCATGAAGAAAGAAAGGATAATGTGACCCTGCAGGAGGGAGAGGAAGTGTGAAAAATATTATTTGGGAATTTTGGCCGTTATATTGATAATGGCTACCATTTAATTCTGCTTCTGAGATTTTTAAAAATTACATAAAATTATATTTATTTTTTATATCCCCTAACACAACTTCCAAAAAATTGACATTTTAATTGATCGACGCTATGTTTTCTGCAATGTATTTCAAAACATTGTTTTGGCCTAATGACAGCAGTGTATCTGGAATTGTCTGATGTTTACCACAACTTCAACATCTAGTTTACTCAACAAAGATTTCATTCTTGCTAACATTATGTCATCTGTCGATTATCTCATTTCAGGACACCGTGGTTGCCCTCGAAGCCATGGCAGAGTTTGCAGCCCAACTGACTGCAGGGCGTGGACATCTTGACGTCTCCATCAACACACCGAGCATGAGTGCACCCGCAACTTTTTCCATTGACCAAAACAATTCACTCGTCCTGCAAAAGTCTGAGGTGTACATGACTTGTTTATTGTTGACATTGTAGGCTTTGTGCAGTCACTGTCTTATTGTTATTATGCAAGGATAACATTGGAGCAATACTGCTCAGAAACCTGCACAACAGTATCAATGTCAATATACACAGGCCAATCATAGTGTGGAAGAGAGGGATCGCCATTTTTGTCGTGAACTCGGGTATGACCTTTTCATGACCTTTCTTTCCATTTAAAACAACTTACGGTCTTCCGTTGATTGGGGAGAGTTGTTGAAAGAACCCGCATCACCGTGGGTCTTGCGGACAGGGCATCAGGAAATCAATAAGATTGCTTGGATACTGTTTCTTGGAATGGACATATTGATAAGGCTACATTTTGGATGAGGCCTGCTCATGTTGGTTGAAGCTTTGTTTGTCCTTTGGGATTATGGTATATTTATTTATTTGTTGCTGGAAGGAAAAGTTACTCTTGTTCTTCACAACAGCAGAAACGACGATGCTGAGATGCCTGAATTCTGATAGTTTATATGGAATGTTTATGATAATATACCAAAGCCTCAGGCCTAGCTGAGTAAGCTTGTTTCCCAAAAGTTGCCAGAGATAACTTATAAGTGTATTCAAACTTTAAAACAGTGATCTGCAATAACTGCAGCAATGGTGCAAACTTGTTTTAATATCAAAAGCAGTACCACTATTACATCAAGGTAAGATAAACCCGGAAGCTCCCAATATGGAAATTCTGTGATGTAAAAAAGGCACTCACACACGACACTTTTCCTTTTTTCCCTCAACATAGGGCGGTATTCCGTTCTTTGTTGGAATTAAGGACATTATTCACAAAAATAACAAGTGAAATGTCATTGGTAAAAGTATGTTTATTACTAATGTGACTTCTGAAAATGAGCTCTCTTGTCGAGATGTGAGTACGTGGAGGCAAATTTGGGCCTAGCATCACTGTCACATTGAATGTAATGTCAAAACCAGAGATGGTAGTCCCTCTGAATGCCCCTCAAATTGCTTGCCTTCTCTCCTTTATGGTCGTTTTTTGGTGTTGTGGATGGGGGCGATCATTTGTGATGACTTCATCACCACAGCCTTCGCCTCGCCCTCCACTTCCCCATTGCCTTTGGAGATGTTTCCATGAATCCTCAGTTTTAGAGGCAAATAAATTAAAGTACTTTTGACTAAACAAATGTTGTGTTTGTTTTAAATATTTTGCAGATTGCAGTTTCAAAAAATAGCAAAGATCTTACTGTATCGGTGGAAGCAAGGGGAATGGGCACTGCTTTGGTTCAGGTATGTAGTTACAGTATAAAGATAAGATACACCAAATCTCTGTTTCTCACTCTCTCTCTTTCAAAATTATTGCACAGTTCTGAAGCTTTTGCGCTCAAAATATTTAGGTGAATGGAAGTTTAATTGGGATTTTTTGTGATTACTTCCAGCTTAATGTGCTGTACAATGTGGATCCTGCAAAGAAAACCAAGATTGATGATTCTGCACAGAATGAGGTGTTTGATCTCAGCGCAAATATAATTGATGACGGTGAAGACAATAACCACATTGCTGTGAAAGTCTGTACAAGGTAATTACAAGTTTGTGAAGTTTTTGTAACAATGGAGTTTGGACAGATCTCACTTTCTTCAACTTTACATAATTGGACAACGAAGGGTTGGATAATTAACTTCATAAAACTAGACAATTACACGGGTGATTTAATAAATTTGAGAATTTTCCACCAGTTGAACAGCATCCTCTCCAAAATTTTCATTTTTTAAGAGTAACTTATCACAGTAAAGAGTAACTCTTTCAAAGAGTAACTGAATTCCCCATATCAACAAAATGTTTTTTTTTTAACCTGCTCCTCCAGGACCCACACCTTGTTCTAGTAACCCCTTGTGGTTAAACTCCCAAAATGCAGGTGTTCAGCACACCTCAACTGTTGTTCGTTTTCTTGTTTTGGTCTGTCTGCCAGCAATCAAACAAAATTGAAAATCATTCCAAACAGGAAACTTGCAAATTTGAGGATGACATAAAGGACACAAACAACAGGCATGAATAACTAATGTAATGGGTTACATAAGGTGGTGTAAAAGACACTGCATCCATCTACACTGATAAACTTCAGAATTTTTTTTCTGTAACCTTCACAATCTTTATTTTATTTCAATTTTATTTTATACATAAACACTATAGAACACAAATGCCCTTCTTGGCACTTTCAAAAACATTTCATTCAGCAGGACTTGGACAAAATATTACGGCATGAAACATCTCGATCAATCAAATTTCCCACTCACAGGCCCCGCCAATGTTCTTTTTCTTAAGACTGCGTGGGGTAAAGTATTCTATGAATGCTCGTATGTCTTTTTAGCTCACCTGGAACATCGTTCTTGGCACAATATTGATATTTGGTATGTTGTGACTAACGTTTGTTCACTGCATTAAAAAAAAATCGGGGCTTACGGGGGACGACCAGGGGTCAAAGTGGGTCCAGGTTTGACCCCCCAAAATAGGAATTTGCTTTTTCCTCTGAAACTACACACGCAATTCTGATAAAACGTGACCACAGCCTTCAAGACCCATGATATATATACCAAAGTTTGTTCATGGAAAAAACGACAAATCCATCCGAGTAAAAATGTTAAGAAAACAATACCAACATGTTCAGTTGGTTTTGGACCAGAAGGAAGGTAGCATTCATAATCAGTAATTATATTGGCGATTGTGTTTTTCAGATCTTGATGAATCTTCAGGAGGGGTGGGGCAACATAAGTCTGTGATAAGCAATCACGTCTTTCGATGATGGTTGACGCAGGTGTGGATTAAGTAGCTTGGAAGCTTGGAGAAATGGGTTGAAGTAATAGGCCTGATGTAGACTTGCCCATTTCCTGTTTTGTGTACAGTCGAAAAGATAAAACCAAGAGTGGAATGGTGCTGTTGGAAGTCAACATGTTGAGTGGATTCTCTGCAAGCAATGATTTTCTGAAGCCAGATAGTGTGAAGCGTGTGGAGGTCGAGAACAACAAAGTTAGCCTTTATTTTGAAGAGGTGAGTTTTTTTGAGTATTTACATGTTGCTAATTCATTCTTCTTCATATTGAAGTAGCTTCTCTTTCTCGAACTGTATTACACTGTAGTGTACCTCGTTTTGAAATGTTGACCTCATCTTTGGTACTTCTGATATGAATCATATTACCTTTATATCACCTTTCGGAAAATTCAACCTGTCCATTAATTTTCATCATTTGCCAGCATTTATGATTTTTCCACGAAACGTTTTCGTTTAAGCATCAGTATCATTGACCTATCAAAACATCCAGGACTTTACGGGCTGGCTGGACATTTAAGTCAACCACCGAGATCTCTGTTGAAAGCAATATGGTTATATGACATCCCTGATAATCTATTTTTTTAAAACTTGTTCCTTGTAGGTCGTGAAAAACACAACATGTGTGACTATCCCAGCAGAGAGAATTAATTCCGTGGGCAACACTAAAGATGCAACGGTCATGATATATGACTATTATCAACCCAGTAAGTACTTCAATGGAGCTGCACATGCAGCATCAAAGTTTCTATTTTGTATTTCATAACCAGTTTGTGATAATTGAATTGAGATAACTTTATCCTGATGAAGAAATCAATGAATGAAAGTGCACCTGTGTATTACTTGTCAGGCCAAGAATTGTTCGTATAGCTCTCTTACTTGATGGAGGTTTTAAAAAACTCATTGTGGATAACTCATTGTGAAACTTGTACATATATCATATGCCGGGTGAAGAAATTGGTGAAGGTCAATGGGCAAACGACATGGTATATATTAATATGAGATTCGAACCTGCTGTGTTTCCTACATCATGGGCCAAGGGTTTATTTGGTAACATTTCCAAAAATTAATATGAAAAAAGTAAAGGGTGCGTAAAAATGAATCAAAATGACCACATGTTTACTTGTAATGAGGGATAAGTTTTGCTGAAAGGGTTTAGTTTAAAATTAATAAACAGGAGAGATACTCGAGAAAATTGCATTGCTGCATGAAAACAATTGTTTTATTAAGAACCATTCCATGAGTTTTTTTCCGTTGGAAATTCCAATCGCATGATAAACGAAGTTTTGTAATATAACAGGCATCCAAAAATAAAATGTCGTTTAAAACCAATCGATGATTTGTGTTTCAGCACAACGGACCGAGACAACATACAAGTCCATGGCGATGGCTGATCAATCGGTTTGTGACTTTTGCAAGTCAAACTGCGTCGGCTGCAGTTAAACAAAATGGGAAAAGCGTTTATCTTCTTAAACAACTTTTGTTTTCCTTTCAATGTGTTTGTCTCGTTCATCATCCTATAATTTGTTTCGCATGAAGACGGCAGATGAATAATAAATGGCCATTGTTCAGTATGACAAAAGTAAACTCATTTTCCGTTATTAAAAACATGCAATATGTAACTTTATTATGAATGGAGGTTTTCTTTCAAATGCCTATGAAAGGAACACCATGTTTTTTGTCAAATATAACCATCTGTATCAATATATATATAACCATCTGTATCCATGTAACAATCTGTATCAATCGTGGCATGGAAAAGGGTTAAATGCAGCAATAAATCTTTATGAAGGCAAAACAGTTCAAATATCATCAGGTTTGCTTTTTAATTCATTTGCACTGAAGACCATTTTGTTATATCTCCATAATATACCAGCATGAATTTACATATTGCTCTGATGTCTCACAACTGAACAATGCTGTCGTTTCATTAAACCTTGTAAATGAAGTCCCAACATTGTATTGTGTGTTTGAATTGCTGCTTCCTTTCCAATTCAAGCTTAAAAGCAAGTCAGCCAAAGAAGCAAAAATATATGTTGGGGAGTAAACTAATTTAACTTTATATTAATGAACTAATCCAAGGATTTGTCTCCAACTGGTCTTCAAGAATCTCACCGTGGTTATTGAAATCACGTGACAATTATACCGACTCTTCAAATTGGTGGCAGAACACACTAGAAGGTTCCAGATTGCCAGATATTTTGGACTTCACAAGTGTATCAAATGATTGCCAAGACAGCTCTTTATGCGTTCGTAGACAAAGTATTTTTTTCGTTATTTTGAGCATACGGAATTATAAATAGATATCAACACAGGAATTTTAAATAGATATCACCATTAATCGGAAGATGAATGATTAATAAGAGGAATGGTAAGAGGGGAATGCATGACCATTGACCAAAAGAGCGCGTGACGCGTCATCGAAAGGCCAAACTCACATGGGGCGACGTTGAGTGAACACCATGGTCTATGGGCTCGGCCAGACATGGCATTTGCTTTAGGCCTCCTATTTACAGGGCGCTGTGCTGCCCTTTCAAGAGAGAGAGAGAGAGTGTGTGTGTGTGTGTGTGTATATGTATGTGTTTGTGCGTGCGTGCATGCGTGCGTGTGTGTTTGTTTAGTGTGTGTGTGTGTGTTATGGATTCGGCACTTATTATTATTATTGCTGTTATTATTATTATTGTGGGTTCTAAGTATTATGGGTATTGTTGTTTAAGGGAAATGGTTATTGTGGTTAAAAGGTTAAAAGCGCTCATGGTAAAAATGAGACAGGAAATCGGATCGTGACCTGGAAGAGAAAAAGAGCGAGGAAGAAGAAGACGTCAGGACAGTGAAAGACGTGCCTTGAAGCTCTGAGTCGAAAGTAAATTACCAAATTGTGGTGCCACCGCCGTACCGGAAGGAGATCTTTGGTTTGGCGCATGAGACACCTTGGGCCGGGCACCTGGGAGTGAACAAGACCTGTGACAGAATATTGGTACATTTTTTCTGGCCAGGATTGTGCCGGGATGTGGCGGAGTTCTGCAAATCTTGCCATTCTTGTCAACTGGTGGGAAAGCCTAATCAAAAATTCCCATCCTCCCCTTTAAAACCAATTCCAGCTTTTGAAGAGCCATTCAGCCGAGTCATTATTGACTGTGTGGGCCCTTTACCCAAAACTAAGGCTGGACATCAATATTTGCTGACCATCATGTGTGCGTCCACAAGGTTCCCCGAGGCAGTGCCTCTTAGGAAAATAACGGCGGCAGTTATTGTGAAGGCCTTGATTAAATTTTTCACTTTGGTTGGTGTACGTAAGGTCATCCAATCTGATCAGGGTTCCAATTTCATGTCCACCCTTTTTCAACAAGTGGTACACCTGTTGGGAGTGGAACAAATAAGATCAAGCACTTACCATCCCGAGAGCCAAGGGGCTTTGGAAAGGTTTCACCAGACGTTGAAGAATATGATTAGGACGTATTGTTTTGAATGTGACAGGGATTGGGATGAAGGAATACCCTTATTGTTGTTTGCTACGAGGGAGTCCGTGCAGGATTCATTGGGATTCAGTCCTTTTGAACTTATGTTTGGACACGCAGTGCGAGGACCGTTGAAATTGGTGAAAGAACAGTGGTTACAGCAGGAGTCACAAACACCAATGGTGGAGTATGTGTCCACGGTAAGACACAGATTGGCAAAGGCCTGTGACGTGGCAAGAAAGAACTTGAAAATGATCCAGGGAAAAATGAAAGAGACGACAAGAAATCTCAGATAAGGAACTTCAGTCCGAAGGACCGGGTGTTTGTATTGCTTCCTGTTCCAGGTCAGCCACTACAGGCTAGGTATTTTGGTCCTTATGCAGTGGAAAAGAGGGTTAATGCGACAGATTACGTGGTGACAACTCCCGACCGACGGAAAAAGCGACAGCTGTGTCATGTCAACCGACTGAAGAAATATCATGAGAGGCAGCCTGTGGAAAAAATGGTTCCTGTCTCACCTGTCGTGCCGGTGGCCGGGGAACAAGTGAATACAGAGGGGGACGCCGGGGTGAAGATTGATATCTTGGATGACCAGGCTTGTCCCAGATTGACAAACACAGAAGTGTTGAGTCATTTAAATGAAAAATTAGGTCATTTGACGAGGGAACAACAAGGGAAACTATCCAGCCTAATTTTGGAATTTACACATTTGTTCACTGATGTACCTGGTCGCACTGACCTGGTATATCATGATATTGAAGGTGGGGGAAGCCACTCCGGTGAAAATACCCCTATCGGATGAACCCTGTGAAGATAGAGTATCTCTGGAAGGAGATGCAATATATTGTTACGGACACGACTTATTAGGATGTTATGATGGGCCGAGCGGAATGGCCGCCGTGTTCGCACAGTTTACCCGATTACACTCGAACGTTGACTAAGTCGCGCTATGCTACATCAATGGAGGAAAGGACACAACGGCTGGGATAAATTCAACGACACAAGGGGTACAGTTCTCAAGACCTCCGGAGGAGGATATAATATTGGTTATGCAGAAACGGGTAGATTACACCGATAGAGGTAAAGCACAGCAAGATGGGCACTTAGACACGGTCTTATCTATCCCCGACAGACAACAGACAAACGGGACAAGACTGACTCACACGGGGATTGATGGCAAGGAAGGGCAGGCAGTCGATGGCTCAAGGTGCACCTTGGCTCAGGGGCAGAATCGACCCGGTCCGGTCCAGAGAGGCGGAAGGTATTGCAGCGCTCGGGGGGGTGGCGTCTTCTCTCTCCAAGCTCAGGGCGCATCTGACGTCACCCCCGTCTTCCTGCACATGCGCAGCGGGGAGTGACACGCCCTCGGCTCGTTGGCTCCGCCCCAGACGGAATCGGTCCGCCGCTTCGATTGGGTGCGGGGGGGTTACCGGGGCTCCGCCCTTGACGAGGAGCTGACAGCCAGCCCCTACTGGGTAACCCCGTCGAGCACATGTTCAATGGCGGCTAACCAAGCCGGAGTGAGGACGCACACTCCCCGCGCCGCCGCCGCTGTTGTTGTGGTTGTTGTTGTTGTTGTTGTTGTTGTATGAGGAAGAGATGCGGGGAGGTATTGGGAGGTCCTAAACTTACTAATGGTGCCATACAATCACATTCTGGTGCAACGAAGAGTCAGAATTAATGGAAACGAGTCCTTAACTGACATAGACTAAGAATAACTAGCAAGATGTCCGAAAGTTGTCTACGTGAGATGCGGTGGACCTGGGCACGACATTTAATGGGGGAAAAAGGGGAAGGTCGGTTCTACAGAGTGTTGTTTACAGACAATGGGACTAGGGAATGGGGGATTGGGGATAGTTGGGGAGTATTGGGGAAATAGGGGAATATTTACAAGCGGATATGGATGGAGGCCAAATCCCATATCCGCAACATTGCACCCTTCTCTACATCGGGGCGTCCCGACCCGATAAATTTTTACCTATGTTAGTGTGGCACTCAGATGTAGTTCCCTCTACTATTAACTCAACCCTGAGTGCGACAGTTTTACAGATGTTCACAAATGAGTAAATATGTCCCCCTGCGACGTTGCACCCTTCTCCTCACAGAAACACACCCACAGGATAACCGAATCGCGGAAAGAATCCTCAAACTAACATACAGCCGGTAGGGAGCATTATTTACACAAGACTACACTGATATTTACACTACGATCCAGGACCTGTTTTTGGAGGAACACATGCAGATGTTATGCATAGAGAGAGCACGCATGCCAGCATCGATACACCAACCCATGAGTGCCCTGTGGCCTTACGGCCTTTAATAATGTGCAGAGCACCCCATCCAAGCACCAAAAGCACCACCCCATCATGTACAGTCAGCACCATCCGGTGCACCAATAAAGTGTTCAACGTCACCGGTGGTGTCGCAGCCGGCCGATGTTCTGCCGCTGGTCTTGCCTTCTTGAAGCACTTGGCCTTCTAGCTTCCTTAAAAACTGAAGAAAGGCGCCAACCGCGTCCATTTCTGAATTGTGGCCTTCAGGGGGCCAACTAAAAGTGGTTCACCTGTATGGCATAGGTGCCACGTTGACCCATAGGTCCATCCACGGGTGGTGCTTGCCCGCAAAAGACTGCGGTCCATGGTGGGCGGCCACAAAAATTGCGGTCCATATGGTGTATCGATCCCGGCAGCAAGCAGCGAAAGTGCAGGCCCACAACTGCAGAGCCAGCACCTCTCTCTCCTCTCTCTCTGCCCCAAAGCCAGATCCTCGGAGGTGGGAGACACAAGAAGAAGACAGGTGAGTAAGGTGGTAAGGGCGCAAAAGTGCATGCAATACAAGGTGATGCACACTGGGGGCACATGGGAACCAGGTGAGACAGGTACGTTCCTACCGTACGCCCCCCCCCCCCCACCAGGTAACCTACATTGCCCCTCCCTTACCCCTTACTGTATCCACAAAACACAACACTACCCATGAACATCTACTTTACAAATCAACAACCGTCCCTACTGTCTTCCCCGTTCCTCCCATAAACCAAATTCGTCTTCTCTCCCTCCTATCCAATCAAATTTGCCATTTCCAACTCTCATCACAATTTGCCATCTCCAACTCAACATCAAAATTTGCCATCACCAATTCATCATCAGTCCCTCCTAAGGAGGGAGAGATGGAATCACCCCAATGTCTCATCCACGTCGTGATGCGTCTCACAAATTCAAACAGCAATTCTCATTTCCTGCAACACAACAAAGAAAACACAGGTGTGGAGTCATCATTATCACCTCAGGTAAGTGGCTGCGTATGGTGCGACAGGTTCATCAATCCTAACTATTTCCTAAATGACTAACAACTTTACATTACCCGGGGTCTTTCCCTGCCAATCCATTGGCCAACTTACACTATGGGTTCTAACAACCAATTCCCATTGACCAAACTGTGGTGCTCATCAATTTGGGGTCTCACTCCCCCGATTCATCTCCCGGTGCCCTTGCACAATTTCTGGGCTGTGACGTGTAGCTCTCCCAGCAGGTCTACCCACCTGCACACCTCCACCACTGCAGTTGCCACCCGAGCTTACCTGCTCCTCACCCTAACCTAACTAACTGGGGAAAGCCCCTCCTGGCTCTGTCACCCCTTGGTGCCCTCTGGCACTGGGCTACCCGGGTCCGTCCTCCGGATCCTCGGGCCCCATCCACAACAACTACTACCGGCTCCCAGAGCCCACCTGCGGCCTCACCTGGCCGACATCCTCACAGTGGTGGAGTGCCCAAACCAACTACACACACTAACAGGCTACACGCCCAGCCATTTCCACAACACTAATGCACCCATCCACAATACCATTCTACAACCGCACCACAAATGCCAATATCCAACCACAATTTACCTATACCCTCTACCTAACACTTACACTACCCGCCCCGGGTACTCGTGAAAGGGGTCCACTCTTCCCCCATTCACACCTTCGCACCATGCACACCACTCCGTACCACTTACTCCACACACCTGTACTTGCACACCTGTGCTCTCACACCTGGTGCCGCCTGCACCCTTCTCTCCCCTAAGCGCATTCGCGCTGATCCACAACACTCACTGCTCCACACACCTGTCCAGTTCTCACACCTGTGCAATCACACCTGTTCAATCTCAAACACATGGCATCATCTCAACTAACTACTCCCCTCTGAAACTTGCGCTCCTCCGTCTTCCCTTACACTCAGCGCTCCCACGTCATTATCAAACACTAAGCTACTACGTCCCCACTACAGGTACCAAGTCTCCTACTTAAATCTTGTCACCTATAGTCACCTCTAGTCCCTATCAATATAACCAAGCCCTCCCTGGCTCGGTTGTCATAGCCACCCCATAACTATTGCGCATTTGCCCCACTATGGGAAGGGTGGCAGGGATTACCTTACCGGGTAATGGTAAGGGGATTACCTTACCGTGATTACCTTACCGATTTGCCCTTACCCACCGGGCCCATCGCTCATCAATCCCCCAGTCCTCTGGCACTAATAAGCCCCCCCTTATTCAGAGGTACTGGGTCCCGCCTCGGCATCTAAAGCCGAGGCAATCCACGGGGGCGCCTGCTCGCCGGTGTAAGGCCTTCTAGTTCCCCGGGGTCTGGCGGGGGGGTGTCTGGGGTCGGCTAACCCGCTCCCCCCTGGGCGGAGTTAAGGACCTCAACCGCCGGGGATCATCCCGGCGCGTGGCTCGACAGTGCCGCGCCAGGTGACCCAGACGGTTGCAGGTATAGCACCTCACCTGATAAGGTGCTTGTCTCCGGAATTCCAAATTCCCCCCCCTGTAGGTCCGAATTGGATTACCCGCTCGTGGTCCACCGCGGGCCACCTCCGGGGCCGCCTGCCATGGTCCAGGTCCCGCCAGGCGCTGGTCCACCAGCCTCCGGACCATGCCCGCCAGGTCAGGACTCACGTCGGGGGCGGGCCCCCTAAGGGGTCCGCTCTCCATCGGGGGTCCCACCTGGCGGACCACCATTGCGTGACGCTCGCCCCCCCGGGCCAGGGGCCTCGCTGCTTCCCAACGGGCCGCAGCGACAGCCGCCTGGCTCAGAGTCTGCGGGCGCCACATGGCGAGCTGTTGCCGGAGCTCAATATCCGGGAGGGCCTGGATAAAATGGTCCAGCGCCAGGCTTTCCCGGGAATCCGCTGCCATGCTAGCATGTGCGATCCCCACTGCGCGGCGAATGTCGTGGGCAAGTTCCCCGATGGCTTCCTGGGGCTTGCGTTTTCGCAGCACGAGCTGAGCTTTAACAAGCTCGCTCTGCTGTTCAATGCCGAATCGATTAATTAGGGCGTCGCGGAGGGCTGGCAGGGTGAGAGCACCCGCTGGTAATGCCGTCAGCATCTCCGCCGCCGCGCCACGCAATGCGGCCACCAGGTGTACTCCACCTTCGTCCTCACCCCAACCGTTGCCCTTACACACACAGTCAAACTGCGCCAGGTACGCGCGTAGATCACTCTTGCCGTCATACGGCGCGAGTGGGACCTTGTGGGACCACCTCGTATGCGAGTCGTTGCCCGCCTGCCGGACCCCTTGCGTCGCCCCTTGCGGGGTCAGCGCGGGGCCGAACCGACCGGGCCCCCACAGTACATTACCCCCAAGGGGCTCTCGTGCCTCCCCTGTCCCTCTAAAAACTACCCCTGTTGGTGTCGATGCATGGGTCACACTTCCGCAACCCGCTACCCATTCCATACCACCACAACCTTGCTCACTCACACCTCGCACCTCTCCCATCACCGGACCCTCTCGCTCGCACCCTCGTTCCATACCCTCCGGACCAGCCATACACCTCACTCTTGGCCTCTCACGAACATCCGGGTCTATCTCGACCCCCAAGCTTATTAAATCACCTGGCGCATCATACGCACGACCATATTGGTCACCACTTACACCGGGTCCTCTTTCTCTTCGCTTCTCCTCCATCACCTGCGAATCCCTCATCCGGTCAATGAGCACATCATCACGATCCGAACACAGACTTTGGACCAATTCTTTCACTTCCTCTTTGATCTCTTTCTTATCCTCTCTCCGTCGCTTCTTAATTTCGCTCACCCCTTCTTCCACTTCGTCTAATTTCTGCTTCACCTCCTTCATCTCCTCGTGCGCCCCCTTCAAGTTCTTCCTCCAACTCCACCTTATTTTTTTCTATGTGCTCCCGCACCTCCCGCTCTTTAACCTCCATCACCTCTACCACCTTGTTCATTTTCCTCGTCAGGTCCTCATGTACCGTCTGACACTCTTTTTTAATTACCCCTACGTCCTTTTTCATCTCCTTCTGTGTCGATTTTAAACCCTCTATTACCGCTGTGTTCTTCTTTACCTGGTCCCCCAACTCCTTTTGTCCCACTGTCAGTTGTTCTACCCCCAGCGTCAACTCCTCTATACCACCTTGCAATTTTACAGTCCCCTTTCTCACCTCCTTCTCCATGCGCTCCTCACAGTGCCTCACCTCCTCGCGCACTCCTCCGACCTCCTCACTCACACCTCTTCTGATCTCTTCCCCCATCACTTGCATCTCCTGCCCAGATGCCACCCTCATCTGCTCCATTTCCTCCCTGTGAGCATCCAGTTTAGTTTCTACCCCCATTCTGACCCCCTCTATCTGCTGCCCCATTTGTTTAACTTCCCTTTCCGCTTGGTCCCTCATGTCCCTCAATTTGCCTTCCATACTGTTTTCTAACCCCTCTAACCCCTTTTTCATCCCTTCCATTTGATTCTCTTGAGCGGCCATTCTGTTTTCTACCCCCGTTAACCCCTCCTGTATAACTGTATTTCCCCTAATCTATTGTCTAATCCCTCAAATTTGTTGTCTAGTCCCTCAAATTTGTTTCCTAATCCCTCTATTATACTCCCTAACCCTCCGATCTGGGCCCCCATGTCCTCCCTCAATTTCTCGCTATTGGACCCCATCCTTTGTTCTAACCGTTGGCTATTGGCCCCCATACTGTTTTTCAAACCTCCAATTTGGTCTCCCATTTGTCCCATAAGGGCCCCCATCATTCTGTTTTCCATTTCTTCATTATTCTTGTCCATAAGGGCCTTCATTTGCATAAAAAAAGGTTCAAATCCACCGGTGGCGCTACTACGGTCGCGGGCGCGGTCGCCGTGGCCATGTGCGAGGCGCCATTTTGCGCACCCGTAACCTCGTGCGCGACGACGCTATTTTGCGAACCTGCCACCCTCACTGCTTCGCTCTCCTCTTGTCCCTCAATTTGGTCCTGGATCGACCCTGCCTCACTCTCCTCTACCGGAACCCAGCCGTCTTGGTCTGCCATAGCGCGACCTCAAAATTCGGGTTTTTATTATAAAACAAAACAAATTTCGCCGTTACTAATTTTGAGCGCGTGAAGCGCGCTCCGGATCGAATCCCACTTCCCGACACCAATTGTTACGGACACGACTTATTAGGATGTTATGATGGGCCGAGCGGAATGGCCGCCGTGTTCGCACAGTTTACCCGATTACACTCGAACGTTGACTAAGTCGCGCTATGCTACATCAATGGAGGAAAGGACACAACGGCTGGGATAAATTCAACGACACAAGGGGTACAGTTCTCAAGACCTCCGGAGGAGGATATAATATTGGTTATGCAGAAACGGGTAGATTACACGGACAGAGGTAAAGCACAGCAAGATGGGCACTTAGACACGGTCTTATCTATCCCCGACAGACAACAGACAAACGGGACAAGACTGACTCACACGGGGATTGATGGCAAGGAAGGGCAGGCAGTCGATGGCTCAAGGTGCACCTTGGCTCAGGGGCAGAATCGACCCGGTCCGGTCCAGAGAGGCGGAAGGTATTGCAGCGCTCGGGGGGTGGCGTCTTCTCTCTCCAAGTTCAGGGCGCATCTGACGTCAACCCCGTCTTCCTGCACATGCGCAGCGGGGAGTGACACGCCCTCGGCTCGTTGGCTCCGCCCCAGACGGAATCGGTCCGCCGCTTCGATTGGGTGCGGGGGGGTTACCGGGGCTCCGCCCTTGACGAGGAGCTGACAGCCAGCCCCTACTGGGTAACCCCGTCGAGCACATGTTCAATGGCGGCTAACCAAGCCGGAGTGAGGACGCACACTCCCCGCGCCGCCGCCGCTGTTGTTGTGGTTGTTGTTGTTGTTGTTGTTGTTGTATGAGGAAGAGATGCGGGGAGGTATTGGGAGGTCCTAAACTTACTAATGGTGCCATACAATCACATTCTGGTGCAACGAAGAGTCAGAATTAATGGAAACGAGTCCTTAACTGACATAGACTAAGAATAACTAGCAAGATGTCCGAAAGTTGTCTACGTGAGATGCGGTGGACCTGGGCACGACATTTAATGGGGGAAAAAGGGGAAGGTCAGTTCTACAGAGTGTTGTTTACAGACAATGGGACTAGGGAATGGGGGATTGGGGATAGTTGGGGAGTATTGGGGAAATAGGGGAATATTTACAAGCGGATATGGATGGAGGCCAAATCCCATATCCGCAACAATATGTTGGAAAATGACATCATCGAACCAAGCAACAGTGAATGGAGCTCACCATGTGTGTTGGTTCCGAAACCCGATGGCAGTTTTCGTTGTTGTACGGATTTGAAACGGGTTAATGCAGTGACCAAGACCGACTCATATCCCCTCCCGAGGATTGATGACTGTATTGATCGGATAGGCCCAGCTAAATTTGTAACCAAATTTGACTTGCTGAAAGGGTATTGGCAGATTCCTCTTACTGATAGAGCCAAGGAAATCTCCGCTTTACTCACTCCAAATGGGTTGTATCAGTACAAGGTTCTTCCCTTTGGATTGAACAATGGGCCGGCTACATTTCAACGGCTGATTAATAAGCTCATTGCAGACCTTGAGGGGGTGGAGGCTTATCTGGATGATGTCATCATCCACACCATGACCATGGAAGACCACATTAAACAAATCCATGCATTTTTTCAGAAAACGACCGAGGCAGGGTTGACCATCAACTTAGCTAAGAGTGAGTTTGTAAAGGCACAGGTGGTGTTCCTCGGCCATGTAGTAGATCAGGGTCAGGTGCAACCGGTGACAGCCAAGGTAGAAGCCATTGATCGCTTCCAAGTCCCAAAAGGGAAGAAAGAGCTGATGAGATTCTTAGGTATGGCGGGTTGGTACCGGCGGTTCTGTAGGAATTTTTCTGATGTGGTAGCCCCTTTAACGAGTTTGCTGAGAAAAGAGACCAAATTTGTTTGGGATGACAAATGTCAGGCGGCCTTTGCCCACGTCAAAGCAATATTAATGAGCTCTCCGGTCCTAACAGCCCCGGACTTTCAAGCACCTTTCAAGTTGGCCATCGATGCAAGTGATGTGGGGGCTGGGGCAGTCCTATTACAAGAAGATGAGGAGGGAGTGGATCACCCGGTGTGCTACTACTCCAAGAAGTTCAACAAACATCAGGCAAATTATGCCACCGTGAAGAAAGAGACCCTTGCTCTCCTGCTAGGGCTGCAGCATTATGAGGTGTATCTCGGACTTACGTCCTTTCCCATAAAAGCCTTCATAAAAGATCACAACCCTTTAACCTTCATTCAAAAAATGAAAAATAAAAATCAGAGGTTGATGAGATGGAGTTTGGCTTTGCAGGGGTTCAACTTGGAAATTGAACATGTAAAGGGCAGGGACAATGTCGTGGCTGACGCTTTCTCCAGTCAATTAACCTTGGAAATCTCTGGGTGGTAAAATCTTGTTGCTTTATTTTTGAGATGTTGATAATTGTTGCTCACGGGAATTGGTGATTTGGAGTTGTGAGTTTATTTTTGTTTGTTTAAAGAGTTTGCCGGCAAAGAAAGTTTTCGCTGTGTTCAAACTTTCTTTCTTGAGGGGGGGAAGTGTTACGGATTTGGCACTTATTATTATTATTGCTGTTATTATTATTATTGTGGGTTCTAAGTATTATGGGTATTGTTGTTTAAGGGAAATTGTTATTGTGGTTAAAAGGTTAAAAGCGCTCATGGTAAAAATGAGACAGGAAATCGGATCGTGACCCGGAAGAGAAAAAGAGCGAGGAAGAAGAAGACATCAGGACAGTGAAAGACGTGCCTCGAAGCTCTGTACGGATCATGGTTGAGCGAACGTCGTGAGTGGACTTTGAGTCCTTGAAAGGAAGTTCGAGCGATAGGTGATATCGCCAGAGTATTGTGGAACCTGCGTCGACGGGTATCGGCATTGAGATTCCGGAGAATCCTTGCCTATAAGCTCTAGCTCGAGTGAGGGCCGTCCGCCATTTCGCCCCGCGCGCTACCTTCATCGGAGAAGGTTTTTGTCGCATTGGTTGGGCTTATCCTCCGGTGATTTGCCGGGGACAGCTGTGCAATACAGCGGCGTCTGAAGATTGCCCTGCGGTTAGCTGATTGAACGGCAAATGTGTACATGTGCGTCTTTGGAGATTTCCCTTTCTACCGCGAGTGCTGGGTGTTGGACCACGTGACTTCTGTGTCGCTTCGACCGTCTACACCTCGGTTGCTCTTGATCGGACATTGTTCCAACGATTGCCGGAGCGCATCAACTTCGCCTTGGAGGGTTATAGAGACATTGAGGAGGGCTCGGTTCCATTTCCTGGGAGTGCTGTGAGTTTGGGGTTACGTGACTAGTATGGAATTGTTCCTCTTATCTAAGATAAAGGAAGACTCCACTTTTGTTCACTTTTGTTTCTGTTTATTACAACTCAAAAAGGTAGGGGATAACGTACTAATTCAAGATATTGACTAACTAACGAACTAATTAACTTTAACGAAGCCTCTCTGTTCCGCCGGTCGTGGCATGATCTCCTCCTCCTTTGTAGATCTTCTCCTTCGCTCTTGGCCAGCGCAGCTCTCTCTATGCCAAGTCTCATTCACCTTATATTATCAATGTTCACTTCCATATATGGTATGGAATTCAAGGCTCCGCACCGCTCAGACAGAGACACTCTGGTTTGTATCTTAGAGAATCCTAAGGGCCTTTTCTTAGACAGCTGTCACCGTTAAAAGTGATGTAACACCTTTTATCTATCTTTTGTAGGTCACCCTTTGACCTGTGCACGCAAGCTCTTTCCTCCTACAAATTCCAGCTCTACAGAGTTATACAAAACATACATTTGGAGAAAGAAATATATGAACACATATATATTTTTTGTATTCTCCCTTACCCCTCCAAAGCAAGAATGTTCCAAGCTTCATTACAAGAGGAAAACACATTTTAAACAAGAGGGGAGAATATATAAATAATATATTCCTCCACACTAGATAAGGTGGTACCATCTTAAGATATTTATTGTATTGTATTGTATTATTCCCGTGTGATTTTTAATATATTCTTTTTGTTGATAACCATTGGTGTGGTTTCCTTATTGATTTGTATTGTTTCCTTTGAGGGTTTCATGGATGGTTTCATTAGTGATTGATTTCGACACGGAATAACATATATGTCTTTCTGCCGGGGTTCCTCTCGGGGTTCGGAGGTTACCGAGACCAGGAGATTGCAGAGGACCCCGTAACTGTGTGTGTGTGTGTGTGTGTGTGTGTGTGTGTGTGTGTGTGTGTGTGTGTGTGTGTGTGTGTGTGTGTCGCCCCGAACCATCGCGAAAATCTCTTAGGTCGTCGGGAGGATAACGTGTTAAGACGTAGCGCCGACATGCGGGCCGCGGGGCCATTCTGGGTGAACTGGGAATGATCTGCGGAATTTTTCCACAAAGCGACGAGTTCTTCTTTCCTTTTGAATGTTAGAATAGTGGTTTCAGTGTACACCGGCTCATCTGTGCACCGCATACAGCTGCATTATCTAATGTGTTCAAATGATACCCTTCAAGCCCTTAATACGACTCGTGCAAAAAAACAACTTTAAATGGTATATTATTATTATTACATATGCAAGACAAACGTTTCACTGTTGAAATGTGTGGAACATGTGTGAAGGGTGATCAGTAAGTTCTTGACTTAACACTTCACAGAGAAGTCGGGAGATGAACAGGTGATTGTTTAGTAACAAGATTACAATTACTCTCCAATATGGAGTAATTATTATAGTGTATATGGTGTGTGAAAAGGTGTAGGTTGTCCAAAACAATGTACAACTACAGAAAGCATCTGAAATTCAAAAGTCCGTCCGAGTCCGCTTTGTGTTCAGACTTCTTATTTCGTGTGCTAAACATGACGAAAACAGCGAAATAAGAAATAGGAAAAATGACGATTATTGTCGACCTTCACCTTTTGACCTCAAAATAAATATTCATCAGTGACCCAATATGCAAACCCTGCTCAAATTTCAAATCAATCAGATTTAAATTGACGATTTTATGCAACCTTGACCTTTGACCTTTTGATTAAAAAAAACAAAACAATGGGCTTCTATCTTTGGATTGCTGAACCAAATTGGTGACGCAATATTTATCTTCTTAAAATTTCAGATCAATCGGATGAAAATTGATGATTTTAGGTGACGCTGACATTTGACCTTTTGATCAAATGATTCATTTGTCTTTGAGAAAGCTTTGTTGAAAATTTGATGACAAAGTTCAAATGGTAAATTGAAATTTCATGTCAATTGGATGAAAAGTGTGTTTTTATGTGATGCTGATCTTTTGACCCTTTGTCCAATTTATTAATTTTCCTTCTACATATTCTCATAATAAAGTTTTCTTGATAATTTGATGTATGTGTGTACGTATGTATGTATGTATGTATGTACAGCCACGTGAAAAAGTAAGTACACCCCATGTAAAGTTTTGACTTTTTCAACATATTTCAACATACAGCTATTTGATCTTCATTTCAACAATATTGATAGACAGGTGATATAATATAACAAATATCATGAAACATTTACATTTTGTAGTCAATTGTATAATTTAAATAAACATAAATGCAAATTTCGCATGTGGAAAAAGTAAGTACACCCCTACATTTATCACTACTTCAAATACCTAAAATTAGAATCAGGTGCACCAGCTCAGGTGCAAATGATTAGAACATCGTTAGAGAAGATCTTGGAGGAACCTGTCTTATTTAAACCTCAGACATTTAGTTTGGTTTGCTCTTTGTTGTTGAAGTGTGTGGCGTCACCATGCCTAGATCAAAAGAGCTCTCTGAGGCCTTCAGAAAGAAGGTTATAGATGCCTACTAGTCTGGGAAGGGATTTTAAAAGATCTCCAAACAATTTGAAATCAATCATTCGACTGTCCGGAAGATCATCTACAAGTGGAGAAGATTCCAAACAACTGCCAACTTGTTCAGGCCAGGCCGCCCCAGCAAGTTCAGCCCGAGAGCAGACCGAAAGATGCTGAAAGAAGTCTCTAAGAACCCCAGAATGTCATCACGGAACCTACAGGTAGCTCTTGCCACTGTTGATGTCAAAGTGCAAGAGTCTACCATAAGAAAGAAGCTGCACAAATTTGATCTACATGGGAGGTGTGCCAGGAGGAAACCTTTGCTGTCCAGAAAGAACATCAGGGCAAGACTAAAATTTGCCAATGAACACCTAGGCAAAGACCAGCACTTCTGGAACAATGCGCTCTGGACAGATGAGTCGAAGGTAAAGCTATTTGGCCACAGCATCAGAAGACATGTTTGGCGAAAACCAAAGACAGCATTTGACCACAAGAACCTGATACCAACTGTAAAGTATGGTGGTGGAAATATTATTGTTTGTGGCAGCTTTGCTGCATCAGGGCCTGGGCAGCTCACCATCATAGAATCCACTATGAATTCTTCATTGTACCAGAGGGTGCTTGAGGATAATGTGAGGCCATCTGTCGGAAAGTTGAAGCTGAACCTAAGGTGGACCTTGCAACATGACACTGACCCTAAACATACCAGTAAATCCACCAAGGAATGGCTGAAAAGAAAGAAATGGAGGGTTCTGGAATGGCCAAGTCAAAGCCCGGATCTAAATCCCATCGAGATGTGGGGGGGTTTGAAACGAGCTGTGCATGCAAGAAACCCCTCAAACATCGCACAGCTGAAAGAATTCTGCACGGAGGAGTGGGCAAAAATTTCTCACAGTCGATGTCAGAGACTGGTAGACAGTTATAAGAAATGCCTACTTGAGGTTGTTTCTGCCAAAGGGGTCAATACCACCTATTAGAGCCAAGGGTGTACTTACTTTTCCCACATGCGAAATTTGCATTTATGTTTATATAAGTTATACAATGGACTACAAAATGTAAATGTTTCATGATATTTGTTATATTATATCACCTTTATCGATCAATATTGTTGAAATGAAGATCAAATAGCTGTATGTTGAAATATGTTGAAAAAGTCAAAACTTTACATGGGGTGTACTTATTTTTTCACATGACTGTATATATGTATATTTATTTGTGACCAAAATGTCTTCTTAAAAAATTACCGAAAAACACGGTCCGTTAAGTCGTGAGGCGGTGAGACGGTGAAGCCTTTTCACTATATATCTATTAATTACGTACTGTTTGTTTGAACGTCAGTTGCATCCTGTCGATTACTTATATACGTCTATTAATTACGTACGGTTCGAATATACCTTTTCACCCTTTAGACTGCTGAGACCCGTTGGACCTTTGAAGACCCTTTAAGTCCCCACGACCCTTAAGACCATGAAGACCCTTAAAGACCTAAAAGACCCCGAAGACCCTTAAAGATCCAAAAGACCAACGGAACCAAAAATAACCCGAAGACCCCAAAAAACCCCGAAGACCCAAAATACCTCAAAGACCCCTAAAAACCACAAAGACACAAAATATCCCAAATACTCTTAAAGATCCCGAAGACCCTAAATACCCCTTCGACCCTAAATACTCCAAAAGACCCAAAAGACCCCGAGGACCCAAAATACCCTGAAGATCCAAAAGACACAAAATACCCTGAAAGACTCAGAGGACCCAGAGGACCCTGAAGGCACTTAAAGACCCTGAAGACCCAAAACACCCAGGGGACCCTAAAGGCTCCAAAGACCCTAATGTTCTTCCAAGCTTCCACATCATCTAAGTTGAGTATTTTCTCATTTGTGTTTTTGTCAAAACTGTGATGCTTATTTTACTGTATATGTGTCTACTGTGTGTTTCTCGTAAGATCTCGGTTTGTAAATCGTGCATACCTGTGTGTAATGTAATAGTGTTCGCGCCGTGTTTGGGGCCCAGTCCCTTGAGGCTTCCCTGTCGACTCAGCGGTCATTTAGTTGTCTATTTACATTCGTTCTTTCACTGTATTGCTTTTTTCTTTGTCTTTCTTTTCACCCCATACTTCTCCCGAACATCTTACACTTTGTTTAAAGTCTTAATCCAAAAAACAACAACTCAATAACAACTTTAATAATAATTTCCTTCTCTCCTCGTGGCTCCCTCTCCCCCAACCACGACCACGTGTTGTCTCTCCCTGCCCGTTTTCTCTCCTTCCTTCATATCTCAATCCTCTCCAGCTGATACCTTTCCAATTCTAGTTTTCACCATACTCCTTCAACCTTTCTCCTTCTTCCCCAGATGCACTTTCACCTAACCTTTGAAAATATAAATATATATATATATTGTTGCGGTTTTGCCATAAAGGCAAATAGTTAATTGCACGACAACATGTAGCCTGCAGTAGTTAGTTATTTCTTATTGAATGTAAAGATTAGCCCCTTCCCCTTTGTGTAATAATCAAGACCAAATATGCATTGAGAGTAGGCAGGATTTCAAACCTTCGTGTGGTTAAGGGAAGACCTTTCTAATGAGCAGGAAGGTGTGGCCAAAAGAACAGGCCCACGTGACCAAGGACGGGTCGGGGACACTGCACCAGCAAGCAACCAATGGGCTGTAAAACCTCCCCGAATGAAAGGGGGAAGGAAAACTGAAACCTTCCTGGGAGAAGGAAGGATTGAAGGTCAGCACATGACCAACCTCAGCCAATGGGAGGCGCTGAGGAAATGCTGGAGGCTTTTGGGGTCTGATAAAACCCCTGTCCATCGCATTTTTGATTCTCTTGCTTTTTGCGTCGACGCCCGACACCCATCGTTATTCACCGATCTCTGGACTCTTCCTCTTCCTCTTGCCCGGAGGAATGCATGGTGTGGAATGCATGGTGTGAAGGATTGAATGGGGGGAGTGGAACCCATTCACTGCTCTTGCCTTTGTGCTCTTGCCCAGACACTGCTCTTGCCTTTGTGCTCTTGCCCGGACCCTCTTGCCTTTGTCCTTCGATGACGACTCTTGCTCTGGACGCTTGCATTTGTGCTTCGCCGACGCCTCTTGCTTGGCCAACCTGTGCTGAAGTTCGTCCGTGCCAACTTCGAGGTGGCGGTTCGTCCTTCGGACCTGACCTCATCCAGGCTGCACGTCCGGATCGAGCTGCGCACACCAGACCACGTGGCCACCTTTGGAGCCAATCCCAGCACGTACATCGGTATGATAATAACCAGCGTGTTATTCCCTGTGTGAGTGTGAGAGTGTGAAGGCGCCAGTGGGGTTTATAATAGGTAAGAATTGATAAGGTGCATCTTCGTCTGTTTCTCTGTGCCTTCAAAAATAAAAGGCTGTACATTTTGTGTTACTTTCAAACCTGTTCGGGTACGTCTTTTCTCCATTGGCCTAGCATCATCCGAGACCGAATTTGGCTTGAATCAGGTCCGTAAATTACGTCAGGTAACACCGCTTTCCACACCGTGCAAATCCGCTCGGCACGCAATAAGGTGTGTGAAAGCGAGGGTTCAATCCCTGAGCTCTCCGGTCACGTGTCTTGAAGGTACTTGGGATTATTTGACCAGCAAACTCTTCGGCGCATGGCTGGGAGGTTGGCGATCGGAATTGCTTTGCAATCCGTCAATCACGAGTTTAATCGCTCGCGGTTGGCGGCCTCAGTGGAACCGGAGTTCGAGGGGGAACGGGGCATAACCCCCCCCCCCCCATTAGTACGTCGACGAACCCGGCATCCGCAACAATATTAACGAAGAACTTAAAAGGTAGGCCCCTCGTCCCGTACTAACACAATTGCTTATACACCTCTGTTCCTTCGTTCTCTACTCAGCTGGCTGTCAATCTCCTATTCTTCTGTTCTCCTTCTGAACCTGTTCTGGAATCCTTCACCCCCTTTGCCTCCATGCCCTCACTTCAGGGAATTTACCAGATAGTTGCACGGTTTTGTTTTAAAATGTTTAAACTTTCCCCTGCAGTGTTGCATTCTGTTGTATGTTATAACACGCTTTTCTTCTTCCTCTTTAAAAGGCTGTCTTAAATTTGCTCATCACATCTCTCCGTTTCAAAAAAAAACTCAATCTCTTACAGCTCATCCTTTCTACATTCCCGAAACTCACCTGTATTCCATCCCTCCTTTAATGTTTTCAAACGGATATCTGACTTTTTTTTTTGTATACAAGATCGAGGCTAATGTAAGATCTAACATTGATCACAAAAACAAAAATTGATCACATTGATCATGCCTTCGATACGGTCTGGCACCCCGCTCTGCTCACCAAACTCTCCTCTGTTGGTATCCATGGAAATCTCCACGCATGGCTGGCGGACTTCCTCTCTAGTCGTAGTCAACGTGTGGCCCTGAATGGGTGTCTCTCATCTCCTCTTCCTGTTCAGGCTGGAGTTCCCCAAGGCAGTGTTCTGGGCCCTGTGCTTTTTCTGGTCTTCATCAATGATCTCTCCAACTCTCTTGAAAATCCTCTCTATCTCTTTGCTGATGACTCTACTCTCTGTCGCTCCATTCTTCATCCCTCAGATCGGCAGTCTGCAGCCTCCTCACTCTCTGCAGACCTGGACAAAATAACAGACTGGGCAAACAAGTGGAACATGTCTTTCAATCCTGACAAATCTCACACTCTTACGATGTCTCTCCGAAAAGACCGACTGGACAACCCTCCCATCTACTTTCTGAATAATCCTCTCCAAGAAGTTCTGTCACTCAAACTTTTGGGTCTCACTATCTGCCATGATCTTTCCTGGGAAAATCACATTTCAAATCTGGCCTCCAAAGCCAGTCGCCGACTGGGCATCCTCCGTCGTGCGAAGTCCTTCCTTGGCACACCTGAGCTCCTCACCACGTACAAGGCTTTCATCCGCAGCTCAAGGGAATACTGCTCTCCCCTCTGGGCTGGTGCTCCTGCCTCACACCTAGCTCGTCTTCACGCTGTTGAAAGCAAAGCATTCAGAATCATTGGAATCTCCCGCGATGAAGCTAACTCCAAGGGCCTCTCACTCACTCACCGCAGGCAGGTTGGTGGTCTTTCCGTCTTCTACCGACTCCTCTCTGGCCTTGCCCCCCAGCTCTCTCTGGGCTCTGTCCCGCAAATATTCCTACAGGTCGCACAAGATCTGCCTGCAACCCTCTTATGGTTAAACTGCCAAAATCGAGGCTCTCTGCTCACCTTCACTCTTTCATTCCCCTTTTCTCCCGCCTCTGGAACAAACTCCCCCACTCTCTTCAATCCCACTCCACCCTCCAGGTCTTTAAAACAGCTGTTCACCACCATCTCTTATCTTCCCCCATCCAAAACCTTGATCTTTTCTATCCCCGATAATTTCACCCCAATTCCACTTTTTGAAATACCAACTTCTGTCCTGGAAGTCCTTGGTGTCCTTGTGTTTTATACTTCTCCCACCCTCCCCCTTCCCACGCCTCCTCCCCCCAAGCCCTCTCCCTCCCACACATCTCCCTGCTCTTAAATGTTGTGTGCTCTCAAGTGTTTGCGTGCTTCCCATTCTCTTGTCTTCCGCTCCCTCTTTTTATATATTTTGTTTGTCTGGTTGATTTGTTTGTGAAGTAAATGTCAGCTCTTTCACGAGCCTCGATTCAGTATACAACAAAAAAAAAGAAAAAAAGAAAAAAAAAAGACAAACTGACACATAAAAACATATGATTAAGGAAATGGGAGACACGATGGAGAGCAGGGACATCAGGAGATCTGTGTGAGGGAGAGGGCTTGGGGGGGGGAGGCATGGAAAGGGGGAGTGGTGGTGGGAGGTAAAAAAAACAAAAAACACATGGAGATGGCTAGGACTTCCAGGAAAGAAGTCGTTATTTCAAAAAAGTGGATCTGGGGTGAATTAACGGGGGTAGAAAAGCTCAAGGTTTTGGAGGGGGGGGGGGGGGGGTGGGGTGGAGGAAGATAAGAGATGGTGGTGAACAGCTGTTTTAAAGACCTGAAGGGAGGAGTGCGATTGAAGAGAGTGAGGGAGTTTGTTCCAGAGGCGGGAGAAAAGCGTAATAAAAGAGTGAAGGTGAATTAAATAGAGAGTCTTGATTTTGGCAGTTTAACCATAAGAGGGTTGCTGGCAGATCTTGTGCGACCTGCAGGAATATTTGGCGGACAGAGCACATCGAGAGCTACGGGAGCAAGGCAGGAGAGGAGTCGGCAGAACACAGAAAGACCACCAACCTGCCTGCGGTGAGTGATTGATGTGATGAGTGAGTGATGTGACTTGAAAATCACAAGAAACTCATTTTGCAATAAATGCTCATTCTCCATGAATTGTCCAACACTTTCTAAAATCCCAACTCACCCTCCCATCCTAAACTCCCTCCTCACTCCTCTCCTCCTAAAATTCACCCTCACAACTCTCCTCCTAAGCTCCCTCCACACCCATACCCTTCAAAACTCTCCCCTCACCCCTCCACTTCAAATCTCCCCACCCTCCATTTTGCTCCAATTCTCCCCTCTCACCCCAGCTTCTCAAAGCTGCCTCCTCCCCAATTCCTCTTCCTTCCAATCATACCTCTACCTCCTCCAACCTTCTTCCCACTCTGCCCCCCTCAAACAACACCTCATTGTCCCTCATCCCATCACCATCAAACCTTTTGTCCTCTTCGTCCTTCCTTTTCTCCTAGCTCTTCTCCTAGCAATCTCCGACACACTATCAACAGCTATCCCTACCTCCTCCTCTTCCTCATCTTAACTTACCCCTCCCCTCCCCTGTCCTGTATCTGATACTCCCCCTCCCTCTTCCTTAACGATATGGACCTCAAACATCCGGGGCCCTCACTCAAAACTAACTGATCTCTCCATACAGGTTGCTTCTGACATACCAGACTTGATCTGCTCAACAGAAACGTTCCTCCTTCAAGATGTCTCTGATTCCTTAATATCTCTCCCTGGTTACTCCCTCCTCTGGTATGATAGACCTGAGCCTAGTCCTGGTGGAGGGGTTGCTATCTTTATCAAAAACTTTCTTCCTCACTCTCGTTGCACTGCCATCTCTCCACCCCACCCCCGGGAGTACCTCTGGCTATGGCTTCCCATCCTCTCCCACCTTTTGTTCATATGTGTGTTGTACCATCCACCAATTAGTGATGACTCCATTTATATCTCCCTGTCTGACAACATGGATCAACGTCTATCCACTCAATACAACTATCTCTTCCTCATATGTGGTGACTTCAACTGTCATCATGCCAGCTGGCTGGGTGTGGGTACCTCTATCACCAGCCATGGCATTTCAGCAAAGGACTTCTGCGACTCATTGGGACTGATACAATCTGTCAATTTCCCGACCCGGATCTCAGTCAATGGAGTATCTTCTCTTCTAGACTTGGTTATGACTAACTTCCCTGCAAATGTCTGCTGTTCTTCTTCTGCTCCAATCGGTTCATCTGATCATTTGCTTGTTGAAGTGGACATCCCTCTGGCCATTCTCAGAGAGCCTCCTTAGCGTCGACGAGTCTGACATTTCACTCAAACCGACTGGCACGGTCTTCAAGTAGCCATAATCATCTGGACTGGTCTCTCATCTCTACTGCCTCTGACATCAACCAATCCTGGGAATTCTTCCAAAGTAAATTGCTCTCTCTCATGCACAGATTTATCCCATCTCGTCTTCAGTTGTCTTACCCTTCCTCCCGTCCATGGTACACTGAAGCTTGTGGTGAGGCAGTTGTCCTGAAACAACTTGCTCCTGGAAGGCAAAACCAAATGAAGGTAATCTCCATTCCTTTCACAAAGCTTGGAACAAGTATGTGTCTACCCTCAGGAGAGCCAGGAAACACTATCTCTCTACTCTCAAGAATGAACTCTCAAACCTGTCTCCCTCCTCCAAAATCCTGGTGGAATCTGGTCAAATCTGTTTCTGGTGTTTGTTCCCCCTCCATCCCCTCCCTTACCTCAAATGGCTACACAGCTGACTCCGCACGTGAAAAAGCCGAATACCTCAACTCTGTGTTTGCCTCAAAATCCTGTGTCCCAAAACCATCTCTCTCTGTACCCACCTTACTCAATCGTACCCAGCTGCTCCTGGACTATGTGTCCTTCTCTCCTGACAAGGTGGAGAAGTTTCTGTCAACCCTCGACTCTGATTCTGCAACTGGACCAGACGGCATCAGCCCACAGGTGCTAAAATCCTGCTCTGCCACTCTATCTCGCCTTCTCTCTGTTCTCTTCACCCTCTCTTTTGAACAAGGTTATCTGCCATCTGATTGGAAATCAGCCAACATGACCGCTTTACACAAGAAAGGTGCAAAAACAGATCCTTGAAACTACAGACCAATCAGCCTGCTCCCAATTATCAGCAAGGTCATGGAATCCATCATCGCTTCTGATATTAAATCCTTCCTCTTCTCCCATGGCTTGATCTCGGATCATCAGTTTGGTTTCAGACCAGTTAATTCTACTCTGGACATGCTGCTTCTGCTGTCTCAACAATGGATGGAGGTCCTCAACTCCAACAGGAAATCAGAGCCATCTCCCTTGACATATCTTGTGCCTTCGATATGTTCTGGCGCCCCGCCCTGCTTACCAAACTCTCCTCCTATTGTATCCATGGAAACCTCCGCACGTGGCTTGCAGACTTTCTCTCTGATCGCAGTCAAAGTGTGGCCCTGAATTGAATTCTCTCATCTCCCCTTCCTGTTCAGGCTGGAGTACCCCAAGGCAGTGTTCTGGGCCCTGTGATTTTTCTGGTCTTCATTGATGATCTCTCCAATTCTCTGGAAAATCCTCTCTATCTCTTTGCTGATGACTCCACTCTCTGCCGCTCCATATCTCATCACTCAGATCGGCAGGCAGCAGCCTCTTCACTCTCTGCAGACCTGGATAACATCACAAACTGGTCAAAGAAGTGGAACATGTCCTTCAATCCTGACAAATCTCACACTCTCACTTTGTCTCCCCCTGAAAAGACCATCTGGACAACCCTTTCATCTACTTTCCGAATAATTTTCTTGAAGAAGTTATGTTACTCAAGCTTTTGGGTCTCACTATCTGCCATGATCTTTCTTGGGGAAATCACATTTCCAAGCTGGCCTCCAAAGCCAGTCGCCAACTGGGCATCCTCCATCGTGCAAAGTCCTTTCTGGGCACTTCTGAGCTCCTCACCACATAAAAAAGCTTACATCCACAACTCACTGGAATACTGTTCTCCCCACTGGGCCGGTGCTCCTGCCTCACACCTTGCTCGGCTTCAAGCGGTTGAAACCAAAGCTTTCAGAATCATTGGACTCCCGCGATGAAGCTGATTTTGAAGGCCTTTCACTCGTTCACCGCAGGCAGGTTGGTTGTCTTTCTGTCTTCTACCGACTCCTCTCTGGCCCAGCACCCCCTGCCCTGTCTGTGCTCTGTCCCCCAAATATTACTGCAGGACGCACAAGAACTGACAGCAACCCTCTTCTTGTGAAACTGCCAAAATCAAGACTCTCTATTCACCTTCACTCTTTCATTCCTCTTTTCTCCCGCCCCTGGAACAAACTCCCTCACTCTCTTCAATCCCTCTCCTCCCTCCAGGTCTTTAAAACAGCTGATAGTACATGGTGTTATGTAGAATTATTATATGTAAGTGCAAAATTTGCTACACTAGTGGAACCAATGTTTTTTTGCATCTATATACCCTTGGCAACAAGACCTGAGTTGGTGCCATTTTTTTCAATGGCGTCTTCGTCCCTAACCCCAAGCCAAATAGAAGTCCACGCTATGAAAACTTTCAACTTGGTCAGTATCAAGACAAAGTTGTTAATGCAACACAGCAAGACTTTGCATGGCTACTTTCACGGTATTCACAGAGGCACCATGAAGAGACATCAGACGGTATACCAGTTTGGTCAGCATACAATTCTCCTGTGTGCACTCCAGAAGAGAACAAGACACCCAACCTTGATCAAGATCACACAATGCCTATCATTAAGGCACCAGCTCATGAGTGGACAACACTGGTGACAGTTCTTGAGAAGCTTTCGTACCTCAATAGTGTTGTGTGTCCAGAAAACACTGGAACGATCTTAGTTACATTTGACATGGATCTTTACAAGAGGGCCCTAAAGTTAGAATATCTTCATGACCAATATGCTGGGAAATGGATGGTATGCCCTGGTGGTTTCCACACTGTCTTGTGTGCACTAAGGTGCCTTGGGAGGACTGTTGAGCACAGCGGGCTTGATGAAGCTTGGAGCAAGGATCTGTACAGCACTGTGACAGTAAATCAGATACTCAATGGGAATCACCACAATCGTGCTGTTCAAGCTCATGATCTCACATTAGAGGTATTCTTTGATCTCTGGCTTTCAGAATTTCTGAAAGAGAAGCCTGCAGTTGTAGAAGCTCTATCTGCCTGTATGGATAACTTGATAGAAGCAAACAAGAAAGAGGTAGGCATTCAGGAAGCCCATCACCAACTTCTAATGGAGATTGAACATCCAAACTTGGAAAAGCAGCTGAGTGATTTTGACAGGAGCCACAGTAAATTCCCAATGTATCGATGAGCACGAATGTACATGAGGCAAGTGTTGGCGCTGATTAACTTCATACGTTCACTGAAGCAGCCAGATTTCTTCCTGTACTTGGCATCTCTAGAAAATTTGTGCATATACTTCTTCAGCTACAACCCACTAGATTATGCTCAAAACAAGTTGTTAGCCAAAGATATTTCTCAAAAAACGTCTGTTAACTGGATATAAGTGTTCTGGTGGATTTTCTGTGCAAGGAATGACAAAAATGCCAGAAAAAATGGTTAATCAAAGTGTTTTATGTGAAAAGATACATACAAAATTGCAAAAAATGACGGCCATTTTGAAAGTCAAAATGGCCGCCAAAGACGCCATTGAAAAAAATGGAACCAACTCAGGTCTTGTTGCCTAGGGTATAAGGATTCCAAAAAACATTGGTTCCACTAGTGTAGCAAATTTTGCACTACAATGACACAACACCATGTACTATGATCACCACCATCTCTTATCTTCCCCCATCCAAAACCTTGATCTTTTCTACCCCCGTTAAAACACCCAAATCCACCTCTTTCATTCTTCAACTTCTTTCCTAAAATTCCTCGTAGTGTTCATTTGCTTTGCACTGTGTACCCTTTCCCCCAGCCCTCTCCCTTCCACAGATCTCCCGATGTCCCTGTTCTCTACTGTTGTACTTGCGTGCTTCCCTCTCTCTCCCCCTCTTGTCTCCCACTCCCTTTATTATATGTTTTATGTGTCTGTTTATGTTTTTTGTGTTTAATGTGTTAACTCTGACATGAGCCTCGACTTTGCATACAAAAAAAAACAACCCATTAGACCATCTTGGACCCTTGGCCATTTAGAGCTTTAGACGACGTGGACCTTTTTAGATTACAAATAAATAATATGACCAATATTATAAATAAATTTGTACAAAATAAATGTTTGTATTATGATTGGTGTAAATCATGACAATACAGCAACTCAAGTTCAGTCAGCTCATTATCCTCAGTTTGAACAAGCCTGTGCCTCTGCAGTGATGTGTGGTGAGGCGAGCGTTGCGAGCCGATCCATGCTAATAATCATAATGCTTTGTTGAAACTCTGACGACAAAAGCTCAAATGATAAAAAAAAGAAAAAGCTACTGCCCGGACACACACACACACACACACACACACACACACACACACACACACACACACACACACACACACACACACACACACACACACACACACAGACGATTGAAGACCCTGATTGTTGCGTTCTTATCAGTGAACACCTGTATTCGTAAACACCTGGATTCGTACTTTTCAACAAACTACAAAGGAGATATTTTCACGATGATCCAATAAACGCCAACATGTTTTATTTATCATTAATTACTAATAAAGGATGTAAATGATTTTTTTTTTAAAATAAATATCCTCGCTGTACTTTTCCCATGCGTCATGGAATGTTGATTATGTGATGATGAGAACTTTTTGAAGGTACATTAAGGGGTAAGAGATGGTGAAGAGTTAGAACGCCTTCAGGAAATGTAACTTCGATAAACTACCACTACTACCACTACTACTACAGGCCCAAACATTCCCCCTTTCTTTTGGCTTGGCCGAGGAAAGTGTTTGACCGGTCTTTCACAAACCGGTGAGCCAGGCAGGATCATGCTTTCTCAGTTTTGTACTCCCGCACATGCGCTTGTTGACAAAGTCACCGATGCACGCCCTGTATACAAGGCAGAAAAGGACCATTACATTCTGAGAATGGATTGGGATGGTAATATTCCCATTTTATGGAACCTGGAAGGCAGGACGAGAACTTAGAGAAATGGCATTGGCTATGGAGTAGTTGGCAAATAAAACAGCTCGTGGATTGGAAAAACTTACGAATGAGCTGGCAGCAACACGAACTATGGCATTACAAAATCGAATGGCATTAGATATGCTGTTAGCAGAAAAAGGAGGTACATGTGCAGTGATTGGTACAGATTGTTGTACATATATACCTGATAATTCAGAGGAAATTTATAACATAGCCGATAAAATAAGAAAAGAGGGAGCAAAATTAAATAATCACACAAAAGGGGGTGCTTTTGCATGGTTGGAAAATGTATTTGGAGGAGTGGTAGCTAAGATATTCCAATACTCCAATACTTCTCTATCTCGCGAGATCTTGGAGATGACGGCAGGGATTTTCGAAGCTGCACACGTACTCCACGTTTTCAAAGTTAAGTCATTGTTCACAATTGTATTTTGTCGAAACTGTATTTATCTTTCGGTGTGTGAACCTATATTGTGTCCCTTGGAAGTTTCTCGGTGTTGAGCTTTCATAAATTAATCGTTTCTGTTTGCTGCGCCTGTTGCGGCCTTGCCTCAGGCTTCCCCTGTCCCCCGTCGAAGTTTGTTTCTTCCTTCGCTGTTTTTGCTAGGTTTTTAGATTTCCCTTTCTCCCCCAAACGTCCCCGTACATCTATTCTTTGTCTAACGTTTTAACGCCCTCCTGCCCCCCCCCCCCAAAATTCTTTCCCATTCTCCACGTGTAAAGTTGGCCTATCGTGTGATTCTGCCCACGTGCGCTATCTCGCCCCACCCCCATTATCCCCTTGCCTTCCAACTTTTGCCCTGTTCACGTGACTCGTGGTTGTCCCTCTAGGCTCCCTCTTCCCGTTGGTATTTTTGTGAATATTAGATTGTTCTTCACGGTTCTGTTTAAATATGTTTAAACTTTCCCCCTTCAGTGTTTTATTCAGTGGTATATTACAACATGCTGTTTTTCTTCCAATTTAAAAGGCTTTTTTCAATTTCCTCTCCAACTCATTCCATTTCAAAAAAATATTCAATCTCTTATAACTCTAAATCACTACATGCTCTAAATTCACATTCATTCCACCACCCCTCCATCGTTCTTAAACGGATCGCTAACTTGAAAATCACAATAAACCCAAATTGTTATAAATGTTCGTCTTTCATTAATCATCCACTTTCTAAACTCCCCCTTTGCCCCTCCCCTCCAAATCTCCCCCCTTTCCCCTCCCCTCCAATTCTCCCCGCTTGCCCCTCCCCTCCTAAAATCCCCCCTTGCCCCTCCCCTCCTAAACTCCCCCCTTGCCCCTCCCATTCAAAACTCCCCCCTAACCCCTCCCCTTCTAATCTACCCCCCAACCATCCCTCCCAAATTCTCCTGCCTCCCATCTCCTCCTCAAAACTGCCTCCTCCCCACTTCGACTCCCTTCCATCTCATACCTCCACCTCCCTCAACCTTCTACTTTCCTCTGCCCCCCTCAAACAACCCCTCACTGTGCCTCATCCCATCACCATCAAACCTTTCATCGTCCTCATCCTTCCCTTTCTTGTAACTCTTCTGTAATCTCTGACACACTATCAACTGCTCTCCCTACATCCCCCTCTCATCCTTCATCTGACCCTACCCCTCCCCTCCCCTGTCCTGCACCCGATGCTCCCCCTCTCACCTCATTAACGGTATGGACCTCAAACATCCGGGGCCTTCGCTCAAACCTGATTGATCTCTCCATTCAGGTTGCTTCTGACAATCCAGACTTGATCTGCTTAACAGAAACTTTCCTCCTTCAAGATGTCTCTGATTCCTTAATATCTCTTCCTGGTTACTCCCTCCTCCGGTATAATAATAATAATAATAATAATATTAATAAAGGAGTCTTATATAGCCCCATCATCCCCCTCTAGAACTGAGCCTTGTCCTGGTGGTGGGGTTGCTATCTTTATCAAAAACTCTCTTCCTCACTCTCCTTGCACTGCCCTCTCTCCACCCTACCCCCAGGAGTACATCTGGCTATTGCTTCCTCTCCGCTCCCATCTTTTGTTCAGATGTGTTCTGTACCGTCCTCCAAACAGTGATGACTCCATTTACATTTCGCTGTCTGACAACATGGACCAACTTCTATCAACTCATCCAAACTCTCTCTTCCTCATATGTGGCGACTTCAACTGTCATCATGCCAGGTGGCTGGGTGTGGGTTCCTCTCTCACCAGCCATAGCACCTCAGAAAAGGACTTCTGCGACTCATTGGGACTGACACAATCTGTCAATTTCCCGACCCGGATCTCAGTCAATGGAGTATCTTCTCTTCCAGACTTGCTTATGACAAACTTCCCTGCAAATGTCTGCTGCTCTTCTTCTGCTCCAATCGGTTCTTCTGATCATGTGCTTGTTAAAGTGGACATCTCTCTGGCCATTCTCAGAGAGCCTCCTCAGCGCCGACGAGTCTGGCATTTCACTCAGGCTGACTGGCACGGTGTGCAAGCAGCCATCAATCATCTGGACTGGTCTCCCATCTCTACTGCCTCTGACATCAATTCTTCCTGGGAATTCTTACAAAGCAAACTGCTCTCTCTCATGCACAGATTTATCCCATCTCATCTTCAGTTGTCTTACCCTTCCTCCCGTCCATGGTACACTGAATCTTGTGGTGAGTCAGTTGCTCTGAAACAACTTGCCTTTGCCTCTCGGAAGGCAAATCCAACTGAAGGCAATGTCAGTTCCTTCCACCAAGCTCGGAACAAGTGTGTATCTACCCTCAGGAGTGCCAGGAAGCACTATCCACACTCAAGATTGAACTCTCAAACCTGTCTCCATCCTCCAAATCCTGGTGGTGTCTGGTCAAATCCGTTTCTGGTGTTTGTTCCCCCTCCATCCCCTCCCTTACCTCAAATGGCGACACAGTTGACACCGCACGTGACAAAGCTGAATGGCTCAACTCTGTGTTTGCCTCAAAATCTTGTGTCCCAAACCCATCTCTCTCTGTTCCCACCTTTCCCAGTCGAACCCAACTGCTCCTGGACTCTGTGTCCTTCTCTCCTGACAAGGTGGAGAAATTTTTGTCAAACCTCGACTCTGATTCTGCAACTGGACCAGACAGCATCAGCCCACGAGTCCTAAAATCCTGCTCTTTCGCTCTATCTCACCCTCTCTCGGTTCTTTTCACCCTCTCTTTTGCTCAAGATCATCTGCCAGCATCTTGGAAATCAGCAAACATCATCGCTTTACACAAAAAATGTGCAAAAACAGATCCTTGCAACTACAGACCAATCAGCCTGCTCCCAATTATCAACAAAGTCATGGAATCCATCATTGCTTCAGATATCAAATCCTTCCTCTTCTCCAATGGCTTGATCTCTGATCATCAATTTGGATTCAGACCAGGCCATTCTACTCTGGACATGCTGCTTCTGCTGTTTCAACAATGGATGGAGGTCCTCAACTCCAACAGGAAATCAGAGCTGTCTCCCTTGACATATCACGTGCCTTCGATACGGTGTGGCACCCAGCTCTGCTCACCAAACTCTCCTCCTATGGTATCCATAGAAATCTCCACTCATGGCTTGTGGACTTCCTCTCTGGTCATAGGCAACGTGTGGCCCTGAATGGATTTCTCTTATCTCCCCTTCCTGTTCTGGCTGGAGTTCCCCAAGGTAGTGTTCTGGGCCCTGTGCTATTTCTGGTCTTCATCAATGATCGCTCCGACTCTCTGGAAAATCCTCTCTATCTCTTTGCTGATGACTCCACAAACCTGCCGCTCCATTCCTCATCCCTCAGATCGGCAGTCTGCAGCCTCCTCACTCTCTGCAGACCTGGGCAAAATCACAGACTGGTCAAACAAGTGGAACATGTCTTTCAATCCTGACAAATCTCACACTCCTACTACGTCGCTCCGAAAAGACCGACTGGAAAACCCTCCCATCTACGTTCTCAACAATCCTCTCCAAGAAGTTCTGTCGCTCAAGCTGTTGGGTCTCACTGTCTGCCATGATCTTTCTTGGGATAACCACATTTCCAAGCTGGCCTCCAAAGCCAGTCGCCGACTGGGCATCCTCCGTCGTGCGAAGTCCTTCCCTGGCACACCTGAGCTCCTAACCACATACAAGGCTTTCATCTGCAGCTCAATGGAATACTGTTCCCCCCTCTGGGCCAGTGCTCCTGCCTCACACCTAGCTCGGGTTCACGCTGTTGGAACCAAAGCTTTCAGAATCATTGGAATCTCCTGCGATGAAGCTAACTCCGAGGGCCTTTCACTCATCACCACAGGCAGGTTGGTGGTCTTTCTGTCTTCTACAGACTCCTCTCCGGCCTTGCTCCCCCAGCTATCTCTGTGCTCTGTCCCCATAATATTCGTACAGGTCGCACAAGATCTGCCAGCAACCCTCTTATGGTTAAACTGCCAAAATCGAGGCTCTCTGCTCACCTTCACTCTTTCATTCCCCTTTTCTCCCGCCTCTGGAACAAACTCCCCCACTCCCTTCAATCCCACTCCTCCCTCCAGGTCTTTAAAACAGCTGTTCACCACCATCTCCTATCTTCCCCCATCCAAAACCTTGATCTTTTCTACCCCCGCTAATTCCCCCCAGATACACTTTTTTTGAAATTCCAACTTCTTTCCTGGAAGTCCTTGCAGTGTTTATCTGTTTTATACCTCTCCCACCTCCCCCCAAGCCCTCCCCCTCCCACATTTCTCTCGATGCCCTTGCTCTCAAATGTTGTGTTTGTGTTTCCCCCCTCTCTCCCCATCTTGTGTTCCGCTCCCCTTATTTTGTGTTTTATGTGTCGGTTGCCTTTTTGTGTGATTAATGTTCGCTCTTTCATGAGCCTCGATCTTGTATACCAAAAAAAAAAAAAAAAAAAATTCTTTGTTGGATAGGTAATTATATTAACAATAGCTTTGGTGGTGTCTTGCTTAAAAGCTTTGGTGACAGTGTGTCTGAACAAAATAACTAACCACGAAATGGTTCAGAGAGAGGAACCAAAGGTGAACTCAAATGAGGAAGACCTTTATGGTGATTTGAATAGGCAAGTTAAAAGACAACCAAGTAATGATCCAGATGAATAGAGTAGAGTCCGCATAACAAAGCAAAAAGAATGTGGTTCTTTGAGGCGAGGTGAATGAGGTGAAATTCATAATAAATGTTATGGATTGTGGCGGTTTTATAAGATCAGTGAACTCATATCACCACAAGTTAGAAACCATGAAAATTAATGTGATGTAAGGCACCATTTGAAGAGCAAATACTAGTCGTACAAACTATTAAACTAATTCCTCGCGTAAAAATAAAAAAGTGGGGAATCTATGATAATGAATACATTATTCATAGTTTGTTTGGAATTAGATATTCCTGTTTGTGACTTTAATCATATTTACCTCTTACTAGGGCATTGCCCGTACGTGGGTGCCCGTTCCTTGCCAATGCCCGTACTATATATATATCTAAAATTATATCCCCCCCCCCCCCTCTATTTACATGAAATGGTTTGGTCCAAAGCGAACGGCTTGCGAGTACGGTGACAATCCCCCCCCTCTATTTACATGAAATGGTTTGGTCCAAAGCGAACGGCTTGCGAGTACGGTGACAATCCCCCCCCCCCCCCCCCCCTCTATTTACATGCAATGGTTTGGTCCAAAGCGAACGGCTTGCGAGTCCGGTGACAATCCCCCCCCTCTATTTACATGCAATGGTTTGGTCCAAAGCGAACGGCTTGCGAGTCCGGTGACAATCCCCCCCCTCTATTTACATGCAATGGTTTGGTCCAAAGCGAACGGCTTGCGGAGTTTGGTAAAGAAATCGCCATAGCGCGGTAACTACTCCTCCGATTAATATGAAACCTTGAAAAGGCACGTAATGGCGCACACGCTCGCTCTGACATCGGCCACGCCTACGCAACAAAGCGTTCTGTGATTGGCTGCCGGAAGTGAAGTCTTCACTGTCCGGAAGTTCGCAAATCGCAGTTAGGATGAATCGTTTTAATTTAATCGCAGTTTGAATTCGTTTTAAAACATAGTTTAACGGCAACATAGTTTTCCAACGTGAAATAAATGAATACGCTGTCAAATGTGCCGTCCGAGGCAGAGTCTGATCGCCACGTTCGGCACACGTGATAGCTCGCTGCTCTCTGATTGGTTGAAGCGTTTTTTGGACATAGCTCGGTAAGTACTTGTCCGATTAATTTAAAACCTTGAAAAGGCACATCCTCGGGTCCCCAGCAATATACCTGGCAAGTTTCAAGTATATCGGACCCGTGGTTGTCGAGAAACAGCGGTCACAGACACACAGACACACAGACACACAGACACACAGACACACAGAGATTGCTGGAATTATAGATAGATTAATGAACTTATCGCTCTTTGATTTGCATTACAAAGACTGCATGATTTTAATTTTTTCCAAACTATGTTAACCTAAAAGCAACTTTAAATGCTATTCTTAGTTTTGTAGTGAAATACATACAGGATTTTGGATATTATCCGTGTGAAGTATATAAATGAATATAACCTTTTGAATGGTTTAAGGAAAACAGCAAACTGTTGAATGTGAAGCTGTTATAAGATATACATGATCAGTTAAAACATGGTAACATCATGCCAAGGTGTATCCTACCTGATCCAGAATGTGTTGAGAGCAGATTCAGATATGGCTGAATGAAGAAAACCCCAGTTAACAGCTAAGAAATGGAGTGATAACTGCTTGGGAAGAGTACGAACAGCGAAATTTGGCAAGAGATGAGATTACGTGTGGCATACACCCTCCCCCCCACCCCCCCTCTTTGAAGAATGGCAAAGGCATCTTCCTCTTTAAAGATTGGAAAAGGACGTTCACCTTCACCAAAGAAATTCATGTGACCATTTGCCTGGATCACATTGTAATGCGTGGACGAAAGGCGATCATTTGCTTCGGTTCGGTGCCTGGAACATCTAACATGTCAGCAATTGTTGGATGAAAACATATTACCTGCAACTCACCGGATGCTTTGACTTGATGTCATTGCCCCACCAACTTCCAGGGAACCAGCGTGGAGCTGTAAGTGGATGGCTGTGCTTCTTTCTCTACATTGGGCCTCCATGACTCTGCTGGTTGCCCCTGGCATGGGCCATGGACAACTTGAACACCATGGTCCTAACATCGCTATGGATGTACCTGTCATCTCTGTTTCACAAATTTCCGGTCAACCAACATCACATCAACACTTGCTGCCCACTCACAATGAGTGAGGAGGCAAGTCAACTACAACTGGATGACAGCTTGTTCAAAATCTACTACAGCTCATGCAAAGAGTGGCAAGGATGCTACATGCGGAGCAGGGCCAGTTCACGCCCTTGCCCATTTATCATGATAGCAGAAACCCTACTCAAAATAGTGTCGGTGCTATGAAGATACCAGAAGAAGATGTTTCATACTTGATTTTCAAACACACAAGTGATCAGCCTCCTTTTTCAACAGAAGTTCAGCATTCACTCTGCAGCAAACACATTTTGGAATCCTAATTGCCAAATGTTGCAGTTGTTTTTTTAATATTAAATTATGCTGACAGTAAAATAACAGTGATAATGTTTATGATGATCTGAAAATTGTTGTGCATTTTGCAAACGGTGAAGTTTGTTTGCAGAAATACTTTTGATGCAAATGCAATGAATTGAACTATCAATAACGGAGAGATTTGATGAACGAGGGAATGGTTTTTTAACAATCAGATTCTTCCGGGAGGATGGTGTATGTCTTAGGTAGGTAATGGGAGAGTGGACATCCGAATTGGTAAATTGAAGACCCTTTTAATTGTCCTAGAAGAAAAAAAAAAATGAGGGATTGTAGAAGTCTTTCAGGACTTCAGTTTGATTGACTATCTGAATATGTCCATCTAAGTGAGTTTTCACTTACATCCAAAGTGCTTGGGTCTAAAACTCTGACAATAAAAATATATTACAATTATTAATGTGCTAATGCTAATAATAATGAAGATGAGCTTTGGGAAAATTATATAATCGCTAGAAATATGAAATGAAACGGTGCTGGAGCTTAGAGCAGAGAGAAGCTCGTGTGGTGACCTTTTTTGACCTGCTCCGAGCAGTTTGCTGGCTATAGTGCAAACTCGTCCTCTTATCTCAGACTGCACATTCTTCCAGACTTCAACTTGTGAAACGTATGGATGGCGGCGCCTACTTGTCTGGGATAAAATGAACTATGATGACCTTTTAAGACCCATCTGCTTCTCTTCACTGTCTTCAAAGAAACCACACGACTATAGTAGAGGCAGAACTCTCGGAGTGAAGAATCTGTGTGGACGTCCACCGTGTGGTGTCGGGATGAAGTGTATGTGACTGTAATCTGTGTTAGCAAGTATTAAATAAATTGCCTTCAAGAACGTGGTTTTCTCTGTCTCAGTCATCTTATTGAGTAGAGAAAATAGCCACATCAACTGACTATCGAGTGAAGGGGATTTTAGGCGGGCATTTAGTCATTTGTTTCAGGATGCCGGCGATAGCTTGCCTACTCTTCGTGAAGGAAACCGTGGGATCTGTAACGTCCACCGTCATACTGATTGATGCATGGGATAGCGAACAAGTGACGTCATTACCTCCTCCGCTGAAGGTGGATGGATGTCATGTTTTCTTTGACTATTGTCTGTGTTTGTAAACAGGATATCTAAAAAGTTACACATGGATTCGAACGAAACTTGGTGAATGAGTTGGATGTTGTCAAAGAACTTTGCTTGTGACCTCCTCTTGGACACATCTCACTCCTAAACTCAATGAGACTCATGGAAAACTCACTCAGTTTAAATATAGATTAATTATACTCTTGCAACGAATAGTTACACGAAAATATAGTTATACTTTAAAATACACATGACGCAACGTTCTGCTCTCTCTCTCCTGCTTCTTCCGATGATCAGTCCAGTTCTCTCGATCTCCCAGTTTATTGGAGCATCGTGGTTAAATAGCAAAAAGCTCCTTTCATCTCAGAGCATTGGAAATCAAAGTTCAACACAAGGCCCATAGCCCCCAGACATCGAGGCGCCTCAAGGCATCTGTTTCCTATTTTGAAAGCCCCAAAGGCCCCTCAACAGCTGCTTATCGCTGAGAACCACGAAACACCCCCATTATCCTTCCTGGAGAGGTTACTCTCCCATGACCTCGCCCGAGTAGGAATGCACTCCGTGACAAAAGCCATTTCACAGATGGTGCCTCCCCATCCAGGTTCCATTTCCACAAGAGTTACACAGGAAAAACACATTCTGTCCTTTAAATATATGAAAACATATATTTTTATAATTCCACAATCCCTCATTTTTTCTTTTTGTTTATATTAACCATTCATCTAAACATCAACTTATTAAATATTCAAACCACAAACTTGGTAATCCAATTTTTTCATAAGGCATACACCGTCATCCTGGAAGAATCTGATTACAAAACATTTCTTTATTCATTGACTCTTTTCATATTAATAATGCAATTCAATTCATTTGCATAAAGCATACGACCCTTCACCTTTACCACAACGATTTCAATTCACCATTTTAAAATAACAAAGCATCTGCAACATTTGGCAATACGTTTTGCTTCAAAACAAATATTGACTTTTTGTTTGAAAAGAAAAGAGGCTGATCACTCGTGTTTGAAATTCAAGTATGAAACATTTTCTTCTGATGTCTTCATAGCACTTACACTATTTCGCGTAGGATTTCCTGCTGTTGTGATAGCTGGGCAGAGTCATTAACTGACCCTGCTCAGCATGTATCATCCTTGCCACTCTTGCTGTGAGCCATAGTAGATTTGAACAAGGCCTTCGTCCAGTTGTAGTCGACTTGCCTCCTCACTCATCATGAGTATGGAGCAAGTGGTGATGTGATGTTGGTTGACCAGCAAGATGTGGAACAGAGATGCCAGATGCATCCGCAATGATGTTGGGACCATGACGTTCAAGTTGTCCATGGTCCATACCAGGAGCAACCAGCAGAATCGTGCACAGCTGTTGTGGAGAAAAAGGCACAGCCGTTCGCTTGCAGCTCCATGCCGGCTCCCCGGAAGTTGGTGAAGTAATGGCACACGTCACCGCATCCCGTAGAAGTTGCAGCTAAAATGACGCCGTCCTGCAATTGCTGACGTGATGAATGTTCGAGGCATTCAAACAAAAGTAAGTGATCGCCCTTTCATATGTTGCAGTGTGATCCAGGCAAATGGTCACATAAATTTCCCTTGGTGAAGGTAAGCATCCATCTCCAATTTTACAAAGGAGAATGTCTTCATCATTCTTTGAGAAGGAGGGTGTATGCCAAGATTAACTTCATTTTTAGCCACAAATTTTCTTTCTCGAACTTCTTCCCAATTCCGTTAGCATTCCCTTTGAGATGTGATCTGGTCTTATCCTTTTACTCAGCCATATCTGAATCTGCTTTCCATACACACTGAATCAGATAGGGTACATCTTATCATAAAATCACCATATTTTAACTAATCATATATTTCTTATAACAGTTTCACGTTCAACAATTTGTTGTTTTCCTTAAAACATTCAAAGAAGTTATATTCATTTATATGCGTCACACAAATAATATTCAAACCAGGTATGTATTTCACTACTAAACTAAGAATAACATTTAAAATTGCTTTCAAATCAATATCGTTTGAAAATTAAACTCATGCAGTTATTTTAACACTACTCAAAGAAAATAAATGCATTAATTAATGAGTGTATATGATTAAAATCACAAACAGGAATATCTAATTCCCAACAAATCTTGCAAACAAGCAAACTATGCATAATGTATTATTATCATACTCCTCCCCACTTTTTTTTCCTTCCATTTAACAGTGTAACTTGTGGTGATATGAGTTCACTGATCTGATAAAACTGACGCAATTCATAACATTTTCATTATGCCATTATCTTAACTCTACTGTACTCATTTGCAACATTACTTGATTCAATCTTTTAATCTCGGTATTATTCATATCATCATAAAATCTTTCTATTTCGGGTCCATATTTGTTTCAATTCTTATCAATCTCCTATGGTTTATCAATTCGTTCCAAAATACCACAATCAAAGGTTTTAACCAAAGCTCTACCAAACTATTTCCAATTTGAACTCAAAATGCTAGTGAAACAATGATTCGAAGAATTAACTTCAAGGGGTCAACAAATTCATTTTATAAACAGATCTAATTTTTCCCATCCAATAGTTTTCCTTGCCAAATGTCATATTATAATACTTTAATAAACCTTCAAAAAATGTTTCCCATCTCAACAAATTCCCTTTTACAAATAGCCATCTGTAAATTACGTATTTAACCACAATTTTCTTCCAATTTGTTTGGCCTAAATGGCCACCGAAGTGGCTGCCAACATGCAGTACCTTTTTATCTACCAAGCAAGTACTCGTCCACATAAGACCTCGACCAAAATTTTGTTTTAAAAACAAATCTGGGATTTCTGATTATATGGATGCACACTCTCAGGATATTTCAGGCTGCTGTTAACAATCCACTACGATAAATTAATTCCTTTACCCACAATCAAATAATTAATACAAATTGAGGATATTATCCCTATCACATTCATTTATAGATTCATTATGTTGGATCTTATTTTTTTTTTCTCACTGCTGTAAGGAAGAACAATAGCTCTTATAAGTCTTTCTAATATCTCACTTAATTTACCCAGCATCTAAGAATTATTTACTATCCATTCTCCTTCTGTTGACCAGTGACTTTGTTTAAACTCCATAACTTAACTTGATGAATCCCATGTGTACAGCTACCACTTATTGAAACCCCTACTTTTGTAGAAAATATCCAAGTAAGTGTTCTTCCACCCCCTTAACTGTTGCTCATCCATTTCTATGCAACTAGTGAGTACTACTGACACCAGTATGCCAATATAGGTGTGCCAGATTAACAAATATGTTGCAGGTACACGTAACATCGCGTTCTGAGGTTAAACGACGTAACAGCGCATTCATGTCTGCCCCTTGGTTTAAGATTCACAATGCATTCCGTTTTAAAACTCACAATAGTTCAACTCAGCAAGATTTTCTTTACTATATTCCCATATCATCTACGCCTACTACACATCCATACATACAGCACAATTTATATGCTGATAAAATTCAAGTTTATATACAGACTTGGCATTTAATATGGAATATTTTTTTTGTGGGGATGAACTTACTTTTCAAGATGACTTAGAACCAAAAGTTCATTGGAATTATGTTGAAATTATTCTAGATTTTGTTAATGTGACCTTTAAAAGAAACAAAAACCAGATTTGACATTTCGAAGCAAATAAATTGATCCTTGAAAGTGAGGTAAACTGATAGATGTAAACTTCAATTCACGGACAGTACTGTGTTAAACTTCTGTACATTTTCCAGAAGTATCTCTTTATTTTGCACATTATCCAATTTTTTCTTCAACAAAAACAAAAGCTAAATTATGACTGGGATTACGGACAGTAAAATTACAGTTCAGTACTTCGTGTAACCCCCACGAGCATTCAAGAGAGCACGTACACGTCGAGGCATGCTGTTCACGAGATTTGCCAAGGTTTGGACAGGAATCGCTTGCCATGCAGTGACAATAGTCTGCTGCAATTCACGCACAGAGGTAGGCTGCTGGTCCAAGTTGTCGATTTGACACGTTAATTCTGCCCACAAGTTCTCTATCGGATTCATATCCGGGACATGGCAGGCCAACCCATATGCTATACACCACGGTCAGCAAGAAAGTGTTGGATCATGTGAGCACGATGAGGCCGTGCATTGTCATCTTGGAAGACAAAGTTTCCTCGAAAGGCTGCATGAGCAAATGGAAGCAATGTTTCTTCCAGAATGACCCTGTACCTGAACTGCTTCAGGTTTCCATTCAGAACAACCAGGTCAGTTTTGCCCCCTGCATGAAAAGCAGCCCAAACGGTCACCCCACCACCTCCAGCTTGGACTCTTGGCACTATACAATCTTCGTTGTGGGCTTCATGCACTTGTCTGCGCACTCGGACGCGGCCATCTTGACGATAGACCAGAAATCTAGACTCGTCACTGAAGATCACGTGATTCCAGTGTCCTGGCTGCCATTGACGGTGCTCTCTGGCCCACTGCAATCGGCGCTGGCTGTGTTGTCTGGTCAGGCGTGGCTTTCTCAGGGGACGCCTGGCACGATAGCCTGCTTGAACCAGTCGTTGGTTGACTAGGCTTCTGGATACAGGCACATTTGTCAGTTGCTGCCACTCAGCCCTAAGCCGATTAGCTGACTTGGTACGGCCATTGCAGACTAACCGGTGCAGCTGGCGATCATCTCTCCTTGTGGTTATGCGTGGACGTCCTGGCCTCGGTATTGGAGTAGGGACTCCCCTCTGAGCATTTCGTTTCAGGATCTTTGACACCTGACCTTGAGTGATGCCATACTCCCGAGCAATAGCACGCTGTTTCATGCCAGAATTTCGTAAAGCCACCACTCCATGACAAACAGTATTGTCAAGTTGACGGACCATCTCCAGAGGAAGCGGCAATAACTTTTGTAGACGTGCAGCAGTTGTTTTCCACTCATACAGAACGCAACAACCCTTATATACCTGAATGTGAAGCCAATCATCAAATGCACCTGTCCTTACATTTTGTCATGCCACCTGTGATATAATCCTGTTATTGACTTCTTGCTGTGAAAGACAAGCAGTGACATGGTTCTTTCAACAAAGACATCACCGAAGGGTAAAATAAACTTACCAGATTGATATACTGCGTTCAGAAAGTAAACCCAAGTCAAGAAAAAAAAAAATTCCATATTAAATGCCAAGTCTGTATATCAAAAATCCATGAGCAGAGTACTCTGGGAAGTCAGTGTAAGACCTCTCCCAAATTTGGCTAATTTTGTACTTCCTCATGTTTTTTATGAAGCTCATATCCATAAATAGCTTTTATTCTCATATAAATTCTATCAAAAATGGAATCCCAAGATTACTCACAATTTTACTATTAATTAATGGCTGCTCATAACCCAGCACATCAAATCTTTATATTCCATCTCCCTTGACAAAAGAGATAATGTTCATAATCAAATTATGTTGTTATTTTATTTTACGGATTCTCTGGATATTCAATCCCATCCACATGAAACTATCTATTTCAATTTATTATGTATATTTGTTTGCGTTGGCACCATTATTTACAGATCAAGATGGGTGTCAATTTTATTTCAATTTCACAAAATTTGTCTTTTAATTTTAGAAATAATAATACACAAATAGACAAAAAGTTTATTCTAAGCAAACCCCTATAATGTCACATTGAAATTACCCTTTCGGTTCCCACAATAATTTATCCAAATGTGACAATACACCCATTTACATGTCAGTCGACCACTGACCTATCAATCATGCAAAACAATCGTCCAAAATTCCCACCTGATGATCATGTGACACTTGTCACTTGGTTTCCAAAAAATTTTTGCAAAGCAATCGTTCCAAACTTTGTAAATTAAAAAAATAGTTTTGCCCAAAATGCTTCCTAAAGCCACATATTGGCAAATATGAGGCCTCCAGAATGAACTCTAATTCTGGATCTTTTAATTCATGTTCCAAAAATATCCAATTTTGGCATTTGATCAATTAATTATTAATTCGCTAACAAGCAAAAAAGTAAAAATCATTCTTGCTCCGAAAACTTTTCAGACACAAGAAGCATCGACAGTTATTCGTGTTGGTCTAATGATTTAATCTGTTGAGGCCAGTCGTCATTTGGGATCTGCAGCAATGAAGGCCTAATCGTTATCTGAGGTACCAGTAAGCACTGGTACCCTTGATCTTGGTTTGTCCTATGAACTAGTCTTCCTATTTGAATATGGACACCGTCGTTTCCAGTGTCCCATATTTCCACACTTGTAACATCGGTTTCTGTCATTGCCTGATCTGCCCACCTGTTCACTTGTATTGGTGGTGTGGAATAATAAATATTCACAGTTGTTAATATTGTATCTCAATGTGATATTGTGTAAAAAAGTGTTTTACCGTGCAGCTGAGCAAAAGCCTTGGGACTGGAGCCGAGATGATTAAAGGCAGCATCTGTTCCTGTCAAAATAACCTTTGTCCATAAATGGATAACACCAGGCTCGTGTTCACATGAGCCATGGAAATAGGACAGGAATGCGCTATCTGTAGGATGGCTTTTGTCATCTCTCTTCAAATCCAGGCACTGGGCAATTCCTTCTCTCCAGGTCATGAGAAAGTGACCTTCCTCGATAGGCAGCTGTCCCAAAGAGCCAAATAGGGCTCTATGGAGAGGAAACAGATGCCTCGGGGCGTCTCGATATCTGGGGGACTATTTGCCTGGCTGAACTCTGCATTCCAATGCTCTTGAGATCAAAGGAGTTTTTGCTTTATAACCAAGAGGCTCCGAACTAGAGAGACTGTTCAACTGATCGAGCAACTGGAAGGACTGTTCAACTGATAGAGCAACTGGAAGGACGGTTCAACTGATCAACGGAGAAAGGACAAGAGTGCGAACTCCAGCCACGACCGGCAGAACGATGCGTATAATCTTGAATTAGTCCGTTTATTTTATGCAACAAGCTCTCTAAAGTTTAAATAAACATTGACTTGCTGAAACAAGTTTTGAGTTTATTTGGGTAAACTGGTTGAGAGGTCATTCAGTGGGAGTTCAGTAGTAGATCATTATTCTCCTACAGTGGGCTGCATCTCTGGATCCCTGGGTTGCCACTGCGATCTTTGGTTATCTCCTGAACCATAAAAAATTCTCTGTACTGTTCTTTTTGGGGAGACAAATGGGAATCAGATGGGACAACTGTCACTTTTATTCCGATTTTCGAGGGCAGTTGTGCATTTATCTCCTCCAATGTATCCTGTATTCTTTTTATTTTAAGTTCTAGGTCTGTTATCCGTTCTTGCTGTTCCCATTTCCTGGATTCAACATCCCAATAATAGAATGCTAGCCAGTCTACCGTTAAATTCTGTCTCTTCCTGGCTTTCAATTCTTGTCCTAATCTCTCCAATCGACTTCGCTCAAATGTACCATCTCTTGGAAACTCCTTAGCATGTCCCTTTGTCCACAAATACCAATTCTCAACCTCTCTAATAGCCTCTACACCATAACGGTCATACATATAATGTGCACAAGTACCTTTTTGTGGAATATCTGGTTGTCCTTGTGTATTCCTACAGGCTCCATTCCCCATTCTGCCTGTATGTGAAGAACACTCAGTATTCACTCAATGTACCAGGTAAATTACTAGGATCTGCGCTTTGGAATACACCTGTACACACCTGTACTATATGTACTGTAAATAAAATCTTCTAGGGTTTGTTCCACCTTTTATCAAAGTAGCGTTGGATGCGTTGTTGCCTAGCATGTTCCTATAAAGCTCCACTCGTATTTCCAGGAAGGATCTCTCCACCTATTCAAACGGTGATTTCCAGAGAATCTCTCTTACCTGTGGCTTTTGCACAACCCATATCTCACAGATCGGTATTGCAGATGAGCCAAATGGGTCAGTATGAAATGGGTGAATCCGCAGATATCCCGTTATGTTGAAGGGGGAATCACACAATGGTAACCACATATATATATATATATCTATATATAGACTTACCACCTTGCTCAATTTCCAAGGTTGTCTCCACATTGATAATATCTCACAAATATATCAAGGCTTCTTTCTTGAAACCGCACTTTCATCAATCAATCAATCAATTTATTCAATTAAATCAATTCAATTATTCAATTTCAATCAATTTATCAATATTCATCAATAAATCAAATTAATCATTTTAGATGACTCCCTACATAAGCCCTTTCCCCAATGGTGTCAGAATAGCTTTATCTGTTGACTGAGATCTATGATCATTGGTCGTCACCTCTGACCCACACCTCATGTCAATTAACGAATCACTGTTCTGTCCTAGGGATCATATCTGACATATTTTTCCAATCTTGTCTGGCCATTATATCACAAATTCGACTTTTGCAACCACTAAAGGCAACTCATCCTTCATTTGTGAGACAGTCAGCCAAAATTGATCAGACAGATATGGCACAGTTCATTGGGAAAAAATATCTCAATTTGAATGGTACCCAAACCTCTTGACAATTAAAATTTCGTAAAACTCCTGAAATGTTCTACCAATGGATGACAATTAATTCATAATATTAGCCAATTTTAATCCAATCATGCTCAAATTTTGACACTTTATTTAACTCTTACTTGTAATGTGTTACGGATCCCGGATTTAGGTGAATTACTATTCATGTCATTGCTTATTAATGTTTATTCTATTAAAGGTTGTTGTGGTTAAAGGGTTAGAGAGGCTCCGGATAACAGGAGACCGGAAACGGGATAGTGAACCGGAAGAAGAAAAGACACGAGGTCCGGGAGAAGCGGATATCTTCTTCTTCCTCGCCCAGCTCCGACGCGAGCGGTGTCGATATTGAGCAGCGTGGGGAATGCTGCGTTTGAAAGCCCGTCTGGCGAGAGGAGTTAACTGCGCAGGGTAATTACCGGTTACGCGTCAAGTTGCCGTGGGTTCGTGCACGGAACCAAGCATCCGGCACAGTTCGCCTCAACGTCTACAAGGACACGTACGGGTCGCACCTTGGGCCTCGCGCGCTTTGCGAGCCGCGCTTTGCTTTGCCCGCTTTGCTTTGCAAGGAGGTGTGCGCTGCAGCAGCTGTTCCCGGTACGCGACGTGCACGTTTGGAGCACGTCAGCCAGGGGTTCGTTCAACCGCCCGTGTGCGGAGAAGTCGACCTTCACCTTGGTCGGGAGTCGCCCAGAGACATTGTGAGGGACAGTGACCATTGAGGGGTCGTGCGTGGGGAAAGGGGGGAAATATATGAGATGGCCATCTGAGTAATATTGTTGATTGATTGTTGAGTGTGGCTGATTGATTGGGAATATATTATCCATTAATCCGGATCCTTGGTGTGGGGGTTTCTTATTGACTTGAATTGTTGTGTCTTTCATATTGATTGTGTTACGAAAGCGTATAAATCATATATCTTTCTGGCGGGGTCCCTCCCACGGTCCGGGGGTCACCAAGACCGGGTAGTTACCGGGAGGACCACGTAACAGAATTGGGGGCTCGTCCAATTGAATTCCGGGATCTAAAATTGTATAACATAACAAAATAATAATTTTTAGTAATTAAAATTTATTAATTAATTATTAATTGGTAAATTTTTGAGAAATTGTGGTAAAGTCTTGGGTGAAGGTTAACAGGTGTTAACGATAGTCACCATGGCGTTTGTTGCACAGAACTTTGCGGTAACACCTAGTGAGGCACAGTTCCGAGCGTTACTAAAAGCGGACCTCTTGAAATTGGCCAAACATTTTAACGTGGAGGTCCGAACTAATTTGAGGAAGGCAGAGTTGCAGACCACGGTGATACAATCTATGGTGGGATTAGGAACATGGGATGAGTTAGCCTGGCAGTGGCTACCCGAAGAACCAGAAGACGTTGAGATCCGGAAACTGGAGTTGCAATTACGGAGCCAGGAACGGATCAAAGAAGAGGAAAGGAAAGCAGAAGAGAGGAGAGAAGAGAAACAAGCAGAGGAAAGGAGAGTGGAACGAGAACTCCAGGAAAGGTTAGAAGGGAGAAAAGCAGAGGAGAGGAGAGCTGCCAGGGAACTCGAAGCAGAGGAGAGAAAAGCCGAAAGGGAGTTGAAGGAACGTGATCTGGCGCTTCAGCAAGAAATTAAATTCAAGGAGCTGGATTTAATGAGAGAACGGGGAGAGGTACCACCCTTGCTGACGGGGTCGACACCTAGCCAGAACACCCGGGATGTGGGCAGACATGTGAGGCTGGTTCCACCCTTCAGTGAAAAGGAAGTCGCTAAATTTTTTCCACACTTTGAGAAAGTGGCTCGACAGTTAAACTGGCCGGAGGAGGCCTGGACCATACTAGTGCAAAGTGTGCTGGTGGGTAAAGCTCAAGATATTTATTCGGCGCTACCAATGGACCAATGTGCAGATTATGAGGTATTGAAGAAGCACATTCTCAAAGCCTATGAGTTGGTTCCTGAAGCTTACCGGCAAAAATTCAGGAATGCCAGGAAGAGGGAGAGTGAGACCCATGTGGAGTTTGCCAGAGTGAAAGAAAACATGTTTGATCGGTGGTGTGAGTCGAAAGGAGTCGGGAAGGACTTCGAAGCATTGCGTGACTTGATCCTGGTGGAGGAATTTCAACAGTGTGTCCACGAGGACATCAAAGTGTACCTGCAGGAAAAGAAAGTACCAAAGTTGTGGGACGCAGCCACCATGGCAGATGATTATGCCTTAACACACCGGATAGGGGTCCACGAACCTAACTCCTCGCCTAGATTTCCGCAGGGGAGTTGTGGAACAGCAGGTGCGGAGAACGACAATACATGGCGGCGGCCTCGAGATGATTATGGGGACAACGCTGATACCCGAACTGTTCGAAATCAGAGGGCGACGGGCCCAGGACAAACTTATTTTTCGGGGGGCCCGAGGCAGACTACGAGTTTTTCCTCCGGACCTACTTGCGCTTTTTGCAAGAAACCTGGACACTTGATGTCCAGTTGTTACCTCATGAAAAGGGAAAACCCAGAGCGGAGTCCGACTATTACAACTCCGAATGCGATGGCAAGCGTAAGAAATTGCCCACAGAAGAGTTACCAACCATTTATTTATGAGGGGTTGGTCTCACTCGAGGGAGACTTGACTAACCCAATACCTGTTAGGGTATTGAGGGACACAGGAGCCCATCAATCCTTAATGCTTCAAGGCATTTTGCCATTGTCAAAGAGTACCGCAACTGGTGATAGGGTTCGGTTACAAGGGATCGGGGGCTGTGTTAGTGCCCCACTTCATGTTATCCATTTGGAAACCGAGTTGGTGTCAGGACCGGTCACCGTCGGTTTACAAGCCACGCTTCCTGTAGAGGGAGTATCTGTGAATATCGGGAATGATTTGGCCGGGGGGCAAATTTATGGTAACCCGAGGGTGGGTAAAGAGCACCGCAGGGGAATTAACACCACCCCAGCTCGGGATGGCGACAAAAGTGCCAAGTTATTTGTAGGGGGACTGAACTTCAACACAGAGGAATAAGTTCTGACCTCTGTCTTCAACAGATATGGGCCGCTGGTGGAAGTGCGGGTGGTAAAAGACAGGGAAACGCAACGGTCAAGAGGGTTCGGCTTTGTCACGTTTGCAAGCACAAAAGACACCAGGGAGGCAGAGAAGAATTGGAATGGTAAGGATTTGGAGGGTCGGACCATAACAGTTGGGAAGGCATTTCGTAGGCGTCGAGAGGTCTACAGAAGAGGACCACCTGGCGGTAGTTTTGGTGTTGGCAGTAGCCGATATTACTATGGAGGCTCCCAGAGTTACGGCATCTCCCAAAAGAATGATTGGCAGAGGACTGGCCGAGAAGGAGACCGCCAGTCAGGTGACTGCTGGGACAAGGGGTCCCACCGTAACTGTTAGGAGTCCGGAGAAGTTGAAGCACTCTATATACGGCGGAGCCGCCGAGCCTGGGCTCCTACACGGGCTAACCGTGAACGCCACATTCTTAAAAGGCGTCCCGGTAGGGAACGTTCCTGCACGGACTAACCGTGAACCCCACATTCCTTAAGGCGTCCATGTAGTGAGTACTCAGCTGGGCCTCCATCCAAGAGCAACTAGAAGTGGTTGACGCTTGGTCTAGAGGGAATTACCTTGGAATCTCTGGGGGGTTTTGGTGAAAGTTTGTTGCTTTATTTTTGAGATGCGATAATTGTGCCCGGGGGGAAACTGATGATTTGGGGTATCGGGTTTGTTTATCAAAGTTGGCCGGCCCAGAAAGTTTTCGCGGGGTTCAAACTTTCTTTCTTGAAGCGGGGGGAGTGTTACGGATCCCGGATTTAGGTGAATTACTATTCATGTCATTGCTTATTAATGTTTATTCTATTAAAGGTTGTTGTGGTTAAAGGGTTAGAGAGGCTCCGGATAACAGGAGACCGGAAACGGGATAGTGAACCGGAAGAGGAAAAGACACGAGGTCCGGGAGAAGTGGATATCTTCTTCTTCCTCGCCCAGCTCCGACGCGAGCGGTGTCGATATTGAGCAGCGTGGGGAACGCTGCGTTTGAAAGCCCGTCTGGCGAGAGGAGTTACCTGCGTGAGGTAATTACCGGTTATGCGTCAAGTTGCCGTGGGTTCGTGCACGGAACCAAGCATCCGGCACAGTTCGCCTCAACGTCTACAAGGACACGTACGGGTCGCACCTTGGGCCTCGCGCGCTTTGCAAGCCGCGCTTTGCTTTGCCCGCTTTGCTTTGCAAGGAGGTGTGCGCTGCAGCAGCTGTTCCCGGTACGCGACGTGCACGTTTGGAGCACGTCAGCCAGGGGTTCGTTCAACCGCCCGTGTGCGGAGAAGTCGACCTTCACCTTGGTCGGGAGTGGCCCAGAGACATTGTGAGGGACAGTGACCATTGAGGGGTCGTGCGTGGGGAAAGGGGGGAAATATATGAGATGGCCATCTGAGTAATATTGTTGATTGATTGTTGAGTGTGGCTGATTGATTGGGAATATATTATCCATTAATCCGGATCCTTGGTGTGGGGGTTTATTATTGACTTGAATTGTTGTGTCTTTCATATTGATTGCGTTACGAAAGCGTATAAATCATATATCTTTCTGGCGGGGTCCCTCCCACGGTCTGGGGGTCACCAAGACCGGGTAGTTACCGGGAGGACCACGTAACAAATGCATCATTAATCCTACAGGGCTCAAAAGTTGTCCTTTAAGCCCATGCAATCATTTCACACCGAAAACCTCATGATCTCATTCCTGTCAATCATAACATCATGATTTTAAAATCATTATCATAATGATTATCATTATTATCATAATCATAGTCATACCATAATCATCCATTTGAAAAGGCAAACATTTCCTGTATCACCACATTCATCTGGTATAATCAACAATGCAAAAAAAAAGAGAACTGTACATAGCAAAAGGCTACCTCCTGACCAATTAGTATACCTATTTATAAGAAGTCGTAACAATATCGAATAATCGTTAAAAAATAAAAATAAAAGAGAAAAAAATCGCTTCTATTACTGGTGCCGCAGCATTCATCATTCCATCCGCTCCTCCACCGTGACCAAACCGAGATAAAGGGAGCTCAACCATAACACAGCGCATTTAATGGCGCATGCCATAGGAACTCAACGCAATTACGACTCGGCCAGAAAAACGAGCAAATTTCGCAGGACGTTAACTGGAATCAATCGTGAGATATATACAAAATACACAAAAAAATACACAAAAAATAAACAACAAAAAAATACACAAGGTCGACCATATTACACAATATTACACCATTTCAGTTTACATGACAGGGACGAGCACAGCACCCTTGCTCTAACGACCAACACGGTCTATTAGTGGTTCTTTGGACTCGTGGAATTTACCTGAAAAAAAATCGAAACAATTTGGAAAAAATACATGACAGGGACGAGCACAGCACCCTTTCTCTAATGACCAACACGGTCTATTCGTGGTTCTTTGGACTCGTGGAATTACCATTTCTGAAATATTCCGGGGCTTTCCGCACACCTTGAAGAGGTATACCTTGTGGTGTTGCCCACCTACCACATTTAATTAATCTCATAAATATTTCTTCCATTCAAATCATAAAGCAAAAACCAAAACGTCAAATAAAAAATGAACTCAAAAATGAAATAAAAAATCAAAAAAAAAAAGAAAAAAATATATATATACAGTGAAACCTTGACTTACGAGTTTAATTCGTTCTGTGACCGAGCTCGTAACTCAATTTGCTCGTTTCTCAAATTAAATTTCCCCATTAAAATGCATTGAAATGCTATTAATCCGTTCCAGCCCCCAAAAAACCACACCAATTTTTTTTGTTACGTGTTTTTAAATAAGAAAAATGTACTTTATAAATAACAAATAATGTATAAACAAGCACGACCTCGTATATACTGTACGTAATAAGCGGCGTTATGCGCGCTGCTTGTAAACTAGGAGGAAGCGGACAACACGGTAATTTGTAAGAGTCTTTATTCAAGAGCTCACTGTAACACTGGCGCGCTCCGGGCTGCGCGCCCGGTGTATATCCTGAGGCCACGCCTACCCCTCGGCGTGGCCCCCGCCCACTTGGTACGCGGAATGATGTCACCACGCCAGTGAGCTTCCGTGTCCGCCACAATGTAAAGAAATAAACTGGTTTTATTAAGTGTATTTACCTTGAAGATCAGACGAAGATGCTGGCGGAGGTGGAGGAGATGACTTTTGCCTTTTTCGCCACACTTTCCTCGCTTTCACTTGCAAGGCGTTTCAATAAAAACCTGTCCAACGAGGTTTGTTTCTTCCTCCCTTTCAAAATGTTTCGATCGTACTGCTACGATCGTACTGCCTCGCCAAGTCGACAACACGCACACCTCGCTCATGTTTTTCGACGATTGCGTGTTTTATATCCAAGTACATCATCCTCTTCTTCTTCTCAGTACTGCCCTTGGCACTCAATTTCTTAGGACCCATGGTTAAAACTAAGAAATTTTCCAAAATAACCAAAATGCGAAAACAAAGCAACAGCGATATAGGGCAGAGATGCTTGCACGGCAAGATAACCACGTGACCGGAACCCACCTGGTGGCGGGTGGCGTAAGCTCCAAAATAACCAACATGCGAAAACAAAGCAGCAGCTATATACGGCAGAGATGCTTGCACGGCAAGATAACCACGTGACCGGAACCCACCTGGTGGCGGGTGGCGTCAGCTCCAAAATAACCAACATGCGAAAACAAAGCAGCAGTGATATACGGCAGAAATGCTTGCACGGCAAGATAACCACGTGACCGGAACCCACCTGGTGGCGGGTGGCGTCAGCTCCAAAATAACCAAAATGCGAAAACAAAGCAGCAGTGATATACGGCAGAAATGCTTGCACGGCAAGATAACCACGTGACCGGAACCCACCTGGTGGCGGGTGGCGTCAGCTCCAAAATAACCAACATGCGAAAACAAAGCAGCAGTGATATACGGCAGAAATGCTTGCACGGCAAGATAACCATGTGACCGGAACCCACCTGGTGGCGGGTGGCGTCAGCTCCAAAATAACCAAAATGCGAAAACAAAGCAGCAGCTATATACGGCAGAGATGCTTGCACGGCAAGATAACCACGTGACCGGAACCCACCTGGTGGCGGGTGGCGTCAGCTCCAAAATAACCAACATGCGAAAACAAAGCAGCAGTGATATACGGCAGAAATGCTTGCACGGCAAGATAACCACGTGACCGGAACCCACCTGGTGGCGGGTGGCGTAAGCTCCAAAATAACCAACATGCGAAAACAAAGCAGCAGCGATATACGGCAGAAATGCTTGCACGGCAAGATAACCACGTGACCGGAACCCACCTGGTGGCGGGTGGCGTCAGCTCCAAAATAACCAAAATACGAAAACAAAACAGCAGCGATATACGGCAGAGATGCTTGCACGGCAAGATAACCACGTGACCGGAACCCACCTGGTGGCGGGTGGCGTAAGCTCGTAACTCAGATCTCAGCTCGCATCTCAAAGCAATAAACCGCCCGAGCGACGGCTCGTATCTCGGAAAACTCGTAAGTTGGTGCACTCGTAAGTCAAGGTTTCACTGTATATGAAAAAAAGAAAACAAAAATGAAAAAAAGAAAACAAAAATGGAAAAAAAGAAAGAAAAAAAAAAGAAAAACAAAAATGAAATCAAAAATGAAATTAAAATCACAAATCATCTCCCTCTAAAAAATCAAGTTTATTATCACAATCTTCTGATTTCAATTTAAGTATGTCAATGCTCCCTTTTTAAGAATTCACTTTTAAACCAATTAAAAGACAACATGCATAATCCCTTTTCCAATTTGGTCCAACTTCAATTTTGAAAACTTACTCAAAAGTTCGGCCAAAAGGTCTAACCGATGAAAAAGTATTTGTCCACTCTAATCCATTTCCCTATCAAATCTTACAAAGGAGCCTGGAAGAGAATGGAAAATCACAAGCTCTATCAAAGGAACAATAATATGTTGTTCCAAACCCACAATAACAAAAAAAAACATCAGCCAAAAAAAAATCCTAATAAAATTCAATAGAACACCATTTAGCTCAATACAGCCCGATTCGTCATTTCACAAGCAGGAAACACAATGCCGCTTCTTGGGGGCCCTCCAAGGAGCGAAAATATGCTTCCCACTCATCCTATTACCTCCATCAAAAAAGAGGATATTACATTTAAACCCGTATGCTTGTCTGTCTGCACAGAACAATTTTGATTTTCTCAACATTTGTTGATATGAATGACAGAAAACTTCCATAACAGGTGCAACATCACCTGTGCAAGTGTGTAAAATCATAATCATGTCATTAATGACATGGTGTAGGCATCATAATTGTTTCAACACAACAATCTTAAAATCACTGAGAAAAATCCTGGCAAAGGTCCACAATCCCTGATTGCTGTGTCCTTAGCTCCTTACAATGGTAATATTACCTACATAATATATCAATATTGATTTATAATAAAACAATAAAATAAAGACATAACATCTCATGGCAAGGGGTTCAGGGAAAAACAATAACGTTTACCTGCAAGACATATTTCCACCCCATGCATCAAACATCAAACAGATCTGTCAAACAGATCAAAGTGTCATATTTCACAAAGAGCGGGGGGGGGGGGGGGGGGTTGGGGGGGTAGCTGGCGGGAGGGAGGGGGAAAGGGACGCAGGAGGGAAGGGGGGTGAGATGGGGGGGGTTAGGGCCAGGACCAGGGTTAGGGTGGAGGGGGTGGGAAACGGAAGGAGGGAGGGGGGCTGGGTGGGAGCACAGAGGAGTGAATGGAGGGAAGACACAGAGGAGTGAGGGGGGGGCGGACAAAGAAGGGGTGGGAAGAATGAGGGGTGGATGAGGGTAGTAGAAGCTGGACAAGCTGGGATAAGGGTTTGAAGGAAGGGGGGGGAGGAAGGGAAGGGGAGAGGAAGGAAGGGGCGGGAGCAAGAGGGACAGGTAGCAACACAGATAAATTGGGAGAAGAAGAAGAAAAAAAAAATGAGGAGAAAAAACAACAACAACACTGGCGATGAACAACAGACAGAAGGAACGACATTGACTACAGTGCCCAGTGCTCTGAATGTCAAAGTGAAGAGATTCACAGAAGCGCGGGTAAACGGCGGGAGTAACGATACGCACCATCCTCATACCACCTTAAAATGCAAAATTAATGTAGACTCCCGGTGCTCCTCATTTTGTCTGCACTGTGTTCAATCGGTGCTAGGTCTGAGATTGCCGGGAGCATTCGTACCGTGGTACTGTACTGTTTGCCAATCGTACAAACAGCGCACGGAATCCTCCAGGCTTGACCCAGATTAATAACCCAATATTTATTGCAATGTGCAGGGAACTTTAAAGAAATGTATTGGAAATCTATAATGAAATGTCATTTTGTATGCTGTAACGAAAAAAAAGTAACTGATTTTCGCAGGATAGAAAGGTGTAAAGTAATGTTTTTTTGTACAGACGGTGTACAGACGTTTCCATTTGAACTGTATTCTTTACACAGTATAGTCGGGATATTTTACTCTTCACCCGTAGTCACAATAAAAAGTTACAATTAGTTACTCTGCACGTGGAGAGAGGGGCGGAGCATCATTTACGTGTCGCCACTTAAATGTGGTAACAATTACGCATCGCGTTTGTAAATGCTATCTCCAAAATGAATAAAATAATGAGGGAACAGAACAAGACCGCCAATGAACGTTAACCTAGACTTGCACGGGTATCGGATATTATTGGTTACGGTCATCAATGGCAGGAAGCAGCCGCATAAGCAGCACCTCAAGCCGGCTTCGCGCTCAGGAAGCGAGATTTATGCTCCTCATCAGGGTTAACGTATCCGTTCACTTTCAGTTACGTTTCTGGACTCACAAACTAAAGAAATGATCCCTGAAAGTATAGTCTTAAGTGGGGAGGGAGTGGGGAGGGTGAGGAGGGAGTGGGGAAAGAGGCGACTGAGAGACACAGAAAGGTGGGAGGGAAATGAAGTAATATGCTTAACTCATGCTTTTGGGATTCATGATCCTACACAATCCCAAAAGCGTGCTGTCTCACGTTTGAAGAATCATTTAAGAAATTAAATAATTCTCATTTCCGAATCCACAGTTAGATCTCCACAAAATTTAAATCGAATCGTCCTTGTCAGACACCCAACCGGTCCACCAAGTTTCGTCCAAATCCGTCCACAACTTTTTGAGATATTTTGTTCACAGACAAATGGAGACAGACAGGGGTGAAAACATAACCTCCATCCACCTTTGGTGGCGGAGGTAAAAGTGGATTAAACATGTGAGACAACGCGACTGAGGGAGGAGGAGAGGAGACTGAGGAAGGGGACAGAGAGAGAGAGAGAGAGAGAGAGAGAGAGAGAGAGAGAGAAGAGGAGAGAGAGGGGAAGAGAGAAGAATGGATGGTGGTCTCTGTCATATCTAATGGTTCACCTGTGGCATCTATTTAACACTCAAATTCATAGACACAAAATTTATCCCACAGAGGTTGAAATACGAGCGTCAGTTGGTTGCATCATTTTCCTATGGGCAACCGCAATCCTATCAATTCATTCATCGAGTCACAGACCATGAACATCAATAGACAGTGACAGACAGACCATCATTTTATTTAAAATTCAAGCATTTAACAGTCTTTTGCATGGAATAAGGGTTCGAGGGGAGGGGGAGGAGGAAGGAAGGGAAGGGGAGAGGAAGGAAGGGGCGGGAGCAAGAGAGACAGGTGTGATAACACCTGTCTGACCGGTGAGGATAACTTAATTATCGAATTTACGTTCAATGGCCCTGCCTTATAGAAATTCTACATACACGTAACATGGGATTGCTTCTCATCAATTTTTATATCGATCGAGTGAATTTTAACTGTCATCCAACATGGCCGCTGGAATAAAAACCCTCAAAAAAAAAGTATGAGCCTCGACCATAGGAAATAGATTTGGACCAAACACTCGTCACCGAGGGAAATGTGAGAGGGAGGGTGGAGTGTTGGGGCATAAGAAGGAGTAGAGAGATAAGGCCGAGGAATGGAGGGATGAATGGAAGAGGGACAGAAAGGGAAACAGATCGGAAGACACAGATAACAGGTATAACAGGTAACAAGGAAGAGATAGGTAAAAGAAAGAGAGGGGGAGGGGGAGAAAAGGGGAGAGACAGATAGATGGAAGGGAGGGAGAGAAAAATGGGAGAAAGGGACAGAGAAAGACAGAGTGTACATCGAAAAAAAAAATTCCGATCCCGTACATAATTTGTCAACAAAAAAAAGAAAGAAATCATTTGCCATTAATTGTGAATTAAAATACACAGCGCTCCCGCACACTTCGACCAGCGAAGTGGCGGAACATGTTTACGCATTGCCGTGCGTGCTATGTACCAGTAAGGTACATATATATTGAGTGCGTGCATGAAGTGTACATGTCATGTCCCCGTTCGCCTGTGTACATGCGTGCGTATACATGCGCGGTGTGCAAGTTGCATTTGCCGTTGAATTAACACTCAGTAGGTTGACTCATACGACCCATGAGGTTGACACCTCAGTCCCATGCGAGCAAACCCTCGTCATCTACAAAACTGCCCTCTATCGAATGATCCTCACCCCAGTCCCCACGCGGGGGAGCGGGGATGCGGGGGGATGCGGAGGGGTGTGGGGGGTTGCGGGGGGATGTGGAGGGGTGCGGGGGGGGGGGGTGCGGGGGATGCGAAGTCTCACATGATTGTCCAGAGAGTAAATGACGAAGGGGGGTGAGGGGAGAGAGGGGAAGAGAGAGAAAAATGGATGATGATCTCTGTCAGCGGCTCGTGCCTCGTAATAATCTGCCTGCACGTCCGCGCTCCTGGCTCCCAAAACAATCGTTCACAAATTATGTACGCAAATCGCTGCAAGATAACATTTTGCTACAAGAAATCGCAAATGATCGCTCTAAATATCTGTTTCTTGCGTCCAACTTTTAGTCACACCAGGTTCAGTTTGCAGACACTTTCTGAGGTTGACAAAAATAATACACAGAAAAACTCTCCCTTACCTTGAAAAATCACTTGGACGTATTCAAAGCCGAACTCTTCCAGCGTTGCAATCAGCGGTGCCTCCAAATTGTCAAAGAACTTTGCTTGTGACCTCTTCTTGGACACATCTCACTCCAAAACTCAATGAGACTCATGGAAAACTCACTCAGTTTAAATATAGATTTATTAAACTCTTGCAACGAATAGTTACACGAAAATATAGTTATACTTTAAAATACACATGACGCAACGTTCTGCTCTCTCTCTCCTACTTCTTCCGACGATCAGTCCAGTTCTCTCGATCTCCCAGGTTCTTGGAGCATCGTGGTTAAATAGCAAAAAGCTCCTTTCATCTCAGAGCATTAGAATTCAAAGTTCAACACAAGGCCCATAGCCTCCAGACATCGAGACGCCTCGAGGCATCTGTTCCAAGACAGTACTCAGGTTTTGTAGGAAATTACCAAAGTAGGTTAACATTCCCAGAAAAGCACCGAAGCTCAGACTCATTGGTGGGAGCCGGAACATTCTTGATAGCTTATACTTTACCTGATGAGGGCAAAATGCCTTTCCACGTGATGCGCGCAAAATGATTTCCAAGATGGAATCGCTGTACTCAACCTCAGGGGCCATGAAGACACATTTCTCATGACGGAGACGAAGGCCTGCACTGGAGAGACAGCTTAGCACTTCATTCAGGTTCTGGAGGTGTTCCTGGGCTGACCCACCGGTCACCAATACATCATCCTGAAACACAACTGTGCTAGGTATGGTTCATAATAAGTTCTCCATTTTTCGCTGGAAAATGGGCGCAGCGGACCGAATGCCACAAGGGCATCGATTGTACACAAAGAGTCCATGGTCTGTATTGATACAGGTGAAAGTTTTAGATTCCTCTGAAAGTTCCATTTGTGCAGAAGCATTAGTCAGGTCTAACCTTGTAAATGTCTCACCTCCCATGAGAGCCATGAACAGGTCCTCTTCCTTGGGCAGAGGATATCCATCCAGTTTTGAATGATGATTTATGGTAGTCTTGTAGTCCCCGCAGATACGTAAGCTCCCATCAGCTTTCAGCATGGGTACAATTGGAGCAGCCCAGTCAGAGTATTCAACTGGGGCGATGATTCCTTCATCCAGAAGACGATCGAGTTCCTGCTCAATTTTTGCTCGCATAATGTACAGGTACAGGTACAGGTCTTGCCCTATGGAAAATAGGCCTAGCCTCGGCATTCACATGAATCTTAACCTTGGTGCCTTTAAAAGTGCCCACACCATCAGAAAATAGATCAGGATACATGTTGACAATCGATGTGCATCCAGCACTGGTAGACACATGGTTCACATTATGCCAGTTGGGTCTGATGACCTTTAACCAGTCTCTGCCAAACAAAGCCAGACCCTTGCGCTTTGTGACAAGCAACGGTAAAGCGTGGGACGCACCATCGTACTCAACGGACACAATGACTGAGCCAATCACAGGCACAATTTCGCTGGTATATGTCTTCAGTTTAGTCGACACAGGTGTGATCTTCGGAACCCCACCCTGTGGATACAGCGATGTGAACATGCCTTTACACATGATAGATCTGGAAGTGCCAGTATCGATCTCAAATTCCACAGGGGAATGATCTATTGCCATTCCTCGTGCTCACAGAGAAAACTGAATCATTCTCACCTTCAACTGTGGTAGTGCCTGTTGTGCTGTTGGTTATGTGAAGCATGCGATCAGTTGGCTCTGCGTTGGCATTGTCGACATCGACATGGTGAGTGGAAGAGGTGGGTCTGGGGCATCGGGCTTGCAGATGCCCCCTCCTCCCACAGGTGTGGCACGTGAATTGTTTATATCGACATTGGAATGTGCCATGTCCACCACCGCAATGCCAGCAGGTCATGCCGCCAGTCTTCTTGGGATGGCACATCTCGTGAGCAGATGGAGGTGGAGAAATCAAACATTTCTCTTTGTAAGTTGTGACTCTGTGCACATCTGGCGTTGACCTTGTGATGACCCGTAGACTCCCATCAGCTTGCATACACGCAGTCACAATGACGGTAACCTTCTTGAGGTCTGGATCTGTCTCAGAGAGCAGTTTACGCAAGATGGAATCACTGTTAATTCCAATCACAAAAAGTCTCTCAGCATCTTGTCCAGTCTTGCGCCAAACTCAGTGTTCAGCCAGACGTCTGAGATCAGCTACAATCTCACTCGCCGATTGGCCCTCGCTTCTTTGGTGTGTATAAAACTTGTACCTTGACACGATTTTCCTTTGCTTGGGTTTGTAGTGTCTCTACACCAACTCAACCAGTGCAGCGTATGACTTGTCGTGGGTGTTTTTGGGTGATAGGAGATCCTTCATCAACCTGTAGGTCTGGGATCCGCACACAGTCAGCATTATAGCACGACGTTGAGGTGCATCATCAGCGCCATCAATTCTGTTGGCAACGAAACGCTCGTCCAGTCTCTCACAAAAATCAACCCAGTCATCTGAACTCGGATTGAATTCACTCAAAATCCCGATCCAGGCGACTGCCATCGTGAAAATAAAACACCACACGTGAGCTGGAACACACAGTCCAGCTCCTCATCGCCACTGTAAAGTCACAAGACTGTTTATAAAGTCACAGTAAGTCACAAGTAAAGTAAAGTCACAAGACAAGACGCCACAAGACTGATGGCATCACAAATCAAGGGATTCAGAGACACAAAGCAAGTGTCCAAACAGAAGTTTATTCCCAGAAGTGACGACACAGGAAAAAGTCCTCGGGTGCTCAACAGGTGGGGAGCCCGGGAAAGGATATGGCATCACAGTATGTTACAGAGAGTGAGAAAAATTAACAGTGTGCTGTGGAGCTCGTGTTTTGGTGAGGAGAACTGGGGGAGGTTCTAAGGAGATTGATCTTATAAAGAAGGAGGAAAGCTTAAGGAGACCATCCTGCCCACCTGCTTTGGCCCGAGAGCCATCCTCATCTCCCCTCTCCCCTTGGTGGTTGATCGTCCTGCTCCTCACCTCACCTTTTCCTCCTGCTGTCTCCTCATCACCTTGCCCATCGTCCTGCCCATCTCATGGCCTACTCCGTGCCTATCCTCCCATCCCTGCTGCCACCAGAGATAAGTCGCCCGGTTGTGTCCCTCACCCCATTTGTGCTTGTGACCGGAGAGGCGCCTTAGTTTTTATAGGATTTATTATACCTCCCTTGTTTACCTCATTGTATATACGTAGTTGTTATTGATTTCATTTTCTCTGGTTGTGTTTCGGGAAGAAACCCGTTTGGTTATAAAATCTGTAAGGTCCTCGTTATTCGCCCTAGCCTGTACGCGAGCATAATAATCGCCATAATTTGGAACGCCCTGGAGATAATTAGTCTATTTTGGTCCATCCGTTCACTGGCGGTCTTAACCGGTCCATTGTGTGCACAAGACAGTACTTTTCAGTTTGTTTTGCATCAAAAGCAGATAAATCCACAACTTGATTTTTTGCAAAAACAGATGAATCCACAACCTGATTTTTTGATAAAACCGACAAATCCATCGTAAATTTTCTTTGTTACGGCCTCACATAATCACCAGGAATTTGATTATAATCACAAATGCAATGTGCAATCGTATTAATTTGAATATTTAAAAAGTTTTTGAGGCAGTAAAACCCAAAGTTATGGGGGCAGGGGTTGCTTTGGATTCATCAGTATAATGCTGGCTTGTAGGTCACATCAGCTTTGAAAACCATTCCTGCAGAAGCAAGAACCAATCATGCTTGGATTTTTCAGGGCATTCAAGAAGGCAGGATTTTATTCAAATAACATTCCCTTTTATTTTTAGGGTAAACCCTAGCAGTGCTGATTTTGAATTCACATTTTGTTGGTAGTACCAACCAGTGCCAAAGAGAAAAGCCATAATCAGTGTTCCATCACAATAATCTGTGACTCCCTCGCTGTGGGATAAAGTTTTTTTTTCAACCATGAACACTGTATTACTGAAAAAGAGAGAAAAATATTGCTTTTTTTCTTCTTCAAAATCCATGCACTATTGGAATTTGATCAAACCATCCCTCCCAACACAACCACCACAACCCTGAATCTCAACCCAAAAAGTGTGCTTCGTCTGAAATGATAGGATTGGTGAAAAAAATTCCTATCCCCGTGTTTTCCCCGCCCCCTGTAACGACACCCATTAGGCTGGTAAAGAGAACGAAACACGCAACGAAGTATGTTGTTGTTATCCCTCTGGGCCACAGACCACAACCCCCCAAAACTGCCCAACCACGCACATCGGAAAGAGCCGTCCAGGTGCGTGCCGTCTTCCTCTTCACACATTCGTACTCTCCATGTTCCCGTGCATGCGTACACTCGTCTCCACGATTTAGGTTCGGAGCTTATGATTATGCATTCACCACTTTTCAATCCCTCTTGCTAGACATGTACAAATTCCCTCTTGCTAGACACGAACCTTACCGAAGCCAGTTATTACAGCATGAGCTATTTGGAGGACTTTCTGAATTGCCTTCCGGGAATTCTCGCATTGAATGCCAACACAGTGACACCACAGACTCAGCCACACAAACACAAAAAGTGAATGACATTGAACACCATCACGTCACGACACAATTACGTACTTGCTGTATTTGTCGTGCGTACAACGCTCATCTGAGACCCAGCTTGAATACAAAGGGATCAATCACACTGATGTCATAACATTGAACAACCGAGGTCTCAATCACAACGCAAAGCATTTGATCACAGCTCACCACTAGTGTTCCAACATTCCGCCCGATCTCTCACTCGCCCCCGTGCTCCGCTCCCTCCGAGTGACCGCTGCAGTCTCAAGCAATTATTTTACCCGGCACGGATCTATCTGTGCCCCCGCGTCAAGTAGGCAAACCACAGTTCCATCAGAGCACCATAAAAACATCATAAAATAGTTCATCATCATCAAACCTTTCCACTATTCATTCTATTATTTGTCCAGAGATTACAAAGTAACTGTTATGCTACTAGCACAGGCACCCACTTGCCTGCCATTTTCAAACAATGCAACACTGCCATGCTTCTACAGTCCCACGTAGCACCAATCAGCTTCTCGACCACAACCATCAAATATTCAAGAACCCCAGATTCCATCAAACAATATTTGACCATCGAAACTCCACAATCACCAACACAAATGGCTTCATCTATCTATAATTCCAGTAATCTCTGTACGTCTGTCTGTACGTCTGTACATTTGTTTGTCTGTGACCGCTGTTTCTCGACAACCACGGGTCCGATATACTTTTAACTTGCCAGGTATATTGCTGGGGACCCGAGGATGTGCCTTTTCAAGGTTTCATATTAATCGGACAATTACTTACCGAGCTATGTCCAAAAAACGATTCAACCAATCAGAGAGCAGCGAACGATCGCGTGTGCCGAACGTGGAGGACACACTCTGCCTCGGATGGCACATTTGAGAGCGTATTCATTTATTTCACGTTTGCAAACTATGTTGGCGTTAAACTATGTTTTAAAACTAATAAAACCGAATTTGCGATTCATTCGCTTTCCTGCGCGTTTGTGCACGCGATGGCGATTTCTTTACCAAACTCCGGAAGCCGTTCGCTTTGGACCAAACCATTGCATGTAAATAGAGGGGGGGGATTGTCACCGTACTCGCAAGCCGTTCGCTTTGGACCAAACCATTTCATGTAAATAGAGGGGGGGGATATAATTTTAGATATAGATATAGTACGGGCAATGCCCTAGTCTATCTATAATTCCAGTAATCTCTGTGTGTTTGTTTGTACGTTTGTTTGTCTGTGACCGCTGTTTCTCGACAACCACGGGTCCGATATACTTTAAACTTGCCAGGTATATTGCTGGGGACCCGAGGATGTGCCTTTTCAAGGTTTCATATTAATCGGACAATTACTTACCGAGCTATGTCCAAAAAACGATTCAACCAATCAGAGAGCAGCGAGCTATCGCGTGTGCCGAACGTGGCGGACACACTCTGCCTCGGATGGCACATTTGAGAGCGTATTCATTTATTTCCCATCGGCAAACTATGTTGGCGCTATGTTGGCGTTAAACTATGTTTTAAAACTAATAAAAAGCCCGGGGGGATTGTCACTGTACTCGCAAGCCGTTCGCCGTTCGCTTTGGCGTTGCGAATGGACCAAAACATTTCATGCACCAAACCATTTCATGTAAAGCGTTCGCCGTTCGCTTTGGCGTTGCGAATGGACCAAAACATTTCATGTACCAAACCATTTCATGTAAATAGAGGGGGGGATATAATTTTAGATATAGATATAGTACGGGCATGCCCTAGTCTTCCAAATCTCAATATTATCTAGACCAACCAGCCGAAAAATTCTTAAACCGAAATCCAGATCAAGTTGGATTTCACCAAATAGCACATATTGCACAATTTTAAACGACGAAAATCTGTTTTCACCACCCCTCCTTGCACGTAGGACCATCTTCCATGCGTAAAACTTGCAAGTCAACTCAAATCTCAATCGACCTGCTCCAGTCACCAAACCAACTCATCCAATATCTGTCCCCAACGTTCCCGAGACATCATCCTCTGCCCTGTCTCCCAATGGTGAGAATTTACCCCAAAACCTCCAACATCTAGATCGGTATCCTCATTCTTAAAAGCAAAGCCTTGCCAACGCATTTGCCACTGCAAAATGCTTCATTTTATATGACTTTCTCTTCCCATCTTTCAACTTACTCTGACCATATTTCAACTTACTCTGACCATCTTCCAATAAAATCCGCTCTTTGGTCAAAACAAACAGATACAGAAACCTGCATTGCTCCATAAATCCCAAAAACTGGCACTAGGACACAATCTCCTCAAGCTACCAGGTCAATTTTCCCAAAATATACCAACATGAAGTTTAAAACCAATTAAACATTCACAGAACAATTTCCTCATTGTAGACCCAGACTAATAGCTTTAGCCTGGAGGTTATAGACATCCACTTCACGAATCCACATCAATTCACAGCAGGTGACCACAACAGGTGGCTCATCCACCTCACACATACACCAATTTACACCATACAGGCAATACCCAGACATGGATCATACTGCAGTTGACAATTATGACAGAACAACACGGCCCCCCACATGCTCAGCAACACCAGCCACCAGACAAAGCCCCCCTCACAGAGAACCAAAACAGTGTGTTCCCTGCCAAATCACACAAGGTGCCAACCGCACACACGATCTTGTTCATGATCTCAACAACCAACACATATCACTCGAAGGTCACCTTGCCCACCCTAGGTTTAGAATGCACCTGTTTACCTCAACTTCAATCTTACAGAGTAGAAATCTCAAACCGTCTCAAAATGTCTTGTCGGGGGGAGGGGGGGATCGTCTTGTCCACCAGCAAACAACCCCGCACTCCAACGTCTATCACTCTAACTCGATAGCATCATATACGAACATGACCATGCTTGAGAACCCCACAACCCGTGAGAATCAAACCGCAGGCCGCCACAATCTCCCCTGCAAGCACACCTGTCTAGACATTATCAGACTGTCCACAAAGTCACATTCATAATATTTCCACACCTTATGCACGCCACGTGAACTGAATCCCTTTACGCAAACATCAATATCACTCTGACCTCTCCCACGTGGCATGATTTCCGCTCTCACATCCTGCCCCAACTGAACCAGCCAACAGGAGACAGTGTTACGGAACAGGTTTTGGTCTTCTCTTGAACAGCTGGTGGTCCTTTGAGGGACTTGTCTTGATCATAAATCGCTCAGCAAGTCGCTCCAGCCCACGAGAGTACTCAAGCTCAATTTCCCCTTCCTAAAAATTGTGCCGCAGAACTCATGGTTTTTCAGCTTTGTCCTGCTCCCGTCTCTCTGTACGCATCCTCTTTGAAATCCGTGTTCCACCAACATATCTCCATGGCCGGCTGCACGAACACAGCCAGACAGACAGACAGGGGCGAAACCATAACCACAATGAAACCACAATTACCTTCCTCCGACCAGGAGATCAGAGTATACCCGCACCTGCTCCTCAATCGATTCCCCGACCCCACATCCCAGGGCCGGTAGCACTCGACTCATAGTAAACCTGGAGAACCCACGTGCAACCCAAAGCACACTCCCCGTGAGCGCCGCTCCCAGGGTAGCCCGCCAGACACAATGCCCCCAGAACCATAATCACCCCCATCACACACAACACCATTTATATATTTATCAAAATACCATTTGTGTTCTGGTCAAGTCTGGCCACAACTTTTTTTAGATGTCCTGCTCACAGACAAGCAGACAAACAGACAGACAAGGGTCTAGTTTGGGTTTAAATCCTGACCCCATTGTAAACTGTCATCCCGATGTTTCACAGGCAGGGCGACCCAACAATGTGTGATCCCTCCCTCGGATAGACGTTAAAAATGTAAATGTATTTAACTTCATTACAATTTTGTCGCACTCATCACATTGCAAAGTCGATGCTAGCTCTAGCTCTGTCCCATGCAGACTGAAAAGCAAGATGTCATGCTTTGAAACGATGCTCCACAAAGTACTTCGGTACATATGTTCCTGCAGCCCATCTACTTATTACGTATGCTTGCCGGCAAACGACGGCTCTGAGGGCCCTTCACATCTCCGATTTGCCACGTTCCTATTTTTGTATTCAACGCGAAGCCAAATTCGATCACACCTTTATTTGACTCTAAACTTTTGACTTTAAACTTTTACAGTGTGTGTGAGATTAATTCAAAACATAACTTGATGCACGGGTCAGGACAAGGTGATCGTACCGCTTCCGGCCCGAATCCACAGCGAATAAATGCGCATTCCTTTCTTCTCGCAATCCCCCACTGGGTCATGGTCCATTGCCATGGGAACCAGACTGCTCACGCGATCGCCTGCTGATCCGTGTGAGGGAGGAAGGTGGGGGGCCAAAAACACCTCCCACCCGAAGGCCGCTCACCCCGCCGTCCCACGCACGACAATGATACTGTATTCAATACAATAATACAATAATACGACAATAATACAGACAATAATATCCTATTGCTAATACTGTATTCCCGAATCTATACATTAAAGCTCGCATTTATTAGAGAACGAGCTGGGTTCGGCTAACTTGGGTAGCAAGACACTTAACTTTCACACGAATCATCCGAATCATGAAACAATGTCTCGTAGCTGGTTCCCAGACATGGAGAGGCCTCCTCTGACTTCAGGCTTTTTGTCTTCGCTTGTGACTACTCACCCATGTCCAAGCGCTGTTCACATGGTACCCTTCTCTACCTCAGCCTTCAAAGTCTCTCATTTAATTTGAGTGCCCGATCCGACTGAATCCACTTTCTTAAAGGGGGTTAACTACCTATCGTGCTGCCAGCAGCATATTTTTCACCTCTCTTATGGTATTCTGCGCATTTTGAAGGCTATCCCCTCCAACTGGCTTTTACAGATAAATATTCTCGACGAAGGCATTCCTCCTTTTGACTCAATACTTCATGTAAATTCTCAATGCATTCGCGTTTAAATGTCCCTTCAATGGGGAACACCAATCTGTTATATTTGCTTCCCCATGTCCATGCCTTCCATGGTTCGATATCCCTGCCAGCCTTTTCCCCATGCTTACCAATCTTGCTGGTATTCTTCCCTTACTCCGCAACCCATTAGGTTATAGGGGGTCCCCTTATTTTACCCCCCACCGGCTGACAGGCGCACCACAATACCCGTAGAGTGTTGCCGTCATTCAGGTCCTCAAGGCAGAGTGTAGCGGGCATCCGAGTGTACAGGTACAACCTGTCCCTTAAAGAGACACTCACAACGCATCCAACTGTGACACTCCTGCCGGACCTCCCACGCGTGCGAGTGTCCAGACTTTCCTTCAAGGCTGCCTCTTTGAAACACTCACAGCGCGTCTGAGTGTCCAGGCTATTCAAGCCCCCTGGAAACACTCACAAGTGCTCAGGCCCCAAGCCACTTGTACCCACCTCCTTATCTTCAACAAATCTCTGCACCCTGTCCGTTCCCCTTTAACTTTCCTTCGAATCCGCATTGGAGATAAAGACAAGACAGGATCCTTCACTCAATGGTGTCAAGTTCATTGTACTACCAAGAAAGTTCTCACCTTTTAGTGGGCGCCCTGACAGCTTGCCACCACTGCGCCACGACACCGTCTCTCCCCCCTCTGGGCTGGATCCCATCCTTGTCGTCATCTGTCGTGGGTTTTATAAGCACCTGGTCAAACTCGGACAGTGTACAAGGGATTTATTAATTATAAAAATAATATATGCATGGGAGATGCCGAAGTGGCGTGTAAGATAGCAGCACCACCATGGAGGACATCACAGTTATTACAATCATGCACAGCCCGCACCAACATCTCAGCAAGCTGCAACCCGTATTTGGCTTAATATACTTTCCTCTAGGACAAAGGAACTCAAGGACACAGATTGCTGCCTCGGAGAGAAAATGTACGAAGTTGGCAAGTCAAAGCCTCACAGGGAAAGAATGTTTTGCAAAGTCAAACATGCATAGAATATTATGATAACAGATCCTCCAAAGTCAGACAGTTAGCCGTCAGGACTGGAAATGGGTCACAGTGTGTCGCTGCTGCCACCATCAGCATAGGGAATTCAATGAAATCCCCCACATTATAATGAAGGTTGAAAAGATCAAGGTTTTGGAAGGGGGAAGATAAGGATGGTGGTGAACAGCTGTTTTAAAGACCTGGAGGGAGGAGTGGGATTGAAGAGAGCGTAGGAGTTTGTTCCAGAGGCGAGGGAAAAGAGGAATGATAGAGTGAAGGTGAGCAGGGAGTCTTGATTTAGGTGGTTTTGCCAGAAGAGGGTTGCTGGCAGGTCTTGTGCATCCTGCAGGAAAATTTTGGGGGACAGAGCACAGTCAGAGCAGGGGGAGCTAGGCTGGAGAGGATTCGGTAGAAGACAGAAAGACCACCGGAGATACCAATGATTCTGAAAGCATTGGTTTCAACAGCGTGAAGCCGAGCTAGGTGTGAGGCAGGAGCACCAGCCCATAGGGGAGAGCAGTGTTCCATTGAACTGTGGCTGAGTGCTTTGCATGTGGTGAGGAGCTCAGTAGTGCCCAGAAAGGACTTTGCAAGATGGAGCATGCTCAGACAGTGACTGGCCTTGGAGGCTAGGTTGGGAATGTGGTTTTCCCAGGACAGATCAATGCAGATAGTGAGACCCAAAAGCTTGATTGACAGAACCTATTCAAGGGGATTGCTCAGAAAGTAGATGGGAGGGTTGTCCAGATGGTCTTTACGGAGAGGCGAAGTGAGAGTGTGAGATTTGTCAAGATTGAAAGACATGTTCCACTTGTTTGACCAGTTTGTGATATTTTCCCAGGTCTGCGGAGAGGGAAGTGGCTGCTGCCTGCTGATCTGAGGGTTGAAATATGGAGTGGATTGTGCCAGGTAGCTGGCGAGCTGCGCTGGTGGGATTTGGACGTGGGGTCCGACCATGGGTGTGGTGGCATGACTCGGGCCCCACGGAGAGTCTGGTGGAATGTGGCGTCCCTGGTCCATCAGGACGCAGCCCGAGCGTGTGTCTCGGGCTGGCAGGGTCGCTGGACCCTGGAGGGGGTTGAGACCTCTGGGGGTCCGAGGTGGTTTCTCATGGGCACTGTGGACTAATTATACATTAATGTGTCCTCCATTTATCGTGGTTTAATCTGAAGCATTTATGACTCAAGAAAAGCATGGTATGATTTTTAATTACAGCCAAAAAACACAGATACTCAAAAACTATGAAGAAATACAGGACTATGAATCACCAGCATATAATTCTACCAGAGTCCTTGCACACAACCTATTTACAGACTTGGCATTTAATATGGAATATTTTTTTTTTCTTGACTTGGGTTTACTTTCTTAACTCAGGATATATCTGGTGAGTTTCTTTTACACTTTGGTGATTTATTTGTAAAAAGAACCATGTCACTGATTGTCTTTCGCAGCAAGAAGTCAACAACAGGATTATATCACAGGTGGCGTGGCAAAATGTACGGACAGGTGCATTTGATGATTGGCTTCACAGTCGGGTATACAAGGCTTGTTGCGTTCTGTATTAGTGGAAAACAACTGCTGCACCTCTCCAAAAGTTATTGCCGCTTCCTCTGGAGATGGTCCGTCAACTCGACAATGCTGTTTGTCATGGAGTGGTGGCTTTACGAAATTACGGCATGAAACAGCGTGCTATTGCTCGGCAGTATGGCATCACTCAAGGTCAGGTGTCAAAGATCCTGAAACGAAATGCTCAGAGGGGTGTCCCTACTCCAATACCGAGGCCAGGACGTCCCCGCAGAACCACAAGGAGGGATGATCGCCAGCTGCACCGGTTAGTCCGCAATGGCCGTACCAAGTCAGCTAATCGGCTTAGGACTGAGTGGCAGCAACTGACAAATGTGCCTGTATCCAGAAGGCTAGTCAACCAACGACTGGTTCAAGCAGGCTATCGTGCCAGGCGTCCGCTGAGAAAGCCACGCCTGACCAGAAAACAGCGCCAGCGCCGATTGCAGTGGGCCAGAGAGCACCGTCAATGGCAGCCAGGACGCTGGAATCACGTGATCTTCAGTGGGCGAGTCTAGATTTCTGGTCTATCATCAAGATGGCCACGTCCGAGTGCGCAGACAAGTGCATGAAGCCTACAACAAAGATTGTGTAGTGCCAAGAGTCCAAGCTGGAGGTGGTGGGGTGACCGTTTGGGCTGCTTTTCATGCAGGGGGCAAAACTGACCTGGTTGTTCTGAATGGAAACCTGAACATTGAACTGAACTGAACTGAAAAAACCTGAACTGAACCTGAACTATATCAAGTACAGGGCCATTCTGGAAGAAACATTGCTTCCATTTGCTCGTGCAGCCTTTTGAGAAAACTTTGTCTTCCAAGATGACAATGCACGGCCTCATCGTGCTTGCATGATCCAACACTTTCTTGCTGACCGTGGTGTAGAGCATATGGAGTGGCCTGCCATGTCCCCGGGTATGAATCTGACAGAGAACTTGTGGGCAGAATTAACGCGTCAAATCGACCACTTGGACCAGCAGCCGACCTCTGTGCGTGAATTGAAGCAGGCTATTGTCACTGCATGGCAAGTGTTTCCTGTCCAAACCTTGGTAAATCTCGTGAACAGCATGCCTCAATGTGTACGTGCTCTCCTGAATGCTCGTGGGGGTTACACGAAGTACTGAACTGTAATTTTACTGTCCGTAATCCCAGTCGTAATTTAACTTTTGTTTAAAAATTTTTTGGCTAATGTGCAAAATAAAGAGATACTTCTGGAAAACGCACAGAAGTTTAACACAGTACTGTCCGTGAATTGATTTCGATATCAGTTTACATCACTTTGAAGGATCAATTTATTTGTTTCGAAATGTCAAATGTGGTTTTTGTTTCTTTTGAAGGTCACATTAACAAAATCTAGAATAATTTCAACATAATTCCAATGAACTGTTGGTTCTAAGTCATCTTGAAAAGTAAGTTCACCCCCCAAAAAAAATATTCCATATTAAATGCCAAGTCTGTATATAATGTTCAGCTGTTTATTTTAGAGAAGGTGGTCGTGTGAGTTTTAAGTTGTCGAGGCAGATGGCTGTGGAGGGGGGGGGGGGGGGGGGGGATGGGGGACGGTGGAGAAGGAGGCAAGGGGGCCTTGAGGAGATATCAACAGGGGGGGATGGGGGTCGGGGGACGGTGGAGAGGGTGTCAAGGGGGCCTTGAGGAGATATCAACATTGACATCACAACGTTGGGCTACCAAGATCTAGCCATTAATCCCTGTTGGTTACTGAGACAACAACATTTTCCAAGGCCCAAATTTCCCATATATTAGCGTGTAAACATGCAGTTCTCCCTCAGCAAGCCTCCACCAAGCTGTCTGACATCAAAGAAAGACAGCCTTGAGATGCCAGGCTTTGCTGTCTGGCATGAGAACATGGTATATTAATGTTGTCAGGCTCAAGAACTGCTCCCCATCTGACTACAGTATGTAGAAAAATGCATTTTGCGTGATATGTTATTTTCTAATAGTTGATCTATTCCCAATATATTGTTGTGGTTTTAGAACCCACACTTTTGTAAATAATAATCACTTGTAAATATGACGGTAAAGGTTAAAGGTTGCACCCTTAGCTAGTCCACAAGCAACACGTAGGCCACCATAGAACTCAGTTATTTCATTATTATGTGTTTTAGATAAGGCCGTGTTTCTAATAGTTGAATCTGCGTTGCATCAATCAAATAAGGAGTAGGCCCTTTTGTTCAATTTGCGAAGTCCCTCTCCAAGCAATTCTGTTACGCGCCTTGGTTAGCGTTCGCTCAGGCACCGCCATTGACCATGCGGTCGGCTCGAGGAAGAAGGGGGCGGGACGCCAAGGAAAAGGTGTGGCCACGTCATCTAGTCATCAAAGGCGTGACGGGTAAGCCCCCACCAGCCAACTAGGGCTGATGAAATATCACTGGTGGGCGTGGCTTGATGAAGCACGTAGTGATCATGAAGCGCGATATATAAGCGCGAGCGCAAAGCCCTTTCACGAACTTCTTTCGGGGACTTCTTGCGCGAAGGACTTGAGGCCTGTGCAAGCTGGCAAATGGACTTCTTTGGAAGGACTTGTTGGGAGAGCGCATTGTATACGAGCTCGATTACAAAAGGCGCTTTATTGAAGGAGACGAGCCTCCCACCCTTCCCCCCCCCCCCCCCCGCCATATGTAAGGTCCGCTCGCGGGTGAACGATATGCACGAAACTGCCTGCTGGGTTTTCGCCCATGGAACCGGAGCCTCACCTGGAGCCTGGACCGCACCACCGGACCCTCCACCTGGACCTTCCACCCTACCAGCTACAATCCTGTGTGAGTGTGTATGTTTGTCCGGGGTCGTAAGTTAAGACTGTATAGTTAAGCCTGCCCTGTGTCCTGCTTCTTCTTCTTCTTCCTGTACATTCTTTCCTTTCCTCTTCTTTTTGGTTGTAAATAAATTTACCTTGTTCTTTCTTGGTTTTTCCCTAATCCGATCGCCTCCGTCCTTTCTTTCCATTGAGTACCTGTGGCACGATTATGAACCGCTATAATCGGGTGTAGTCTTTGTTAATGGCTCGGGCCGCGGATTGCTAACCGCTCGGCATTATCCATCATATCTGTGGTTCGAGCGGGAGTTATTCCCTCGTTTCCGACAGGCGTTAGTACTTAGGTAGCAGCGAACCCATAGGCCTAGCAAACCCTACCTAACGCCGTGCCGGGAAGGACGTTATAGCTTCCCAGGACTCAGGACGGCCAGCTTAAAGGACAAGGGGATTAATCCCCCCTTGATAGGGGAGCGCCAACCCCCGAGAGATCCATAACAATTGGTGTCAGGAGTGGGATTTGGAACCTGGGACTAAATTTAGTAGACCAAATTTTGGACACCAATTGTGCTATTGGCCATAACAATTGGTGTCTGGGAGTGGGATTTGAAGCCCGAACCAAATTTAAATATTTCTGAAAATTTGTGTCAAAATTTCGAGCGGCCGAAATTTTATTATAACATCTAAATTTTAAATCGTGCCATGGATAATCAAGGCGATCAGATGCCGGTGGGGGGAAATGAAGAGGTAGAGGAAGGGTTAGATTTAACCCAAGACCCCAGGTGGGAGAGATGGAGGAGGAGAATGAAGAAGGTGCGGTAGTGGGGGTTGCAGGCGCACAAAATGGCGGTGCCTCGCACATGGTGACGAGGGCCGCGCCCGCTGCGCAAATGGGGGTGGGCGACATGCAAGCCTTCATGGCGCAAATGATGGCATGGATGGTCAAGCGTGAGGAAAAGATGGATGCAATGGGAAACCAAATTGGGGAATTTGAGGAATTGGGAGACGGCGGCAGGGATTTTCGAAGCTCCACACGGTCTCCACGTTTTTCGAAGTTAAGTCTGTTCACAATTGTATTTTGTCGAAACTGTATTTATCTTTCGGTGTGTGAAGTTATTGTGTGCAACTTTGGTTGTTTCTCGGTGTTTATCTTTCATAAATTGATCGTCTGTTTGCCGTGTCGCGAGCAAGGCCTTGTACAGTGTGCACTGTACAACCTTGAGGCTTTGTTTTTCTCTCAGTGGTCCGTCGTTTGTGATCCAATAACTTTCGTTCTCTGTATTCCCAGTCTTTTCACCCATAGCCTACTTCCTTGTGTAAATCTCAACTCAAAAAAAAAAAAAAAAAAAAAAAACATTTCCTTCTCTGTTCTCATTCGTTTATTCATTCTTATTCGTTCGTTCGTTCTTCGACCACGTGTTTCTCCCCCATTTCCCCAGATAGTTTTCACTCATTAACCTTCAATGTTTACACTTTCCCCTCAAGTTATGTATTCCGTCATATTTTATAACACCTTTTTCTTCTTCTTCTTTAAAAGGCTGCTTTCGACTTGCTCACCAAATCAATTCATCCCCAAAAAAATATCCATCTCCTATAGTGCCTTTGTTCTACATTCCCTAAACTCTCCTGCACTCCATCCTCCATCCAGCGTCCTTAAACGTATTTTTAACTCGAAGGTCACAAGAAACTCATTTTGCAATAAATGTTCGTTTCCCATAAATCGTACACTTTCAAAAATCCAATCTCACCCCTCCCCTCCAAATCTTCCCCATAACCCCTCCCCTCCAAATCTTCCCCATCACCCCTCCCCTCCAAATCTTCCCCATCACCCATCCCTTTCAAATCTCCCCCCTTGCCCCCTCCCTCCTAAACTACTCCCTCACCCCTCCCCGCCAAGACGCCCCCTCGCCCCTCCCCTCCTAGACTCCTGCCTCACCCCTCCCCTCCAAATCTCCCCCATATCCCATCCCTTTCAAATCCCTCCCCTTGTCCCTTCCCTCCCAAACTCCCCCCTCACCCCTCCCCTTCAAATCTCCCCACCCTCATTGCTTCTCAATTTCCCCCCGCTCACTCCCCCTCCTCAAAGCGTCCTCCCCGCTTCTTCCCCCTTCAAACTCTCACCTCCATCTCCCCCAACCTTCTGCCTCGCTCTTCCCCCTCCTCAAATAACACCTCATTGTGGCTCACCCAATCACCATCAAACCTTTTGTCCGCCCCATCCTTCCCTTTCTCCGAGCTATTCTGAAATCTCTGACACACCTTCAACAGCTCTCCCTACCTCTTCCACCTCTTCCACATCTTACCCTACCCCTCCTCCCCCCTGTTCTGTATCTGATGCTCCCCCTTCCTCTTCATTAACGGTATGGACCTCAAACATCCGGGGCCTTCGTTCAAACTTAACTGATCTCTCCATACAGGTTGCTTCTGTCAAACCAGACGTGATCTGCTTAACAGAAACTTTCCTCCTTTATGATGTCTCTGATTCCATAGTATCTCTCCCGGGCTACTCCCTCCTCCGGTATGATAGACCTGAGCCTCGTCCTGGAGGCGGGGTTGCTATCTTTATCAAAAACTCTCTTCCTCACTCGCCCTGCACTGCACTCTCTCCACCTCACCTCCAGGAATACCTCTGGCTACGGCTTCCCCTTCGCTCCCACCTCTTGTTCATATGTGTGTTGTACCGTCCACCAAACAGTGATGACTCCATCTACATCTCGCTGTCTGATGATATGGACCAACTTCTATCTACTCATCCCAACTCTCTCTTCCTCATATGTGGTGATTTCAACTGTCATCATGCCAGTTGGCTGGGTGTGGGTACCTCTCTCACCAGCCATGGCTCCTCAGCAAAGGACTTCTGCGACTCACTGGGACTGACACAATCTGTCAATTTCCCGACCCGGATCTCAGTCAACGGAACATCTTCTCTTCTGGACTTGGTTATGACTAACTTCCCTGAAAATGTCTGCTGCTCTTCTTCTGCTCCGATCGGATCATCTGATCATGTCCTTGTTAAAGTGGACATCTCTCTGACCATCCTCAGGGAGCCTGCTCAGCGTCGACGAGTCTGGCATTTCACTCAGGCCAACTGGCACGGTCTTCAAGCAGCCATCAATCATCTGGACTGGTCTCCCATCTCTACCACCTCTGACATCAACTCATCCTGGGAATTCTTCCAAAGTAAATTGCTCTCTCTCATGCACAGATTTATCCCATCTCGTCTTCAGTTGTCATACCCTTCCTCCCGTCCATGGTACACGGAATCTTGTGGTGAGGCTGTTGCCCAGAAACAACTTGCCTTCGTCTCCTGGAAAGCAAATCCAACGGAAGGAAATCTCATTTCCTTTCACAAAGGCCGAAACAAGTGTGTGTCCACCCTCAGGAGAGCCAGGAAACAATATCTCTCCGTTCTCAAGACCGAACTCTCTTATCTGTCTCCCTCTTCCAAATCCTGGTGGCGTCTGGTCAAATCCGTTTCTGGTGTTTGTTCCCCCTCCATCCCCTCCCTTACCTCAAACGGCTACACAGCTGACTCCGCACGTGAAAAAGCTGAATGCCTCAACTCTGTGTTTGCCTCTAAATCTTGTGTCCCAAACCCATCCCTCTCTGTACCCACCATACCCAGTCGTACCCTGCTGCTCCTGGACTCCGTGTCCTTTCCTCCTGACAAGGTGGAAAAGTTTCTGTCAACCCTAGACTCTGATTCTGCAACTGGACCCGACGGCATCAGCCCACGGGTCCTAAAATCCTGCTCTGCTGCTCTATCTCACCCTCTCTCTGTTCTCTTCACCCTCTCTTTTGCTCAAGGTCAACTGCCATCTGCTTGGAAATCAGCCAACATCACCGCTTTGCACAAAAAAGGTGCAAAAACAGATCCTAGCAACTACAGACCAATCAGCCTTCTCCCAATTATCAGCAAAGTCATGGAATCCATCATTGCTTCTGATATGAAATCTTTCCTCTTCTCCAATGGCTTGATCTCTGATCATCAATTTGGTTTCAGACCAGGTCACTCTACTCTGGACATGCTGCTTCTGCTGTCTCAACAATGGATGGAGGTCCTCAATGCCAAACAGGAAATTAGAGCTGTCTCCCTCGACATATCACGTGCCTTCGACACGGTCTGGCACCCCGCTCTGCTCACCAAACTCTCCTCCTTTGGTATCCATGGAAATCTCCACGCATGGCTGGCGGACTTCCTCTCTAGTCGTCGTCAACGTGTGGCCCTGAATGGGTTTCTCTCATCTCCTCTTCCTGTTCAGGCTGGAGTTCCCCAAGGCAGTGTTCTGGGCCCCGTGCTTTTTCTGGTCTTCATCAATGATCTCTCTGACTCTCTCGAAAATCCTCTCTATCTCTTTGCTGATGACTCCACTCTCTGCCGCTCCATTCCTCTTCCCTCAGATCGGCAGTCTGCTGCCTCCTCACTCTCTGAAGACCTGGACAAAATCACAGACTGGTCAAACAAGTGGAACATGTCTTTCAATCCTGACAAATCTCACACTCTTACTATGTCTCTCCGAAAAGATCGACTGGACAACCCTCCCATCTACTTTCTCAACAATCCTCTCCAAGAAGTTCTGTCGCTCAAGATTTTGGGTCTCACTATCTGCCATGATCTTTCTTGGGAAAACCACATTTCCAAGCTGGCCTCCAAAGCCAGTCGCCGACTGGGCATCCTCCGTCGTGCGAAGTCCTTCCTCGGCACACCTGAGCTCCTCACCACATACAAGGCTTTCATCCGCAGCTCAATGGAATACTGTTCTCCCCTATGGGCCGGTGCTCCTGCCTCACACCTAGCTCGGCTTCACGCTGTTGAAACCAAAGCTTTCAGAATTATTGGAATCTCCCGCGATGAAGCTATCTCTGAGGGCCTTTCACTCACTCACCGCAGGCAGGTAGGTGGTCTTTCTGTCTTCTACCGACTCCTCTCCGGCCTTGCTCCCCCAGCTCTCTCTGTGCTCTGTCCCCCAAATATTCCTACAGGTCGCACAAGATCTGCCAGCAACCCTCTGATGGTTAAACTGCCGAAATCTCGGCTCTCCGCTCACCTTCCCTCTTTCATTCCTCTTTTCTCCCGCCTCTGGAACAAACTCCCTCACTCCCTTCAATCCCACTCCTCCCTCCAGGTCTTTAAAACAGCTGTTCACCACCATCTCTTATCTTCCCCCATCCAAAACCTTGATCTTTTCTACCCCCGCTAATTCACCCCAGATCCACCTTGTTTGAAATTCCAACTTCTTTCCTGGAAGTCCTGGCAGTGTCCATATGTTTTATACCTCTCCCACTGCCCCCCTTCCCACGCCCCCCCCCCCCCCCCCCCAAAGCCCTCGCCCTCTCTCAGATCTCTCGATGTCTCCATGTCTCTCGGTCCCTGCTCTCAAATGTTGTGTTTGTGTCCTTCCCCCTCTCTCCCCATCTTGTCTACCGCTCCCTATGTTATATGTTTTATGTGTCGGTTTGTCTTTCTGTGTGTTCATGTGATTAATGTTCGCTCTTTCACGAGCCTCGATATTGTATACAAAAAAACAAAAAAACAAAAAAAAAAAAAAATTGAGAAATTATTGGAAAACCAAATTAGGGGGATTGAAAATTGAGAGGGATGCACAAGGTAACCAAATGAAAGAAGGGTTAAGTAAATTTGGAAACAGAATGGGTGACCGCATACAAAGATTTTTGGGGAGAACATAGACCGCATATCAAGCAGGAAAGGTACACGGGTATGCGACGGGGTAGCGCGACTTGAGAAGCGTGGGAAAAGCGAGTTAGAGCAAAGCGAAGTCATGTGGACCGGGATAGAAATCGCGACCCGGGGTATGGGGAAGCCGGCGACCGCCGAAGTAGAGAATTTTATTTTATTAGCTCCAGCTGTCATCGAGAAAAAAGCAAATCAAATCGAAGAAATAGTGGAAATTGGGGCGGAAGAGACAGCGGACTTAGAAAAGCACTCGCGGAAGGAAGGAATGGAAATTGTGCAAAGTCTGAATTCACATCGTGATGTCATGCTGCATAACCAAAATGAAAGTTTGCAGGTGGTGGAGCGAAGAGGAGGAAGCGCCAAGGTGAGAGGGTTAGTATATGGCGTGAAAAGATTTAGCGCAAAAGTGTTTGGCGCGAAAGGATTTTTCGCGCGCTTGGGATCCAGACGGCACCCGGGCGTTCGTGGAAGGTCCTTTGTGCGCTGTGTAAAAGTGAGATGTACGAGAGTGTGAATGCACATCGGAGTGTATGTGTGATGAATGCGAAACAGAGAGTGAAAGCGAATGCACGACGGAGTGTATGTGTGAGGGTGAGTGTGATACGGAGTGTGAGTTGGTTGTGGCGAGTGTATGGGTGAACACCCCAGAGCACGTTATTGGGTGTGCGATGAGGGATTGCACACCCATTGGTAGGTGTGCGCTAAGTGGGTATGTGCAAGAGTGCACACCCACGAGTGTTACGGAGTACGTAACAGGGGAAAGTGCGCCAGGGTGTGCGTGAGAAAGGTGTGGAACAGAGGAGTGGGTGATAACGGAGTGCGTGAGTAGAATGGATACGCAAGAATGTGCGCGAGAGGAATGCACGGAATGCATGGAGTGTATGGAGACGCCTGAATGTGCGAGTAAGAAACGGAACGAGTGGTGTGAGCATGCGAGGCGGGCATCGATGATGACCGGGGCAGCGGTTAGGCCGACGTTTAGCTGACGCGAGCTCTCGGGGCGTGGTGCGCTTTGTGTGCTGCGGGGGCCGGCGGGGATCGGTGCCGCGTCGCTCCTGCACAGAGTGCCGTGCACGATTCGGGCCGGGCCCCGCCCTGTACGGTCGGTGCCACGTTTTGCCAGGCAAGGCGATCGGCCCGGTTCGAGGGGAGGTAGGAGGGTTCGGAGTGGCGCCCCCTTGTGGTGGCGGCGCTCCGGCCGGGGAAGGCTGGGCAATCACGCTTGGGAGCGCAGGGCCCTGCGTAGGGATGGTGCTTGGAGCCTTGGCCCGACAAAACCTCCTCCGCTGAATCTGAATGCCGGACGGACCCAACCTGCAGGAGACAGACCACCAGTATGCATTGCTCGGTTTTTTGAAGCTGAGCTGTGACGAAAATGTATTACGGCGCACTGAGAGGCTCACGTTTAATGGACGTTTGGTAGTAGTGATGATAGGAATGGTAATGGTACCATTCAAATTTGGGCAAAGGAGCTATAGGATTTATGGGGTGGTGGTGGAAACTAGCCCGGGAGGGTTAGGATAATGTTAGGATCTAGAGATGACCATAGGTGACTTTTTTTTTTTTTTTTGTATACAAGATCGAGGCTCGTGAAAGAGCTAACATTAATCACACAAAAAGACAAACCGACACACAAAACACAAAAAACCAGGGGAGCGGCAGACAAGATGGGGAGGGAGGGGGAAGGACACAAACACAACATTTGAGAGCAGGGACATCGGGAGGACTTGGGGGGAGGTGGGAGAGGAATAAAACATATGAACACTGCAAGGACTCTGGGGTGAATTACCGGGGGTAGAAAAGATCAAGGTTTTCGATGGGGGAAGATAAGAGATGGTGGTGAACAGCTGTTTTAAAGACCTGGAGGGAGAAGTGGGATTGAAGGGAGTGGGGGAGTTTGTTCCAGAGGCGGGAGAAAAGGGGAATGAAAGAGTGAAGGTGAGCAGAGAGCCTAGACTTTGGCAGTTTAACCATAAGAGGGTTGCAGGCAGATCTTGTGCGACCTGAAGGAATATTGGGGGGACAGAGCACAGAGAGAGCTGGGGGAGCAAGGCCGGAGAGGAGTCGGTAGAAGACAGAAAGACCACCAACCTGCCTGCGGTGAGTGAGTGAAAGGCCCTCGGAGTTGACTACAACGCAGGAGATTCCAATGATTCTGAAAGCTTTGGCCTCAACAGCGTGAAGCCGAGCAAGGTGTGAGGCAGGAGCACCAGCCCAGAGGGGGGAACAGAGAGTTGAACAGAACAGAGAGGGGAACAGAGACTTGAGAGTTAAGTAGTGACAATTGTACAGGTGGTGGGGACGTAGTCAGATTAGGTGGTTGATAATGACGGGGGAGTGCTTAGTATAAGGGATGACGGGGAGCACCAGTATTAGAAGGGAGTAGATAGTTTAAATGATGCTGTGTGTGTGAGCAGGAGGTTACGAATGAAATGAGGAATTGCGTATGAGAATCTTTGTGGTGAGGGTGATGAAGTGAGGCAATGCTCTAGAAAGATGTGTGTGTGTGTTTGACTTGCATGATGTGCAAGTGAAGTACAGGTGTGTGGAATGAATGGTGTGGAGTGAGTAGTGTGGAATACGTGGAGTGGAGTGTATGGTGCGAAGGAGTGGATGGGGGAAGGATGGATCCCCTCCCGAGTACCCGGGGAGGGTAGATTAAAGTTATGTAGAGGGAGTAGGTAAATTGTGGTTGGATATTGACATCTGTGGTGCGGGTAGTTGCACAGAAGTGTTTTGTTGGGTGCATGAGTGTATGGAATGGCTGGGCATGTGGCCTGTTAGTGAGTGTGGTTGGTTGAGCACTCCGCCACTGGTAGTCTGTCGGCCAGGTGAGGCCGCAGATAGGCTCTGGGAGCAAAGTAGAGTTCAATGGGGCCCGTGGATCCCGAGAGAGGACCCGGGTAGCCCGATGCCAGAGAGGGCACCGAGGGGGTAAGCGCTAGGGAGGGACTTCCCCAGGTAGGTTAGGATAGGAAGGATCTAGGTAAGCTCAGGTGGCAACTGCAGTGGCGGAGGTGTGCAGGTGAGCGGACCTGCTGGTGAGCCACACGACCCAGCCCCGAAATTGTGCGAGGGCACAGGTAGAAAAATCGGGGGAGTGAGACCCCAAATTGGAAGGCACCACAGTTTGCTCAATGGGAATTGGTTTTTCGAACCGCATAGAGTAAAGATGGCCAATGGTTTTGCAGGGCAAGACCCCGGGTAGTGTAAAGAGTTAATGTCAATTAGAAGGATAGATAGGAGAAAATCTCTTCGCACCATCCGCATCCACTCACCTAGGTGATAAGACTCCACACCAGTTTTTTTGTGCAAACATCTGGAATGAAAGACGCATCTCGACGTGGGTGAGACATTGTTTGTTATTCCATCTCTTCCTCCTTAGGAGGGATTGATGATGAATTTGGTTAAGAGGGAATGGGAAAGACAAGATGATAGTGACGAAATTGTAAATTGTGTAAATACGGGTAGGGGCAGGGTAGAGTAGGTGACATGGGGGGATGACGTATGCTAGGGACGAGCTTTCTCGGCTCGCTCTCCTGCGCCCCTCACCTTGCATTACTTTGTTTTGATGTGTACCCTTGCACCCCTGCCCGCTGATCTGCTTGTCTTTCCTGCCCCACTCATGGGCCTTGTTCTTTTGTGCCCGAGGGAAGAGTGCAGGTGCCGCAGCTGTGCGCCCGCACCATTGCTGCCTCCTGCCTGCACTGATGCACCATATGGACCACACGTTCTATGGCCTAGCACCACTTATGGACCACACGTTCTGTGGCCTAGCACCACATATGGACCACACGTTCTGTGGCCTGGCATCTCTGCTGGGACCGACTATTGTGCCGGCGGTGTCTGCTTTGCGGACCACTGTGTTTTTAAGTGGCACCCATGCCCAGCAGTGGACCAACGGAGTTGGCCCTGCTGGCCAAATCAATAATAAAAAGTGGATGTGGTTTGTGCCCTTTCTTATTAAAATTAACATCAAGCAAGAAGATCAAGACAACCAGAAACAGCGGCCAAGCAGAGCAGAGAAGAAAAAGACATCATTGCTTATTTTTAAAACGTTTGTTTTGTGCATTTTGGTGATGGTGCTTTTATGGTGCTTTTTGGTGCTTTTGGTGCATTTTTCTTTATTGGTGCATATTGGTACATATGGTATGGTGTATCGGTGCAGTGCATAGCAGTGGTATTTTTCCTCTTATCAAATTCTCATCTTCTTTTCCCACAAAAAGACAGGTCCTGGGTTGTAGTTGTAAATAATCAAAATAGTAGTGTTTTGTAAATAATGCTCCCCACGGGCTTAAATGTGTAGTTTGAAGACCATTCCGCAATTCGGTTAATTGTGGGCGTGTCAGTTAGATAGGATGCAACGCAGCAGGCGGGACATATTTAGTGTTAAAACTGTCGCACTCAGGGTGAGGTTAAAAGTAGAGGGTAGCCACACCTAAGTGTCACACTAAGTTAAAAGATAGCCCTTGTGTTTTGGCTCGGCTCGAGCCTTGAAAAAGGGAGGGTGTAGTGTTGCGGTTTTAGAACCCACACTTTTGTAAATAATAATCACTTGTAAATATGATGGTGAAGGTTAAAGGTTGCACCCTTAGTTAGACCACAAGCAACACGTAGGCCACCATAGAACTCAGTTATTTCATTATTATGTGTTTTAGATAAGGCCGTGTTTCCAATAGTTGAATCTGCGTTGCATCAATCAAATAAGGAGTAGGCCCTTTTGTTCATTTTGCGACGTCCCTCTCCAAGCAATTCTGTTACGCGCCTTGGTTAACGTTCGCTCAGGAGCCGCCATTGACCATGCGGTCGGCTCGAGGAAGAAGGGGGCGGGACGTCAAGGAAAAGGTGTGGCCACGTCAACTAGTCATCAAAGGCGTGACCGGTAAGCCCCCACCAGCCAACCACGGCTGATGAAATAACACTGGCGGGCGTGGCTTGATGAAGCGCGTAGTGATCTTGAAGCGCGATATATAAGCGCGAGCGCAAAGCCCTTTCACGAACTTCTTTCGGGGCCTTCTTGCGCGAAGGACTTGAGGACTGCGCACGCTGGCAAACGGACTTCTTTGGAAGGACTTGTTGGGAGAGCGCATTGTATACGAGGTAGATTACAAAAGGCGCTTTATTGAATGACACGAGCCTCCCCGCCACCCCCCCACCATATGTAAGGTCCGCTCGCGGGTGAACGATACGCGCGAAGCTGCCTGCCGGGTTTTCACCCACGGAACCGGAGCCTCACCTGGAGCCTGGACCTCACCACCGGACCCTCCACCTGGACCTTCCACCCTACCAGCTACAATCCCGTGTGAGTGGTCCAGGTGGAGGGTCCGGTGGTGAGGTCCAGGCTCCAGGTGAGGCTGGTGCTCCTGCCTCACACCTAGCTCGGCTTCACGCTGTTGAGGCCAAAGCTTTCAGAATCATTGGAATCTCCTGCGATGAAGTCAACTCCAAGGGCCTTTCACTCACTCACCGCAGGCAGGTTGGTGGTCTTTCTGTCTTCTACCGACTCCTCTCCGGCCTTGCTCCCCCAGCTCTCTCTGTGCTCTGTCCCCCCAATATTCCTTCAGGTCGCACAAGATCTGCCTGCAACCCTCTTATGGTTAAACTGCCAAAATCTAGGCTCTCTGCTCACCTTCACTCTTTCATTCCCCTTTTCTCCCGCCTCTGGAACAAACTCCCCCACTCCCTTCAATCCCACTCCTCCCTCCAGGTCTTTAAAACAGCTGTTCACCACCATCTCTTATCTTCCCCCATCCAAAACCTTGATCTTTTCTACCCCCGGTAATTCACCCCAGAGTCCTTGCAGTGTTCATATGTTTTATACCTCTCCGACCTCCCCCCAAGTCCTCCCGATGTCCCTGCTCTCAAATGTTGTGTTTGTGTCCTTCCCCCTCTCTTCCCATCTCGTCTGCCGCTCCCCTTGTTTTTTGTGTTTTGTGTGTCGGTTTGACTTTTTGTGTGATTAATGTTAGCTCTTTCACGAGCCTTGATCTTGTATACAAAAAAAAGAAAAAAAGAAAGTGTGTATGTTTGTCCGGGGTCGTAAGTTAAGACTGTATAGTTAAGCCTGCCCTGTGTTCTGCTTCTTCTTCTTCTTCTTCTTCCTGTACATTCTTTCGTTTCCTCTTCTTTTTGGTTGTAAATAAATTTACCCTTTTCTTTCTTGGTTTTTCCCTAATCCGATCGCCTCCGTCCTTTCTTTCCATTGAGTACCTGTGGCACGATTAGGAACCGCTATAATCGGGTGTAGTCTTTGTTAATGGCTCGGGCCGCGGATTGCTAACCGCTCGGCATTATCCATCATATCCGTGGTTCGAGCGGGAGTTATTCCCTCGTTTCCAGCAGGCGTTAGTACTTAGGTAGCAGCGAACCCATAGGCCTAGCAAACCCTACATAACGCCGTGCCGGGAAGGACGTTATAGCTTTCCAGGACTCGGGACGGCCAGCTTAAAGGACAAGGGGATTAATCCCACCTCGATAAGGGGAGCGCCGACCCCCGAATCCGTAACAATATCTTAAAAGGTTGCCTTTTAAGGGAAACCACCTTTCGTTGTTATTTATGACCCCCTCAGTCTTCCTGCAGCAAGTTGGCTTTTATTAAACTGGCTGCAAAATGACTTTTCAACTCGGTTTGATATACAACCGAGCTGGACACAAGTTTTGATAAATATGTAAGATTAAATTACCCACAATAGCCTCCCTTTTGGCATCTCGTGACAAACTTGAAGTCTTCAATTTAATTGAAATAATTGATCAATTGAAATCTGCTTTCATGAATAATTCCTGTTCTTTTAGGTTCGGTCCTTAGGTTAATTTACTCTCAAAATTACCTGGGGGCCCCAGGCCGAATGGTCTCCACGGGTGTACCCTCTCGTAGTCTGGGCAGGTTTGAACAGGAAAAATAATCTCCAATGCAGGCCACATGTTTGCCTTTCATCTGGCAAAATTCCCTTATTCCTAACAGCAGTATGTTCCTATTATTCTATTTGCAGGTTGACACACCTTTCTAAATTGTGAGGTGGTGTGGAAAGTCCAATGAGTCAATGAAGACCAAGCTTGCACATTTCTTGTAGACTCTTCACCTTGCATCATGGTGGGAGTAATTTTCCCAGTTCCTCATGCTGGCATGCATTTGATGATGCACACCATAATTAAATGATTAAGATAACAGTGCCAATTAATTTCAAGATGGCAGCATCCCACTCTTCGTAGATGCTGGCCAATCATGATGTCATTTCCAGTTCATCTTTAAAATAATCAGACAGTTTTGCCTCTTTTCCTTTGATGTCATTTTGTTAAGTCAGTAATATGTTTTGGTTGATCAGGTATGTAAGTGCAGCATTCTGGACCAATGCCTGTGCATGTCCCGCTCTTTTAAGCCAGCAATGAGTCTAGTGCCATCCTATTTTGCATGACAACAGTCCTCATAGCTATTATTTCAAGATTGACAGTATATAAACTCCACCCACATATTTACTTTAATTTATCAATTAACTACTTTGATCAAGCATTGATGCTCCCATACAGACAGGTCCAATCATCTCGGCACTCTTTCACTCACACGAACAGCACACAATTGTTTTACTTATTATTATTATTTAAAACACCTTTACCCTTTTTTAAAACTTGGTCCATTCATCAACCTGGATATTTGTCTTCGAGCTATCGTAAGTCTTATATTTTATTTCACCTTCTTATCATAGTTTTTACCAAATACAACATTATTTGTTACTTTGCAAAAGCTTTTTTTCCCCAAGATCTGTTTTTTCCCCTCCCCAATATAAGTTTGCAATCAACGACTTTATCTTCCATAATTCCACGAATCTTCCTTTCAATTTCTTTTCCTTTAGAATGACTCCGCAGAAAATATTATTTTCAAGTGTTTTGCTGTGAAACACTTTTCTTTCTTTCATTATTTTAGTTTCCCTTAAATGTGGAGGTTGATATCTGGCCGACCCCAAGATTGTTAACCTCGTTAACCTCCTAAGTTTTGGCCAAAAGAGGTCTACGGATGTGTGTCACATGGAGGAAGTAAGTTTCGCTGTTGCTAGATACTGGGTGTTGAGCAAGCTACGTGTTGAAACAAGTGCAGTGTCGGAAAGGCACAGGGAAAAATCAGGAACAGGGGGAGAATCACCAACAGATCAATCAACAACCACTTTGGAATTGCATAACTCCCCATAAATCAACATAAACCAAGGCGATCTCTCGTCTACGTTGCCATCGTCTCCGTTCGCTCTCCTTCAGTGAAACTTGTGCATCAAAGCTGGCCCGTCATTCCTTGGACTTCTTTTCGCATGTTCGTAGCAGCATTATAGCATGGATCCATCTTGCTTGGAAGCACTTTTTCTGTTTAAAGTTCTCAATGCACTCAAAAGTCCACAGGCTTGGGTCAATAAACTTGTGTTCATCTGCTTGTTGTTCACTGTTTGATGTAACTCTTGTTGTTCACTGTTTGATGTAACTCTTGTTGTTCACTGTTTGATGTAACTCTTGTTCTTCACTGTTTGGTGTAACTCTTGTTGTTCACTGTTTGACGTAACTCTTGTTGTTCACTGTTTGATGTAACTCTTGTTGTTCACTGGTTGATGTAACTCTTGTTCTTCACTGTTTGATGTAACTCTTGTTGTTCACTGTTTGATGTAACTCTTGTTCTTCACCGTTTGATGTAACTCTTGTGTTTGATGTAACTCTTGTTGTTCACTGTTTGATGTAACTATTGTTCTTCACTGTTTGATGTAACTCTTGTTGTTCACTGTTTGACGTAACTCTTGTTGTTCACTGTTTGATGTAACTCTTGTTGTTCACTGGTTGATGTAACTCTTGTTCTTCACTGTTTGATGTAACTCTTGTTCTTCACTGTTTGATGTAACTCTTGTTCTTCACTGTTTGATGTAACTCTTGTTCTTCACTGTTTGATGTAACTCTTGTTGTTCAGTGTTTGATGTAACTCTTGTTGTTCACTGTTTGATGTAACTCTTGTTGTTCACTGTTTGATGTAACTCTTGTTGTTCACTGTTTGATGTAACTCTTATTGTTCACTGTTTGATGTAACTCTTGTTGTTCACTGTTTGATGTAACTCTTGTTGTTCACTGTTTGATGTAACTCTTGTTGTTCACTGTTTGATGTAACTCTTGTTGTTCACTGTTTGATGTAACTCTTGTGTTTGATGTAACTCTTGTTGTTCACTGTTTGATGTAACTCTTGTTCTTCACTGTTTGATGTAACTCTTGTTCTTCACTGTTTGATGTAACTCTTGTTGTTCACTGTTTGACGTAACTCTTGTTCTTCACTGTTTGATGTAACTCTTGTTGTCGCTGGTTGATGTAACTCTTGTTCTTCACTGTTTGATGTAAGTCTTGTTGTTCACTGTTTGATGTAACTCTTGTTCTTCACTGTTTGATGTAACTCTTGTTCTTCACTGTTTGATGTAACTCTTGTTGTTCAGTGTTTGATGTAACTCTTGTTGTTCACTGGTTGATGTAACTCTTGTTGTTCACTGTTTGACGTAACTCTTGTTGTTCACTGTTTGATGTAACTCTTGTTGTTCACTGTTTGATGTAACTCTTGTTGTTCACTGTTTGATGTAACTCTTGTTGTTCACTGTTTGATGTAACTCTTATTGTTCACTGTTTGATGTAACTCTTGTTGTTCACTGTTTGATGTAACTCTTGTTGTTCACTGTTTGATGTAACTCTTGTTGTTCACTGTTTGATGTAACTCTTGTTGTTCACTGTTTGATGTAACTCTTATTGTTCACTGTTTGATGTAACTCTTGTTGTTCACTGTTTGATGTAACTCTTGTTGTTCACTGTTTAATGTAACTCTTGTTGTTCACTGTTTGATGTAACTCTTGTTGTTCACTGTTTGATGTAACTCTTGTTGTTCACTGTTTGATGTAACTCTTGTGTTTGATGTAACTCTTGTTGTTCACTGTTTGATGTAACTCTTGTTCTTCACTGTTTGATGTAACTCTTGTTCTTCACTGTTTGATGTAACTCTTGTTGTTCACTGTTTGACGTAACTCTTGTTCTTCACTGTTTGATGTAACTCTTGTTGTCGCTGGTTGATGTAACTCTTGTTCTTCACTGTTTGATGTAAGTCTTGTTGTTCACTGTTTGATGTAACTCTTGTTCTTCACTGTTTGATGTAACTCTTGTTCTTCACTGTTTGATGTAACTCTTGTTGTTCAGTGTTTGATGTAACTCTTGTTGTTCACTGGTTGATGTAACTCTTGTTGTTCACTGTTTGATGTAACTCTTGTTGTTCACTGTTTGATGTAACTCTTGTTGTTCACTGTTTGATGTAACTCTTGTTGTTCACTGTTTGATGTAACTCTTGTTGTTCACTGTTTGATGTAACTCTTATTGTTCACTGTTTGATGTAACTCTTGTTGTTCACTGTTTGATGTAACTCTTGTTATTCACTGTTTGATGTAACTCTTGTGTTTAATGTAACTCTTGTTGTTCACTGTTTGATGTAACTCTTGTTGTTCACTGTTTGATGTAACTCTTGTTCTTCACTGTTTGATGTAACTCTTGTTGTTCACTGTTTGACGTAACTCTTGTTCTTCACTGTTTGATGTAACTCTTGTTGTTCACTGGTTGATGTAACTCTTGTTCTTCACTGTTTGATGTAACTCTTGTTGTTCACTGTTTGACGTAACTCTTGTTCTTCACTGTTTGATGTAACTCTTGTTGTTCAGTGTTTGATGTAACTCTTGTTCTTCACTGTTTGATGTAACTCTTGTTGTTCACTGTTTGATGTAACTCTTGTTGTTCACTGTTTGATGTAACTCTTGTTGTTCACTGTTTGATGTAACTCTTGTTGTTCACTGTTTGATGTAACTCTTGTTGTTCACTGTTTGATGTAACTCTTGTTCTTCACTGTTTGATGTAACTCTTGTTCTTCACTGTTTGATGTAACTCTTGTTCTTCACTGTTTGATGTAACTCTTGTTGTTCACTGTTTGATGTAACTCTTGCTGTTCAGTGTTTGATGTAACTCTTGTTGTTCACTGTTTGATGTAACTCTTGTTCTTCACTGTTTGATGTAACTCTTGTTCTTCACTGTTTGATGTAACTCTTGTTCTTCACTGTTTGATGTAACTCTTGTTGTTCAGTGTTTGATGTAACTCTTGTTGTTCACTGTTTGATGTAACTCTTGTTCTTCACTGTTTGATGTAACTCTTGTTCTTCACTGTTTGATGTAACTCTTGTTCTTCACTGTTTGATGTAACTCTTGTTCACTGTTTGATGTAACTCTTGTTCACTGTTTGATGTAACTCTTGTTCTTCACTGTTTGATGTAACTCTTGTTCTTCACTGTTTGATGTAACTCTTGTTCTTCACTGTTTGATGTAACTCTTGTTCTTCACTGTTTGATGTAACTCTTGTTCTTCACTGTTTGATGTAACTCTTGTTCACTGTCGGTTCAGGTGAAATGTCTTTTAGGACCAAAGTTCATGTGTTCCAGGTATTTTCAAAGTCCATTCTTTCATGTTCCATAACATCACCAACCAGCCAGGCCTGGCAGTCACAGCTTGCCCATCCTCCAAGACCTCCCTGTATGACGGGTACACTCTCACAAATCAACTTGTCCAACTCGTGTATGTGAGAATTGTGGTGGCAGAGGTTTGAGCCGCTCGTACTGTTTCCCAATTACTCGTTCACACCCTTTAATGTCACGTCATATTGCCCTCTCAGTGGTGAAAGATCACTCAAAATTTAATAATGAATACATATCCCAATTTGCATTACCATCCACACTAAAATTGAATTGACTTGTGTCAAACACCCAGTTGTCCGTCAGACCTCGTCCACGTCTGTCCACAAACTTTGAGACACACGGAATATGTCCACACCGCTTCACAGTGACATGGGTTGAGGGTAGACCAAATTTGAATATAAAGTAGAACAAAGAGGGACTTGCCCGCATTTTGTCTCACCAAAATTATCTGAGAGTTCAGTGTAACAGACAAACAGACAGACAGACAGACAAAACCCAAGGCCCCATCCAGCCAGATTGCCCCAGATGTTCCACAGGTATCCATTCCCCTCAGCCTGGCACGAATTATGAAATGCAAACAAGCACCTTACTCGAATTATGAAATGGAATTCACAATGAAATGTCAGAGATCATTTTATCCCCCAGAGTAAATTTTGCGAATGAATTTTGTGCCAACATCACAAAGAACACAGGCCTGAACATAACCCAAGCGACATTAATTTCCCCGAATTTGACCCATTGCTGACAGAAACACCAGCTCGCTCCGACACCCCACACATTGATCATCCCACTGAGCAATTGTAACATCCAATGGACCCTGGCTGATAATTTAATAACACTCGGCAGGTGTAACTACAGACAGACCACACAGACTACAGTCACTCCTGCCACCAGCCATAGCCATTCCCACGGAAAACCCAGGCAAAATCACACAAGATGCGAACCACTTATGTAATTATGTAGACAACTTCAACAACCAACATATACCATACTGTGGCGGACACGAAAGCTCACTGGCGTGATGGCATCATTCCGCGCACCAAGTGGGCGGCGGCCACGCCAGAGGGGTAGGTGTGGCCTCGGGATATACACGGGGCACACAGCCCCGAGCACGGCAGTGCTACACTAGGGCTCTTTCAATAAAGACTCTTTTAATTCACCGCGTTGTCCGCTTCCTCCTTGGTAAGCAAGTAGCGCGCGTAGCACCGCGCTTCATTTGGTGACCTCGATGTTGGATCAGCCGTCGCTGACCATCCGTACACGCTATAACAATGGCAATCAACGCGGTAAAGCTCCCTGAGTTCTGGGAGGCCCACGCCGAGCTCTGGTTTGTGCAAGCCAAAGCCCAGTTTCAGCTTCGGCGCATCACGGGCGACGCGACGCGATACTACCATGTCGTCGCCGCCCTCGGGCCCCGCACAGCCGCCCGGGTCGTATCTGTCCTGAGGAACCCGCCGGACGACCACAGGTACGAGGCGATCAAGCGTCTCCTCCTCGCCACGTTTGGCCTCACGGAGGACGCACGGGCCGACCGCCTCCTGGACCTCCCCGAGCTCGGCGACACACGACCGTCGGTCCGAATGGACCATATGTTGTCGCTGCTGGGCGACGGAACCCCGGATTTTCTATTCCGAGCGCTATTTCGACGCCAGCTGCCGGCACGAGTACGCCTCGCGTTGGCCGGTTCCATGATAACGGAACCCTGAGCTCTCGCTGCCGAGGCCGACAAGTTCTTCGCGGCTTTGGACACGCGGGTGAGTTTCGGTGCGGCCGTCGCGGCTCCCGGGGCTGCGCGCCCCTACTCCGAGCCCGAAACTGCTGTGGGTGACCACCCCTACTACACGACGCACCGCGTGGCCGCTGAACCTCCTGCGGGTGACCACCCCTACTACGTGACGCACCGCGTGGCCGCTGAACCTCCTGCGGGTAACCACCCCGACTCCGAGGGGCGCCTCGTGGCGGCCGCCATGCCACGCCCACCTCCGCCGCCGCGGAAAAAACCGCAAGCCTGGTGCCGGTTTCACACCAAGTTCGGCCACGAGGCTCGGCAGTGTCGCCTGCCGTGCTCATTCGGCAGGTAGGGAAACGCCCGGGCCGGCCCTTGGTAGTGGCACTGAGCGCCGGCCGTTCAAACAGCCTACTGTTCATAACGGACACCTTTTCCGGGCACCGTTACCTGTGCGACACGGGAGCGCAGGTGAGTGTCGTTCCCGCCGGTACATCCGACAAGCAAACCGGGGCCGGGGCCCCGCGCTGCTTGCTGCCAACGGTACGTCCATACGCATATACAGAAAACGCTGCCTCTCTCTGCGGTTCGGAGGGCAGGTTTTCCGGTGGTCGTTCATCACTGCTGACGTGCCCATGGCATTGCTTGGCACGGACTTCCTGTGTGCAAATGGGCTGTTGGTGGACATAAAGCACAGAAGGCTCGTCCAGGCCGAGACGTTCAGCATGCTCGCTTGCGCGCTGCCCGGCTCGTTGAGCAACTCCTGGAGCGGCTCATCGAGCGACTCGCCGAGTGGCTTGCTGAGCGGTTCGGTTCCGGCCAGGTTGACCTGTACGCTTCCGGCAGCGGACGAATTCACCCGCCTCCTCGCCGGCTTCCCGGCCCTCACGCAGCCCACCTTCTCGGTGGGGGCCATCAAGCACGGGGTGGAACACCACATCCCCACTGCCGGGCCACCGGTCTATGCCCGGGCACGCCGCCTCGAGCCGACGAAGCTCGCGGTAGCTAAAGCGGGGTTCGCTACGCTGGAGAGGCTCGGCATCGTGCGGCGCTCCGAGAGTGCTTGGGCGTCACCGCTCCACATCGTGCCAAAGCCCGGCGGGGGATGGCGACCGTGCGGGGACTACCGGCGCCTCAACGACGCCACCACCCCCGACCGCTACCCCGTCCCCCACATTCAGGACTTCTCCGCCCGGTTGGTGGGCATGTCCTTCTTTTCAAAGGTGGACCTCATACGCGGCTACCATCAGGTCCCCGTCAGGCCGGAGGACATCCCGAATACGGCCGTCAACACGCCATTCGGACTTTTCGAGTTTCTTCGGATGCCCTTCGGGTTGAAAAATGCGGCTCAGGCGTTCCAGCGACTAATGGACAGCGGCTTGCGCGACTTGGATTTTGTGTATGTCTACCTGAACGACATCCTCGTCGCCAGCGCGCCCCGCGAAGAGCACCTCCACCATCTCCGCACGCTCTTCGAACGCCTGGGCCAGCATGGCCTCATCGTGAACCCCGCCAAGTGCCGGTTCGGCGTCGCTGACATCGACTTTTTGGGGCACCGCGTCACCAGGCACGGGGCCGTCCCCCTGCCGGCCAAGGTGGAGGTGGTGAAGGGGTTTCCGCGCCCCCGCATGATCAAGGGGCTCCAGGAGTTCCTGGGCATGGTAAACTTTTACCATCGGTTCCTGCCCCGCATCGCCCAGCTCCTGCGCCCCCTGCACGAGGCCCTCCGAGGGAAGCCGGGCAAAGGTGACGTTACCTGGACTGAGCAGATGGACGCAGCGTTCGCAGGCGCGAAGCTCGCCTTGGCTAACGCCACCATGCTCGCGCACCCGGCGCCCGATGCACCGATCGCCCTCACCACCGACGCCTCGGACTACGCGGTGGGCGCGGTGCACGAGCAATGGGTGCGTGGTGCCTGGCAACCGCTGGCATTCTTCAGCCGGCAGCTTCGCCCGCCCGAACGCCGTTATAGTACCTTCGACCGCGAGTTGCTCGGGCTTCACCTGGCGGTCAGGCACTTCCGCCATCTGCTCGAGGGCCGTGTGTTCACGGCCTTTGTCGACCACAAGCCACTGGTCTTCGCGATGGGCAAGGTCGCCGAGCCGTGGTCGGCCCGGCAGCAGCGTCACCTCTCGGCCGTGTCCGAATAAACGACGGACATCCGGCACATCGCGGGGAAGGACAACCCGGTGGCGGATTGCCTTTCCTGGTCCGTCACCCACGCAGTCCACCTCGGCATCAACTATGCCCGGATGGCGGCGGACCAGGCCGCCGACCCCGGCGTCCAAGCCTTGCGGACCGCCGTCACGGGCCTCCGCGTCGCCGAGGTGCCGTTCGACGGCGCGGGCACAGCCCTCTTGTGCGACGTCTCCCTCGGGCGGCCTCGCCCCATCGTGCCCGCGGGCTGGCAGCGCCAGGTTTTTGACGCCATCCACGGCCTGTCCCACCCGGGCACGAAGGCCTCCCAGAGGTTGGTCACCGACAAGTTTGTCTGGCATGGCCTCCGGAAGGCCGTCCGTGGCTGGACCAGGATGTGCCTCGCGTGCCAGAGCGCGAAGGTGCACCGACACACCCGGGCCCCATTGGCCCCGTTTACGGTGCCGGAACGTAGGTTCGACCACGTACACGTGGACCTGGTGGGACCTCTGCCCCCCTCGCGGGGTTTCACCCATGTCCTCACAATGGTGGACCGCACCACCCGGTGGCCGGAGGCCGTGCCTATGGTGGCGTCGACGGCGGCGGACGTCGTGCAGGTGTTCATCGCCACCTGGGTCGCCCGGTTCGGCGCCCCCTCGGACATCTCGTCCGACCGCGGCCCCAGTTCAGCTCGGAGCTCTGGGGGGCGGTCGCGCGGGGGCTCGGGTCCAGCTGCACCGAACCACGGCCTACCACCCCCAGGCGAACGGCCTGTGCGAGCGGTTCCACTGCTCGTTGAAGGCCGCGCTCCGGGCCACCCTCCGCGACGGCGGCTGGGTCGACAGGCTCCCCTGGGTCCTGCTGGGCATCCGGACGGCGCCCAAGGACGACCTGCGCACATCTGCGGCAGAGTTGGTCTTCGGACAACCGCTGCGGGTGCCGGGCGAGTTCCTCCCCGACCCCACGGTACCATGGTCCGCGGCGCAGGAGTGCTCCGCGCTGCAGGAGTCCGCCCGGAGGTTCGCCCCAGTGCCGACGGTGCACCACGGACACCCACCTACGCATGTCGCCCCGGAGCTTCGCACCGTGGAGTACGTCTTCGTCTGGCACGACGCCCACCGGACACCACTGCGGCCCCCGTACGACGGGCCTTTCCGCGTGCTGGAGACCGGGGTGAAACATTTCACCTTGGACATCGGCGGTACTCCCGACCGCGTCTCCGTGGACTGCCTCAAGCCGGCCCACCTCGACGTGGACCACCCACTGCCGGTGGCTCGGCCCCCGCGTCGGGACCCCCCCCCCCTGCGGGCGGACCCCAGGCACCGCCCGGCCCCGCCGGCTCCCCGGCCCCACACCCATCCCGGGTGCCGCCGGAGGCATTCCAACGGGCATCCCTGCGCCCCGGACGCCGCCAGTCGCCAGAGGGTGCTTCGGCCGGGTCATCCATTTGCCCCGCAAACTGACCCTCCAGGTGCGCGGGAATTCTGGGGGGGCGCGTGTGGCAGACACAAAAGCTCACTGGCGTGATGGCATCATTCCGCACACCAAGTGGGCGGCGACCACGCCCCAGGGGTAGGCGTGGCCACGGGATATACACGGGGCACACAGCCCCGAGCACGGCAGTGCTACAGTAGGGCTCTTTCAATAAACTCTTTTAATTCACCGCGTTGTCCGCTTCCTCCTTGGTAAGCAAGTAGCGCGCGTAGCACCGCGCTTCAATACTAAGGTCCTCCCTAGGGTTAGAATATACACCAGGACACCACAATTAAAATCTCACAGAGCAGAAATCTCAAACGTCTCAAACTGTTTTATTCAACAAATCACACCCCATCCACTGTGTCGATACAGTGCATTCAGAAAGTATTCAGACCCCTTCACTTTTTTCACATTTTGTTATGTTGCAGCCTTATGCTGAAATCGTTTAAATTCATTTTTCCCCTCATCAATCTACACTCAATACCCCATAATGACAAAGAGAAAACAGGATTTTAGAAAGTTTTGCAAATTTATTTAAAAGAAAAAACTGAAATATCACATTTACATAAGTATTCAGACCCTTTGCTATGACACTTGAAATTTAGCTCAGGTCCCTCCCATTTCTCTTGATCATCTTTGAGATGTTTATACACCTTGATTGGCGTCCACCTGTGGTAAATTCAATTGATTGGACATGATTTGGAAAGGCACACACCTGTCTATATAAGGTCCCACAGCTGACAATGCATTTCAGAGCAAAAACAAAGCCATGAGGTCGAAGGAACTGCCTGCAGAGCTCAGAGACAGGATTGTGTCGAGGAACAGATCTGGGGAAGCCTCCAAAAAAAATCTCTGCTGCATTGAAGGTTCCCAAGAGCACAGTGGCCTCCATAATTCTTAAATGGAAGAAGTTTGGAACAACCAGGACTCTTCCTAGAGCTGTCCGCCAGGCCAAACTGAGCATTCATATCCCATAGTGTGTCGGGGCCTTGGTAAGGCCTTGGTAAGAGAGGTGACCAGGAACCCGATGGCCACTCTGGCTGAGCTCCAGAGATCCTGTGTGGAGATGGGAGAAACTTCCAGAAGGACAACCATCACTGCAACACTCCACCGATCTGGGCTTTATGGCAGAGTGGCACACAGGCGTAGGCCTTCTCCAGAACCACAAATCCCAATGGATTTTCACAATTGCACCTCCAACCTCTTCTCCACCAGCGGTTTCAGCGGGAACATCCCATCTGTTGTTCCCCTACCTTTCTGAACTCCTGCCGCTCTTCTCCGATCTCCTTCTCGACATTCTTCCTTATCCTCCCATCCAGAACACTCTCCAGTACCTTCATGACATGACTAAAGAGTGTAATGCCCCAATGCCGAGGTGTGCAACCAGTGTCTTCTGGGATTGAGTCTCCTGGTGGAACACGCCTGTCAACTAGACCTTGGGCGAGGTCATTTGTGGTTCGGTACTAAGGAGCTGCAATTGGTTGGACTGGGGGATGATGTGGAGGTGCAGGGGTCGTGGCTGGGGGATGCCACGCACTGTGACCGTGCCTCCCAGATCCAAGGCCGTGGGAATGGCGGAGTTGGCAGCATGTGCTCACCACGTTGGCCAGCTTGGGCTAGTGGAGCCGTGGTTCTCACAGGGGGCCAAAGGATTGATGGTGGGTCGCACCCTTGTGAACACTCGTGGGCCTATGTTGGCGGTTCGGCTGTTCAACTTATCTGATAGCCCTCGCACAGTGAGTGGGGGGAGGGGGGGGGGGTTGCTGACATAGCCAAGTTTAGTAGTGTCGTAGAGGTCACCGGAGGCGGAGCCACATGCTTGACAGTACAGCCAGCTAAAAGGAAAATTTGGGGGCAATTGATTGGCCCAATGGGATGAAGGGAATTAGGAGTGGTGGATGACACTCTTGGACCCAACCAGCCTGTGACGACCTGCAAATAAGGTAAGGTGCTTGACATTTACTGTCCCAGGTGTTCGGTTCTGACTCATAAATTGGGACATGGATAATTGGAATGGGGGCGGGCAAGAGTAGCTCAATGGTTGGTAAGTGGATCAGTTTGTGTGCCACAAAGGGTCTTGTGGTTGGTGTTTGTTATGTGCAAAGGGTTTTGTGTTGTCGTGAGGAAAGTTGAGCTATGGTTTGAGTGTGAATGTGTGGATTATCACATGTAGGCAGGCCATGGCAGTGCAGGAACACAACCACAATTTTCCATTACAGTGGTTGAGAATTGAATGGCAGTGGGAAAGGAAATGACATTTGGAATTTTGTGGGTGCGGATGGTGTCTGTGTCCGCAGGAATGGATCCAGCTCTGGAGAAGCGGTGACTGTGGCCCCCCAAGGTAATTTGACCCTGGTAGCCGGTGGTGTCTGGTTGGGCGACCAGCGAGTATGGAGACCACTGGCGACCCGGAAGGGGCTATGGATGCCTGAGGCCACGAGAGCCTGGATCGTGCGAAGAACCGCAGGAATGGACCACACTCTGGAGAAGCGGTGACTGTGGCCCCCCAAGGTAATTTGTCCCTGGTAGCTGGTGGTGTCTGGTTGGGCGACCAGCGAGTATGGAGACCCCTCGTGACCCGGAAGGGGCTATGCGTGCATGAGGCCAAGAGAGCCTGGATGGTGCGGAGAACCTTCCCGGCGGGACGTACAGCAAAGTAGCTGTTTGGCTGCCAGGGACTGAATAGTTGAAGAGGCGTGCGAAGAAGTCGTAAAGTCGAGTGACTTGTTTTCGGACTGCGGACACCACAGTTTGAAGCGCCCCCACCATCTTGGTTGTACAATACCTTCCCGTTGCCTAATTGAGGATCACACATGTGTGTAGTAACATTTATGCCATGCTGCCATGGTCTTGAATGGTTGGAATGCGTGTTTGGTTATGGGGTATATGTGTGTGAGTGTGTGGGGGAAGGTACACCGATCCATGTCACTGAAATGTACCAGAAGGACAGGGCCTGTGGAAATTTGAGTAGGCAAATTGGGATGGCTCCGCAGGTAACGTTGGGCATTGTGGCATCCACAGGGGAACGTGGTCTTTGGAAGGGGTTTGTATAAACGTTATTTAATTTTTGGTTGAGGTTTTGTCGGTAAAGTAGGTTTTTGGTGACTTGTGACATTTTCTACCCGCCCCAGGAGTTAGGAGCGAGGAAACAAAGACAATTGTACATATTTGAATTATTAGTTTAAGGGGTGTACAACGTTGAGGAGAACAGGTAAGTTAGCTACGGCTCGCTTCCCACAGCCCCTCCTAATTTATTTCATAGGCTAATTCGGTGTGAGTTGGTAGGTGGTAAGGCTGGAACGGCAACGCCTGCATTGCACCTTGCAGGGGCTACGGTTCTGGTGAAGTGGGGGGTGTGGGAGGGGGGGTTACGTTTAGATTTGTTTCCCGGTATGTGATTGCTCCCTGTAGTTTTTCCCCACGTTTTTACAATTATAACAAGCCGGCCATAAAAACCCATGTCTTTAACCAACAACAACAACAGCAACAACCAGCATAACTGCCGACAGCAGCCCGAACATTCCCGAGCAGAGCTGAACATTCTCAATAGATAAGTAAAGCATGCCCCACCAACCAACTAAGGAAAAAGGCCATGCCTTAAAGTTAGTCATTGGTCGAGCCCGACCATGAGGCGATTCAGTGGAACTCGGCGATTGGTCAGGGTGACGTCACAGAGCGAGAAGGTTCGAGCAGGAGAAGAGGAAGAATCGCTCTCACACTCGGTCTGGGTTTCGGCTGGGGCGGTCACTTTTTCTCGTGCAGAGAACTGTTTGGAGCTCAGGGACCCTTTGTAATGTTGGAGCCAGGGGTGTTGTTTGACGGTGGTGTTTTTAGGGAGAGATGGAGCCGCATCACGTTTCAGAGGGACACAAGAGCGAAACAGGACCTGATGGGTGGTGGTACAGAAGGGTTGTGGTGCAGAAGGGTTGTGGTACAGAAGGTTTTGTGGTTTTAGTATGGGTTGTGGTACAGAAGCAAATGGTGTGTGTTATGTCGGTATGTGGGCCACAAACGGGAAGGTCTAGGATGGAAAAGCAGGATTTCAGGGACACACTGGAGAGGATGATGGGAATGGTTGAGATGGAGGTGATGCTGTGCATTTCGGGGGACTTTAACGAACATGTCGGAGTAGCGTAGCTGGGTGAAGCAGAATGTGTTGGTAAATTTGGTTGGGGAAAAAATAATGGAGCGGGTCAAGAGCTGGTGGAGCTGATGGCAAGGAATGGGATGGCCATAGCTGGTTCATTCTTTCAAAAGCAGAAAAGCCACAAGATTACCTGTAGGAGTCGAGAGCACAGAACAGAACTGGAATTGGTGGTGGTAAGGAAGCAACAGCTGTGGAGGGTTACGGATTGCTAGGTAGTGGTGGGAGAACAATGTATGTTTGAGAGATGGGTCAAGATCAAGGATAGAGGGAGGCAACCTGGTGCGTGGTTGCTGCACCTGTATGGACAGAAGAATAAAGCAGCAAGGAGAGCTGTGGATAAGGCGAGGAATGATATTTAAGAGGAGGTGCACAACAAGTTGGAAGAGGATGGTGAGAGGAAGGTGGTCTATAAATTGGCTTGTGACAATGATGAGGATAGCACGGACATGAAGGGGGTGGGAGGTGATTAAGGATGTTGGCGAGAGGCTCGTAACAGAGAGGGGCACGGTATTCAAGGTGTGGGAAGGATATTTCAAACAGCTGTTGAACCAGGAAGGAGGCAACAGCAAGCTGGAGCTACGAAGTAATATGGAGGGAAAAGTGGAGGCGATGTAGGTCACAGGCGAGGAAGTGCGGACAGAATTGAAGAGGATGAAAAGGGGAAGAAAGCCAGGCATTGATGAGTTACGTACAGTAATGATGTGGGAGAAGTCAAGAGTCAGGTGGACGAAGAGGTTGTTAAATGTATTGTTGCGGATGTGGGATTTGGCCTCCATCCATATCCGCTTGTAAATATTCCCCTATTTCCCCAATACTCCCCAACTATCCCCAATCCCCCATTCCCTAGTCCCATTGTCTGTAAACAACACTCTGTAGAACCGACCTTCCCCTTCTTCCCCCATTAAATGTCGTGCCCAGGTCCACCGCATCTCACGTAGACAACTTTCGGACCTCTTGCTAGTTATTCTTAGTCTATGTCAGTTAAGGACTCGTTTCCATTAATTCTGACTCTTCGTTGCACCAGAATGTGATTGTATGGCACCAGTAGTGAGTTTAGGACCTCCCCATACCTCCTCCCATCTTCCCCATGAAACAACAACTACAACAACGGCGTGCGGGGAGTGTGCGTCCTCACACCGGCTTGGTTAGCCGCCATTGACCATGCGCTCCGACGGGGTTACCACGAAGGGGCTCACTGTCAGCTCCTCGTCAAGGGCGGAGCCCGGTAACCCCCCGCACCCAATAAGAAGGGCGGACCGATTCCATCTGGGGCGGAGCTAACGAGCCGAGGGCGTGTGACTCCCCGCCGGATATACGCAGCCTACCGGACGTGACGTCAGATGCGCCCCCAGCTTGGAAAGACAAGTCGCGACCTCCGAGCGCTGAGCGACCTCCCCGCATCTTTGGACCGGACCGGGTCGATTCTGTCCCCGAGCCAAGAGTGCACCTTGAGCCATCGACTACCCACCTTCCTTGCCATCAATCCCCGTGTGAGTCAGTCTTGTCCCGTTTATCTGTCGTCTGTCGGGGCTAAGATAAGACCGTGTTTAAGTGCCCACCTTTCTATGCTGTCTCTCTTGTCTTTGTAATCTAACCTTCCGCAATATTATAACCTCCTCCGGAGGTCTTGAGAACCGTACCCCTGGTGTCGTGTCATTTTAACCCAGCCGTTGTGTCCTTTTCCTCAATTGATTTAGCGTAGCGCGACTCGGCCAACGTTCGAGTATAATCGGGTAAACTGTGCAGACGCGGCCATACCAAACCGCTCGGTAAACTAACATCCACAACCGCGTCTGTAACAGTATGTTTGAGAGATGGGTCAATTCCGGATGGGTGGAGGACAGGGTAATTGTGCTGATGTGGAAGGGGAAGGGAGATGTTCAAGATCTGGGCAAGTACAGGGGCATTACACTCTTTAGTCATTGTTCCAGTGTCCCTGTTGTGCAAAAATACGAGACGACACTTGTAGAGAGCAATCGAGTGTCTTCCAAATCTCACAGCATACAAGCAGCCAGCCTGAGCACCCCGAGCCCAGTCCCAGCATGCCTTGCGCTGTCCCACCAACAACATCACCCTGCTGGTTGTCCCCACTGCATGTAACAACCCTACATGTAACATCTCCTTTCCTTTAAAAATAATTAAACACAGCAATACAACCAAAACATAACTCAACAAACCAAAAGAGTATCTAATGAACAATTCTGCCGTTTCTCTCTTTCTCTCTCGCCCTCGCCCCCTGCAGGCCGTTCGTGTTGGGCGTGGCGTCATGGCGGCTGTGAGCAACTGCTCTGTGTTGTAGTGAGTCCGTTGTGAGATTTCCTCCTCCCCTGCCTCCCCTCCCTCTCCTTTCCATCCTGTGTACTTTGGCATTTTGTTTTCATCCGTTCTACACCTTTGTCTTCGAGAGAGAGAGAGGATTGAGAGCGGGCCCATTTTGGGTGAGGCCTACTGGCTTTGACGGCGCTTTGTAAGCCATTTTTGTGCTTATAATGCACGTTTATTACTGACTTTAGTTCGATTATTTAGGTTTGATACCTTCTTGTCCGGTTCGGACAAGTGGGGGGTGTTAAATTCGCCGGTATGGCGAATGCACGCTCTCGGTTAGAGGCGTTCGATAGCCTAACGAGGAAGCATGTATTTGTGTGTGTTCCACCAGAAGGAGTCCTCACTGAGGATGTGGTACTCGCAGTGGGGAAAATAATCGGGTGCGAACATGTCCGAGCTGCCTCACGAATGAATCAAAAAGTTGTTATTTTTGTGTCCGAAGGAAACTTTGTTCACGACGTCGTGAATGCAGGTTTAACCACAGAAGGTGGTGTTTTTATGTTAGCGTCCCCCATGGATACTCCAGCGATGAAAAGCGTCGTATCAAACGTACCACCATTTATATCAAACGACAAACTGATGTCAGTCCTTTCTCGTTATGGAACAGCTGTGTTGAGAATGTCCATGATCCCTCTGAAGAGCCGAGACGAGAGGATAAAACATGTTATGAGTTTCCGTCGCCAGGTTTACATGGTAGGGTAGGGTGGGGCAAGAGGCCCAGTAGGGGTCAAACGCCTACCCACAATATATACTAAACCACGTGATGCAACGAGCCCCATGATGCCTTGCGAGCTTCCTTCCGCAAACATCCTTTCCCGCCACGACGGCGACACAGGCAGAGAAAGCGGTACGTTTCTCAGATGTTTTTCTTTGTTTTCGTCCTGTTTGTTGTAAATTTCATACTTCATTTGTTCAGTACCATCATCTAAATAGCAGAAGAAACAGAACGTCTCTACTTTTTCTTGTTATAGGGATCTGTTAGCTATCTGTTGATGCCAGACTAAACTAGTTGCCTCCCTTGCTTTAAGTCAGATTTCCAAAGATAAGATTTGTAACAGATTGGGGGTCAAACGCCCACTGGGATGTTGGGGCAAGACGCCTAATGTGCCCCTCATTCCACTGAATGTAATACCGACTTGACTTGAAATGCTAGAGTACTGCATGTCTCTCTCTCTCTCTCTGTCTCTGTCTCTCTGTCGCCACCTATCGGCTGTCGGTGCGCTGGGTGCGGTGTCATGGCGTCTGTTCGTGTCTTGGCATTGTAGCTCCGTGCTCGTGGTTTGTATCTTTACCCTCCCCTTACCTTTTCTCACCTTTGTTCCGTCTTTTGTGTGTCACCCTTCCACGTTATCATCCTTCACCCCCTCCCCCCCCCCCCCTCTTGAGAGTGAGAAAGTGAGAGAGCACACGTGGTGAAACTGGTAAAGGTTCCCCCTTAGGGCGGTTCCCTTTTCGGGTTTTTTTTCGCCTCGTGTTACAAATCATAATACTTTTTCCGTTTCTTTTTTCGTAAATATTTTTATTTTTCGTTTGTTTACTGGAGCTTTTTGGCTTCATTAACCCTTTATACATTTACTCTTTGTTTAAACGTGCAAACGATGGCGGATAGCTCTCGTTACACGTCTCTTGAAGCGCTAACCCGGAAGCATGGGTTAGTTTGCTCACCTCCGTCGGGAATCGATCTGGAGGCCATTATCCTTGCGGTCGGAGAGTTAATCGGTTTGGATAATGTAAAAGCGGCTTCTCGCATGAATAAACGCGTGGTAATCTTTGTTTCCACAGTGCCCATGGTTGCTCAAATAGTCGAGCACGGGCTCTTCTTTGCTCCCGACGTGTTTGTTCAGGTATGTCCACTCGACACGCCGGCAGTTCGGGTTTCTCTCTCTAACGCTCCTCCGTTCCTTAAGAACAAAGACCTGGTTACTGAACTAAACAAACTTGGTTCTGTCGTCTCTTCAGTTACAATGGTTCCTGTACGAGGAAAAAATAACCGTTTAAAACACGTCATGTCCTTTCGTCGTTTTGTTTATATGATTTTACCGCGTGGTGTAACCTCTTTAAATGCGGTATTGCCCTTCAAGGTCGAAGGTCACACTTATCGGGTCTTTGTCTCCACAGAGTCTCTAGTTTGTTTTGAGTGTGGTCAATATGGTCATTTAAAGGACTCGTGCCCGAAAAAGTCCACAGATAGAGTCACTAGCCTGAATGGTGATGAACAGCAGGGCTCTACTGAGATCGTTGTCGATGATGTAAACAGTATGGATGGTGCTGATGCAAACCCCATTGTAGACAAACAGAGAACCAGGAAAAGAACCCTCCCACCTTCTAGCGACCTCAACGAGCCTGATAATAAGGTCTTGGCCGGTCCTCCAACCTTCGCTCAAGTGGTTAGTGATGGTTATGTTGGAGCGCGACCTCCTCCTCAGCAGTTTCCTCCAGTTGAGGAAATTCCTCAACCTCCCCCGCCTTCAGAATACTCTGAGGGTAATGTGATAAATGCTGAAAATGTATGTGTTGGCCAGACAGCACCTGAGTCTCTCCAGTGTTCTGAGGGTAAACCTCCATGTGAGGTTGAGCCTCCATGTGTGTCCCCTGCTGAAGCTTGTGTTGATTGTGCCACCCCTCCCTCTGTGGGGAGTGGTGAGTGTGTTGGAACTAGTGATCTGTCTGTGGAATCCTCCATTGAGGCAGCTGAGCCTTATCAAGCTCATGGTCAGCAGGGTGATAGTGCTGAAGTCTCAGGTTTTCGTGTCGATGAGCCCATTGCCTCGGCAATGGACTCTCAATGCAATGATTGTGACTCTGATGGGGGTTCTTCCGTTGCCTCACTGAGTGATGGTGAGGCCGACTTCTCATCGGAGCATGTCTCTGGAGGCTCTGTCCCTCCTGCTGAAATCGTGGATTTCCTACAAAAAACTTACCGTAAAAAGCGCGTGAAAATCTGCGATTTCTTCGTTGATACTCACGCCTTCATTAGTGGGGCTCAGGAAGTTGTACAACAATCTGCGGCCCTTCATATTTCTGATCAATCACTGAAAAGACTGAAGAGGTACCTTGTCACAGCAAGGAAAGAATTAAACCTGTAATGGCTGTGTTGCTGCCTATGTTTCTATGAACATAGCAAGCTTGAACATTAACGGTGGGCGCAGTCAGCTGCGTCGGTCCCAAACTGTGCAATTAGCCAGGAGGGAAAAGATTGATGTACTTCTATTGCAAGAAACTCGTGCCACTGCAGACTGCATGGCTGATTGGCAGCAACAGCTGATTGGCACTTGGTTTTTTAGTAATACAGATTCTGTGAGTGCGGGTATTGCTTTTTTTGTCAGTTCACGTTTGTCTGTCTCCCCCCCCCCCCCACCCCCCCCATCTTTAAGGAAATCGTACCAGGCTATCTAGCCTCTGTAGAGCTTGAATACAATCAGCAACGATTTATGTTTGTTAACGTCTATGCTCCAAGCGATAGCACAGATAGAGGAACTTTTTTTAATCAGTCCTTTAATTTCCTGAGACACCTCTCTTCTGATACGTTGTTGTGCTTAGGGGGTGACTTTAACTGTACTTTAAACCCAACTTTAGATAGGACAGTGCAGAGCCACATCCAGCTTCAAGTAGGCCTCTTTCCAGTATAATTTCGCGGCATGACCTCAACGATGTATGGCGGCAACAACACCCAAACCTGCAGCAATTTAGCTGGTGTCGGGTTTTACTAAATCATCTTTCACTTGCTCGTCTTGATAAATTTTATATTCCTAACTCTGCTGTCAACCTTGTGACATATACGGCTATTGTCCCTTCAGGCTTCTCTGATCATTCTTTGGTAAAACTGTGCTTTTCTTTTCCTCGTTTCAAATGCCGCATCCTGTATTGGTCCTTTAACACCTCACTTCTGAGCGATCCTTTCTTTAAATCATCCTTTGTGGTTTTTTGGGACAAGGTTGTGGATTTCCAACATCGTTTCCTAAATCTCTGTCAGTGGTGGGACTATGCTAAAGCGCAGACCCGTGTTTTCTGTCAGCAATACAAAACCAATTGCTCTCAAAGTAAACAATTATGTATTGATGCCTTGAAACAAGAAATTCTACGATTGCAGGAAGGTGCTGAGGTCCTCAGTGATGAAAGACGGTGTCAACTCCTCTTTGAAAAACAAACTCTGCTTAAGGAATTAATTCAAGAAAATGGTATTGGTGCCTTAGTCAGGCTGAGAGTGAATGGTTTACTGTCGTCAGACACATGTTGTAAAGATTTCTTTAAGTTTGAGAAGACGACGAAGGCGAGCCAGCAAATGCTTAGTCTTCGGGCTAGTGATGGGCATATTCTTAGTGATAATACGGAGATTGTTCATTTTGTTAGGTCTTATTTTGAGAATGTGTTTTCCTTTAAGCCCAATGATGTGCCTGCAATGCAGAATATTACGACCAATTTACCGCAGATAGATGAGCATCAACGGCATGTCTTGGATGAGGACATTACTCTCGGTGAACTTAAAACTGCGCTCGATGGCCTTGCTGATCATAAGGCTCCTGGTTTTGATGTGCTACCAGCTGAATTTTATAAAACCTTTTGGGACATGCTTGGTCCTGCTTTGCACTCAGTGTTTTTATACAGTCTGCGTGAGGGATTGTTACCCCTTAGTTGTCGGCGTGCAGTTGTTTGCCTTATCCCTAAGAAAAACGACCTGCAATTGATACAGAACTGGCGTCCAATCTCTCTTCTCTGCACAGATTACAATATTTTTGCCAAAACGCTAGCTAACCGTGTAAAGACTGTTCTAAGCACAGTTATACATCAGGATCAATCGTACTGTGTTATGCACAGATCTATGCACGATAACATTTTTTTGGTACGAGACCTGTGGGATGTGTGTGCATTTCAACAACAACATACCGGTCTCTTTTTTATTGACCAAGAAAAGGCTTTTGACTCTGTTAATCATGAGTATTTGTTTCACATTTTAAAGCAATTTGGTTTTGGGGCATCCTTTATTTCATATGTATCCTTATTGTATAATCACATTTTTAGCTTGATCAAAATCAATGATGGTCTCTGTTCACCTTTGCAGATTGGGAGGGGAATTCAGCAAGGCTGTCCCTTATCTGGAATCTTGTACTCTCTTTGCATTGAGCCCCTTTTGATTCGTTTACGATCTTCTCTTATGGGATTTTCAGTGACTCCATCAGAAAATCCCGTTATCATTTCGGCCTATGCTGATGATGTATGTGTTGCTGTTCGCAGCAGTAATGACATTGCTCTGCTATTTGAGTGCCTAGGGGTATACTCTCAAGCATGTACAACGCAAATTAATTGGTCGAAATGCAAAGCAGTTTGGGTTGGCGGTACGCCACCTTCTGCCCTTCCAATTCTCCCTATGAATTTGACATGGGAAAAAGAAGGTGCGAAATACCTCGGTGTTTACCTTGGAACCCCAGGCTTTGTCAAAAGGAATTGGGATGGTTTGCTCCACAAAATCAGCAACAAATTAAACAGATGGAGAGGAATTTTGTCGACCTTGTCTTTCCGAGGTCGTGCCCTGGTCATTAACAACCTGGTGGGCCCCTCTCTTATGGCATAAAATGATTGCCTTGCAGCCACCTGCAACGTTGGTGTCGTCAATCCAAAAATGTTTACTTGACTTCTTTTGGGATGGCAAACACTGGCTAAAGCCAGAGACTATTTGCCTCCCACTGGCAGAAGGAGGTCATGGGCTTGTGGACATTCTTTGTCGGGTGATGGCCTTCCGAGTCTCCACAGCTCGTCGTTTTATATTTCTGGAGGCCTTGCCCTGGAAATCGACTGCAAACTGTATACTAAAACAAGCCGGCATGCTTGGGTACAATTGTGAACTCTTCTTCATGGAGCTGCAACATGTCGATGCTTCGCTGCTCCCTGACTTTTACCAAGATGTCTTGAACGTCTGGCGGTCCATTTCAATAACTCGCCAAATGGAGACATACAACAGTGAAAGGTTCCTCCGGGAACCCCTTTTCTACAATGCCCTCTTTCCTGCTATTCCTCGCTCACGTGCCTTTGTGCAACGTTTTGTGAGTGCTGGCGTGAAAACGACTCGGGACCTTCGTGACTGTAACAGGAACAGTTGGTTCTCCGCAGGACATCTTCAAGTAAGAACTGGCATCAGATCTTTGAGGAGCGTAGCCAAGGTCCTACAGGAAATCCTGTGTGTTTTTAGGCACCTGGGCCTGAGCTCAACCGCCAACATTGGTGACCACCATACACCACCACAGATCTGTGCTAGCTCTAGCCTGCCAGCTGATAGCGCCACAACATCTATCTTGCTATCCTCATCGCCACTTTCCAGCAAGGATAAAAAGAGACTGTATCGTTTGTGTATCTCAGTTCGGTTTCCCTCGTTACAGCCTCTTTCTTTTGGGGCTCGATGGAAAGAGAAACTGCCTTCTGGGTCTCCCTCCCATCCGCAATGGTCTGCAATGTATGTTTCACCGATTGTTAAAAGGACTGGTGATATTGCTTGGAGACTCGCCCATATGGTGTTGCCCTCCATTGTTTTATTACATCATTTTAATGAGGATAATTCAGTGGAATGCCCCTTTTGTATGATTTCTGAAGACCTTTTCCATGCTTACGTAGATTGTGCAAGACTCTTTCCCTTCTTTGGTTTTTTATCAACTTTTTTTAATCGTATGAACTTTTCTTTTTCTACACGTGTTTTTATCTTTGGAACACCACTTAGTTATAAAAAACGCTCTGAGACTGCTCTTGCTAATTTCTTAATTTCTATTGGAAAATTAGCAATCTACAAAACAAGAAAAGCAAAGCTCCTGGCAAATGCTGATATTTTATGTGATGTGGTAATTGTGTTTAAGGCTCTAGTCATGGCAAGGTTACGCTTGGAATTTTCTTTTTGCCAAATGAAAGATGATTTACAAACCTTTGTGGAAAAATGGTGTGCAAAGGGTGGGTTTTGTAAACTTGATCATGGTTTGTTAAGTTTTTTATTTTAGTGCTTGGTGTTTTTATTGTTGTTGTTTGGCTGCACATGTTTTGAATTGTGGTGACTTTATTATTTGCATGACTTGTATGGTTTTCTTACCTTTATAATAAAAGAGCTTCAAAAGTCAAAGTCTCTCTCTCTCTCTCTCTCTCGCGCCCCCTTCTGGATGGTTGTGAGTCGTGCGTGGGTGTGGTAATCATGGCGGCTGTGGGTGTTGAGCTGTGAGTACGGTGCTGTGTTGGTGGTCTTTCCTATCCTCCTTTCACTCCATTTGTGTCCTTGTACGAGTTTGTGAAGTTTTCTCCGTGTTTCCCTTCTGCTCTTGAGACGAGAGAGGGAGAGAGAGACAGCACGGTAACGGTTAGCCACCTGTATTCATTTATAACGTGGGTTGGTTATATCGTGCCGATTATTTATTTATTTATTTACTTATTTAACTAATTTTGATTTGTTTGGTTAGTTTATTGCATTGTTACTGTTTAGTTTGTTTAGTTTATTGCCGATAAATGGCTAATAGGAATAGTCAAAGGACTGCTGATCGTGTTAGTGATGAGGTGTTATCGCGTAAGCACGGGCTGTGCCTTGTTCCGCCGGAAGACGTGCAAATGGACGATGTTCTACTTGCAATCGGGGATTTGATCGGGGTAAATAACATTCGTGCTGCGTCTCGAATGAACCACAAAGTGGTGGTTTTCGTGTCACAAGTTAGCCTTGCAGACATCGTGGTGCAAAACGGGTTAACGTTGGGGAACGACCAATTTGTTCCGGTATCGTCCATGGACACGCCGGCGGTTAAAGTTATTTTAAGTAACGTTCCGCCCTTTCTGAGGAATGAAGAAATCCTACGAAAATTAGGGGAGCATGGGACTGTCGTCTCACGAATTATCACGGTCCCCCTGTGAACCAGGAACGGAAGGCTGAAGCATGTCGAGTCATTTAGACGTTTTTGTTTCGTCGTACTAAAGGATGAGGCAAAACAGCTGAACATATCTATAAATTTTAAAATAGGAGATCATGATTACCGGATCTTTGCAGCTACTGAGACCTTGATTTGCTATACATGTGGGGCATACGGACACACTCGGCAGTATTGTCCTGATGTGAGGAAGAGTTATGCCACAGCAGCTGGGGCAGCCCCTCCCCCACCCCCCTACCTGTAAATGACTTGAACGACCCTGTAGATGAGCCAGGTGTCGAAAAAAGGTCAACACCGGAATACGAGGGTGCGGGTGACAGTGGTGCTGGTGGAGAAGCCCATACGGTAGTGGAGCAACCATATGTGGAGGAGAGGCTGCAACCTCAAGAACAAAGGGACTTCGAGGAGGTGAAGCTGATGGAGACCGAGTCGAGGAGAAACTTGAAACGCTCTCTTGCGAGCGATGAGAATGGAGGAAAAGGAAACAAAATGGTTCTCGTGCAGGAAGATGGTAATACAGACCAACCTGATGACCATGAGCAAAATGGTAATGCAATAGGTAGAGATGCGAATCTGCCCATTTCACAGGATGAAGAGAATCGAAGCATTACCGAGTGTGTCACCGTGTGTGATGGTGGACACCCTGCACCATGCGACGAGCAGTCAAGGACCCCCATCTCAACGGAAGATGATGAGAAAGAGATCGATAAGTCGGTGGCAGACAACAACGATGGGGTAGTTGGTGCCATGCAGACGCAACAAAAATACCATGGTGACAATGACACAGATGAGGTGCCAGTACCTGACACACCACTGGGTGAGAGTGGGGTCGAGGCTGATGAGGAAGGATGCAGTCTTGCTGCCCTGAGTGAGTCTCAGAAGGAGCAGGTGAGGCAAGCAGAGGTGACAAAAGGGAAAGTCATTGATTTCTTAAACGTAACGTTTAGACAACGTCACGTTGTAATTAGAGATCACTTCCCTGATGTTCAAGCTTTCATTAAGGTTTCGAAACCTCTTTTACAGAAAAATGACCCCATGCTCTCAGAGCCTCAATTTCAACGTCTTCGCAAAGCAGTAACAAAGGCGAACAAAGAATTGCAGGCAGACGGTGAGCTACCACCTTAGAATGACAACGCGAGAAATACATATTGCCTCCCTGAACATCAATGGGGGATGTGCCCCCTTACGGAAAATTCAAGCAATCCAGGCAATGGAGAGGGTAAAAGCAGATGTCATTCTATTGCAAGAGACCCATGCCACAAACAATTTGGCAGCTGAATGGTGTAAACTTTTTAAAGGGCAATGGTGGCTGAGTGGGGTTTCCACACCCAAGGCTGGTGTTGCCATCGCCTTAAGTCCCAGGCTTCCCACTCAGAGTGTTATTTATAGGGAGGTCTATAAGGCACATTTGATAGCGGTGGAGTTCTACTGCAATACACAAAAGCTTATTATAGTAAATGTGTATGCACCAAGTGAACCTATAGAAAGAAGAACATTCTTTTCCACACTGCGGGACTTTGTAGAGGGACTGGATCCAGCTGCTCTCACCTGTATCGCAGGGGACTTTAACTGTACAATTGATCCTTCAGTTGACAGGAGTGGACATGAACCCCACGGCGCTTCTGCAAAGGTGTTAGCGAGCCTCATCAAGAACTATTGTTTTGAGGATGTGTGGAGGTTGCAGCATCCAACTTCACGGGCCTACACATGGTGCAGATGTCATGATGGCGTCATATCAAGGGCAAGGCTGGACAGGATCTATATCAATAAGCCAATGCTGAATGTGGTGTCCACTACCCAAATACTCCCAACAGGGTTTTCAGATCATAATTTAGTGGCAATGTCCTTTAAATTACCCCTGACATCAGGAGGTAGCGCATACTGGTCACTCAATACTCGGTTGTTAAGTGATAAGAAATTTAAAGATGCCTTCCGAACCGTGTGGGGGAAAATCCGGTCATCTAAGCTTGAGCATGCCAACCTTCGCATATGGTGGGACCTTGCAAAGTGTCAAGTTAAAACGTTTTGTCAACAGTATAGTCTGTTTACTACTAAAATGCAAAGTCTCTCAATTGACTCATTAAAGGCCGAAATTGCAGAATTGGAACAGAATCGTAATGGGGCTGGGAAAGATTTTGGATATGATCAGTTGCTATGGACAAAAAGGTCATTACTGACCGAAATGGTGAGGCAGTGGGCAATGGGTACATTGGTGCGTATGAGGATGAGTTACTTGACCTTGGATATGCCAAATAAGGACTTCTTTAGCTTGGAGAATTCGGTGAAAAACTCGCAGCAAATTCATAAGCTCTGTACTGCTAATGGGTCAACGGTTACCTCCCAACCGGAGATTAAAGCGGCCTTGAAAGCATTTTACTCTGACCTGTATTCTGCCCAGAGTATCAACAGTGAGGCGATACAGGAGCTGATTGCTGGGCTCCCAGAAGTCGAGGAGGACAAGCAGCACACACTGGAATCGTCAATTTCACCTGATGAACTTGAAGCAGCCATGCGAGGCTTGAAAGATGGTAAAGCCTCGGGGATTGACGGGCTGCCTGGAGAGTTTTATAAGACATTTTGGAATCTTGTGGGACCGGATCTGCTTGAAGTCCTTGACGAAAGCCTTCGTGCTGGAGAACTTCCTCTGTCCTGTAGAAGGGCGGTCGTATGCCTTTTGCCGAAGCCTGGGAACATTCAACTCATTGAGAACTGGCGACCTGTTTCCTTACTGTGTACTGACTACAAAATCTTGTCTAAAGTACTAGCGAATCGGCTGAAAGAGGTGATCAGCTCTGTCATACAGCCGGATCAAACCTACTGTGTTCCTGGACGGTCCATGCATGATAACCTGTTTCTGGTAAGAGATATTATTTCCTGTAAAAAGTATGTGCCTGCCAGTTTTGGATTATTGTTTCTGGATCAAACAAAGGCTTTTGATCGTGTTGATCATGCATACTTGTTTTCGGTTCTTAAGGGGATGGGCTTTGGTGAAACCTTCACAGCATATGTTAAACTGTTATATACAAACACTTTCTGTATGTTGAAAGTAAATAATAACTTATGCTCCCCCTTTTCCTTTCGACGGGGTATCCGCCAAGGCTGTCCTCTCTCGGGACTGTTGTACACAATTGCCCTTGAACCACTTTTGGCATCCTTCAGGAAACGATTGCCTCAGGATATGGGGGTAGAGGGGTTAAAATTTGTCGTAACAGCTTATGCTGATGATGTTTGTGTTTTACTTAAAGGCCCGGGCAGTGTAGCTGCAGTACAGCAGTGCTTAAAAGACTTCTCTGCAGCCTCTTCTGGTGAAGTAAACTGGAGTAAAAGTGTAGCCTTGTGGTGTAGTTCAGGTAACCCCTCAGTCATATCACCACCATCACTCCCACAAAATCTGGTATGGAAAACAGACGGGGTCAAATATCTTGGAGTTTATCTTGGAAACCATGAAATGGAAATGAGGAATTGGGAAGGAGGTGTGGAACAAATCACATATCGTTTAAAATCATGGAAAGGACTACTGCGGTCTCTTTCATACAGAGGCCGCGCTCTTGTTATCAATAACCTGATTGCAGCGAGATTGTGGCATAAAGTCATTACCCTGCAGCCACCCAAGGAGCTGATCCCTGCCATCCAGAGGAAGTTGATAGACTTTTTTTGGAGCGGCTACCACTGGCTGCGGCCCAGTATACTGTACCACCCTCGGAAGGAGGGGGGCCAAGGAGTCATTGACGTCTCTGGGCGGCTTATGGCTTTTCGCCTGCAGTCTGTGCAGAGACTACTGTATGCGGAGGAGCTGCCCTGGCGCCCATTTGCACATTTTCTATTACAACAGGCTGGTGGAATGAACTATGATCGGCACCTTCTCTTGGTGGACCTTGATTGTGTCAGCAGTGCTTCACTTCCCGCTTTTTATCGGAGTTTGCTGGATGCATGGAAAGGCCTTGAGGTTAACGTTGTCTTGAGGCATATAATTGTCGTAATTTCCTCCAAGAGCCTCTGTTCTATAACAGCTTTTTCCCATGTATTCCTCGTAGCCATGCTTTAATTCAAAAATTCATTAAAGGAGGCGTAAGCAAAGTGAGTGATCTAAGGGATGCATCTGGAACCAAGTGGAGGTCTGCTGGGGTGGTGGCGACAGGTGTTTGTGTAGCATCTGTTCGAGTTGTTCAACAAATCAAACAGGTAGTCGTAAAAAAATTCAGGCAGCTAAACATTGGCTGGGAAGGTGCCGGAATTGTCGAAGATCTTCGACTATCTTTCCCCGAAATCAAGGTGCTGCCCTCTGTCCAGTCCAATGATGATGGGTTTCCCTCCCCCTTTCACTTAGTAACTAAGGCTGGTGTCCTTAAACTCGTGAAGGGGAAAGAAGTCTCATCCCTGTCTGGAGCGATGCGTGTGGCCTTGTGGTCAGAACGGTTAGGGCCGGGGTTTCCCTCTACTCCACTGTGGCATAATATGTTTGTTCCACCCATCTATGGGTTCTTAGCAGATATCCAATGGAGGCTAACACATTGGGCTCTCCCCTCAAACACTTTTATCCACCATCTTAATGCCTCGGTGCCTGTAAATTGTCCCTTCTGCGAACAGGAGGAGGACCTTTTTCATGCATATGTCCAGTGCAGGAGGTTAGCACCTCTACTTTCTGTGATTGCACACCTTTCTTATAAATTATCCTTCACTTTTACCGTGCATATGTTTATTTTTGGTGTACCCTTTACCTCCTCTTGTAAAAATGCTGGTGCCTTGATGAATTTCCTGATTGCCATTGCAAAATATGCAATTTATAAGTCAAGGAAAATTAAAATTGATAAATGTTATGGTGATGACGTCATTCCAATATTTAAAGGGCTGGTGTCAGCAAGATTAAGGCTGGAATTTGATCACCATATGAGTAACGGGAATATTGAATTTTTTGTATGGAAATGGTGCACTCACGAGGCCTTGTGTGTGGTTCAGGACTCGAAACTCGTCATGATGTTTTAAGAATTGCATCAAGAGTGTGATGCTTTGGTGTTGTTGTACCTTTTTTTTCTCTGCCCCTGCTTGTAAATACCCTCGCGGTATAGGTTGACATCCTAGTGCATTTTTGTGGAAATAAATGGTATCCATTCTCATTCTCTCTCTCTCTCTCTCTCTCTCTCCCTCTCCGAATGAAAATGTCAAACTCATTGAGTGCAAATGGTGTAATAATGAAGCATTATGTGTTGTAAATGAATCGGATTTGTACTTTTTTTTTTTAACATTAAGAACTGTTGTTTTTATTTTTATTTTTCTCTCCTGTAAAAATGGAACTTGACCTGGTGTATTTTTTTGTGAAATAAATGGTGTTGCAAATTCAAAAATTCTCTCTCTCTCTCTCTCTCTCTCTCTCTCTCTCTCGTGCCCCCTGCTGGCCGTTTGTGGTGGGTGTGGCGTCATGGCGGCTGTGAGCAACTGCTCTGTGGTGTAGTGAGTTATTTGTGAGTTTTTCTCCTCTCCTGCCCTCCCCTGCCCCCCCTCCCTCTCCTTTTCCATCCGTTGTGCTTCGGCATCGTGTTTCCATCCGTTCTGTACCCTTGTCTTCAAGAGAGAGAGGATTGAGAGCGAGCCCATTTTGGGTGCGGCCTACTGGCTTTGACGACGCTTTGTAAGCCTTTTTTTGCGCTTATAATGCACGTTTATTATTTACTTTAGTTTGATTATTTAGGTTTGACACCTTCTTGTCCGGTTCGGACAAGGGGGGGGGGGGGGGATTTCGCCGGTATGGCGAATACACGCTCTCGTTGCGAGGCGTTCGAGAAATTGACACGTAAGCATGCATTCGCATGTGTTCCGCCCGAAGGAGCTCCTACTGAGGACATTATCCTTGCCGTGGGATCCATCATAGGAGACGGTAATGTTCGTGCGGCGTCACGAATGAACCAAAAATTTGTTGTCTTCGTGTCAGAAGAAAAACTCGTCCATGACGTCGTTAGTACCGGTCTAACCATAAAAGGGGGCCATTACATTACGGTATCCCCTATGGATACGCCGGCGACCAAGATAACAATATCCAACGTCCCACCATTTGTGCCAGGCGAGAAACTCCTATCTGTTCTGTCTCGTTATGGAAAAATTGTTTCCCGAATCTCAATGATCCCGCTCGGGTGTCGCAGTGATCGTGTTAAACACGTGATGAGCTTTAGGAGGCAGGTGTACATGATCCTCCCGGATCACGGAGCCGATACAGGTTTAAATATATCCTTTAAAGTATCGTTGGATGATCGAGAATACCACATGTATGCTTCCTCAGCCTCCTTAACTTGCTTTAATTGTGGAGAATTCGGACACGTTAAAAGATTCTGTCCTAGGGCCGCTTGTCCGAAGTGTGGTGAACCGGGACATAACGAAAGGGCTTGCAAAAAGGCCAATCCCTCCACCGCGCCTTGTGACACCCCGACCATGCTCGCTGACACCCGGACCGTATCTCCTGTTACCCCTACCGTACCTTCCGTCACCCGGACCGTATCTCCTGTCACCCCTACCGTACCTTCCGTCACCCGGACCGTACCCTCTGACACCCCGACCGCACCTTCGGACGCCCGGACCGTACCTTCTGACACCCTGACCGTACCTTCTGACACCCCGACCGTACCTTCCGTCACCCGGACCGTACCCTCTGACACCCCGACCGCACCTTCGGATGCCCGGACCGTACCTTCTGACACCCCGACCGTACCTTCTGACACCCCGACCGTACCTTCTGACACCCCGACCGTACCTTCTGACACCCCGACCGTACCTTCTGACACCCCGACTGAGTCGTCTGTCACACCGGTGCTTTTCGATTCCAATGTGACGACACCCACCGATGCGACTGACACAACTAGCATTGCCCCCTTTCCCGAACCCATGAACGAAGAATCCACAGTGTTTTCTAAAAAGCGAAGAGCACCAGCGCCAAGCAGTTTCGCTGGTGCTGCAAAGAAGGCGGTCATGGGCGGCACCATTTCCGGCGCACACGTGTCCGAGTGCCCCTCTGACATTCCCTCACTAACTGAGAACATGGATACCGTTGCCAATGACACCAGTGAGTCTCATTATGTAAATGAGCCAAAAAATAAAATTTGTACCTCTCACCTGGAAGTTTCCGAGTGCGAAACCTCCAGTGAAAGTATTACCATTTCCGAGCTGGGAAATGGTTTTCCGCCTGCCCCCCCTTTAAATACCGAGCAGACTAAGGATTCAATAAACGCTCCCACTGTACAAACGGGGCCAGCAAATCTGAGTTTGCCGGGATCTCAAACCCAAGCTCCGACCCCAGAAACAAATATCCACCAAAGTGTTAACGAGTGCCCTCGGGAACACCTCGAGAAACTTGTGAAGGTGCCCCCAGACAAGACCGCGGGGGCAGCGGGTAATACCCCAGATCCCGACGACATGTTATCTGACGTGTCTGAGTCCGAAGATGACATTGAGGCAACCGCGCTGTCACAAACAATGACAGGTCACTCGCAGGTATCCCCTCAACTCGTTCTTACCTTCCTTAACGAAACGTATCGTCACCGCAACATTGTCATTAAAGACAATTTCCCTGACTTGGCTGCATTCATGTGCACCGCAAAGTCAATAATCAAAGCGCGTGAGGATTTTGACCTGACGAAATCTCAACTCCACAGGTTAAGAAAGTTTGTTACCCGAGCAGGTGCAGAGTGTTCCCAAGCACAGGGCGATTTCATTACCACGGAATGAAAAACATTTCCTTTGCGACCTTAAACATGAATGGTGGGGGTGCAAGCCACCTCCGTCAGGCCCAAGTCAAAAACTTGTTTGACCGTAAAAAGGCAAATGTTCTTTTAATACAAGAGACCCACATCACACCTAACGTGGAACATGACTGTGCCAAACTTTCAAAGGGCAATGCTATTTTAGCAATCTGTCAGCCTCATCTGCTGGGGTTGGGTTTTTTCTAAAGCCAGGCCTAGCTTTCGAGTCTTGTCATTTTCAGGAAGTCATAAAAGGCCGGCTTATTTCCCTCCAGCTTGCACATCAAAACTTCCGCTGTACCATTTTCAATGTGTACGCACCTAGTGAGAGCAGGGACCGAAAGGCCTTCTTCACTTCCATGGTAAACCACCTGAAATCAGTTGATCTCGATCAATGTGTGTGCATTGGTGGTGACTTTAATTGCACCTTTGACCCTCCGAAAGACAGAAACTCGGCAGAACCCCACCCCGAGTCCCATGCGGACCTATCCCGTTTCTTTAAGACGGCCGGTCTACTGGATGTTTGGCGATTGCACCACCCCAACACAGTCCAGTTTACCTGGTGTCGATGTGCCAATGGCCGGGTGTCTTCGGCAAGACTCGACCGCTGGTACATAAATGTACCCTTTAAGAACGTCGCGGCCTCGTCAGGTTGTTTTCCGTCATTGTTTTCAGACCACCATATGGTAACCTTAGATCTTTCTTTTCCTCGACCCACATGCAGAAATAGTTACTGGAAGTTTAACGTTAAACTTTTAGAGGACAGTTTATTTACAGACTCCTTTCGTGATTTCTGGGCTGAAATGAGTACTAAAAAATCTTCTTTCTCCTCAATTAGCCTCTGGTGGGATAACCTAAAGGCCCAAATTCGAGTATTTTGTCAACAATTTAATTCGCACTGTACCAATGTAAAACATATCACGATGGCTTGCTTGGAAGCAGACATCTTAAGGTTAGAGAGCAAGTTGGCCAATGAGAGCAACCCAGTGAACTATCGGTTGCTACTCGAGAAGAAGGCCCAATTAAGGGATTTGATCCATGAAAAAGCAGCGGGCACACTAGTTCGGCTAAGAATACAAAATATAAAGGTTTCAGATACCCCAACTAAGGCTTTCTTTCACCTAGAAACTATAGAGAAACCAGCACGACTCATATCTTCGGTTTTGGACCCAGGGGGGAACATCCTAACAAATCCGAGTGATATAAGATTAAATATAATTGATTTCTTTTCTGAACTTTTCAAGGCCAAAACAGTTTCTCACGAAATGATGAATGTTTTGACCTCTCACCTTCCTTCCGTGGCTGAGGCCCAACGTCTGGAACTGGATGCTCCAATTACCCTTCCAGAGCTATCCGGTGCACTCGCTGAGATGGAGTCGGGAAAAGCCCCTGGCATCGATGGCCTACCGGCCGAATTTCTTTCGGCATTCTGGGACATTTTGGGCCCAGAGCTGCTCAATGTTCTGGATGCATCTCTTTTATCCGGAGAATTACCGCTCAGTTTTAGAAGAGCAGTACTCTGCCTGCTACCCAAGACTGGCGATCTCCGACACCTGTCAAACTGGCGTCCGATCTCGTTGTTGTGCACGGATTACAAACTGTTTTCCAAGGTCCTTGCGAACCGGTTGAAGACAGTTATCGGGGACCTGGTGTCACCTGATCAAAGTTGCGGCATCCCTGGCAGATCCATCTATGACAACATATTCCTAGTCAGAGATTTGTTAACTGGTAAATGTGTTAAAGAGGATTTTGGATTGGTGTTTCTTGACCTGGCAAAAGCCTTTGATAGCATTGATCATGAGTTTTTGTGTCATGTGTTACAAGCTTGCGGGCTTGGCACAAATTTTAGAGCCTACATAGCTTTGTTATATGCAAACATCTCCAGCCTGATCAAAGTTAACAACAAATTTTGCCCACCCATAAAGGTTCAGAGAGGGGTAAGGCAAGGTTGTCCACTTTCAGGTCTATTATTTGCCCTCGCCTTGGAGCCCCTCTTAATCGCCCTCAGAAAGGATATCCCTGGACTTGCCCTTTCTCCAGGACACCCACCTTTGACCCTGTCAGCTTATGCCGACGACCTGTGTGTCATTATAAAAAGAAAATGCGACAGTGACGCCATGGCAAAGTGTTTGTCGGACTTCAACCTTGCCTCATCATTAAGGTGTAATTGGGGGAAAAGCAAGGCTCTGTGGATCCCCTTTCCAAAAAACGACTTATCTATGCCACCGTTATTACCACCACCTCCCCTTCCTGCAGAACTAGTGTGGGCAAACGATGGCATCAAGTATTTGGGCGTCTTCCTCGGACCTCCTCAGTATGCCCAGAACAATTGGGACAGGATCATTGACCAGGTAGACGGGCGTTTGAGCCGATGGAAAAGAGCTCTACCCCACCTGTCCTATAAGGGTCGCGTGCTAGTTGTCAACAACCTCGTCACTACCCTTTTGTGGCACCGGTTCATCTGCCTGCAACCACCGGAGGTTTTGCTCCAAGCTATCCAGAGGAAACTGGTGGATTTTTTTTGGGGAGGCTACCACTGGCTTCGACCCAGCGCCATATGTTGTCCCTTGGCCGAGGGTGGTCATGGCCTAGTCGATGTGAAATGCCGCCTGTTGGCCTTCCGGCTCCGCTCCATCCAACGCTTGCTGTATGCAGAACACCTACCAGGAAAGCCCTTAGCCTGCTCCATTCTTCAACGAGCTGGGAGGCTCGGATACGGACAGGAACTTTTCCTGACCAACCTTCAACACACCGATACATCTCTGCTCCCAGTTTTTTATCAGAGCCTCTTGAATGCCTGGCAGGGCGTTTCGATAAGTCGCCAAACAGACTCGTATGGCACTAACATGTATGCACATGAGCCTTTATTTTTCAACCCACTTTTCCCCGATATCCCGAGGAGCCGCGACTTCTGCCAGCATTTTATAGCGGCCAACATCCTGAAAGTGTGTCATCTCCGACACGACTCTGGACAGGGATGGAAGCCTGCGAACGAGCTGGCGGACCTAACAGGTGTTCGGTCCAGGAGGCAAATCGAGAATATACTAAGAGCGGTGATCCGAAAGGGCCACCAGCTAGGCCTACATTGGACGCAGGACATAGAGGTCGAGCCCACAGTCCCAAAATTAGGGGTCACTTTTACCCCAAACGAGCTGCCCCCCATGAGCGCAGGGTCACCCCCCTTCCATGGCATGAGCAGCAAGAGTATCTATAGGTCTTGTGTGAAACTTCTTCTTGGGGACCCACCTCTAGCTGGGGTTACCCGGTGGAAAGGACTCTTGCCTCCCGGTCCCCCCTCTGAGCCTTTATGGGATACAATGTATGCTGGACTTATTTCTAAAAGAACAGGTGACCTTCAGTGGCGTTTGGCCCACTGGATTGTTCCTTCCAATGCTGTCATCCGTTTTTTTTCCCCCATTTCCGGCTGTTGCCCCTTTTGTCCGGCGAGGGAAGATTTGCTTCATGCTTTCATTAATTGTGAAAGACTTTCTCCTTTGTTTCATTGGTTAAATTTTGTTTCCCATAGATTGCAGGTTACCTTTTCTTTGAAAGCTTACATCTTTGGCTTTCCTCCCAAAAAGGGAACCACATCCATTGTATTCGGGTTCCTAACCGCTACTGCTAAACTGGCCGTATACCTGTCGCGGAAGGCGAAGCTGGGCGGCAGACCCATGCAGGAATGCAGTATCATGGTGTTCTTTAGTTCATTGGTGTCAGCAAGGCTCAAGCTTGAATTTGGCTGTGTCCAAACGGCAAACGACCTTGCTAATTTTGTTGCGATTTGGTGTGTTGGAGGGATTTGTGAGGTCCAGGAAAACAAATTGTTAATCTCCGTATAATACAGTGCGGGTGTTTCTTATCGTGTGCTGTTTTTTTCTGGCATTTGCACCTTTCTGTTGCTGGGTTTGCAGTGCACCGTTTGTTTTTTTCCTTTCGGGATTGCTATGATTTTACTGATTGATTGCTTTTGGTGGTATTCTTGTTTTATACTTTTATAATAAAAAGAGCTTAAAAGTCAAAGTCTCTCTCTCTCTCTCTCTCTCTCTCTCTCTCTCTCTCTCTCACTCTCACTCTCACTCTCACTCTCACTAAAAGTGACTATCATTTGAATATATTCCGCTAAGTTATGAATAAAATAAATTATGATTTAAGAGACTGAATCATTTTTAAACACTTGTCAACAGATACATGATGGTGAGAACATACAAAAGGAAGACAGAGAGGGGCAATTATGGCCAAAGCAACTTGTCTGCAGCAGTGAGCGAGGGACTTCCACTCATTCGTGCCAGCAAGGACTTTGGTGTTCCGGCACGTAGGCCTACCCTACGAAGGCACAGAGACCAGCAAGTAGCAGCACCTGGTGTGATTAATTTTGGGAGATATAAGAACGCCCTTCCTCCTGAGATCGACGCGCAGCTGAAAGCACATGTAACGGAGATGCAGAGGCGACTGTACGGTCTGAGGATGCGGGACATGCAGCGTCTAGCGTTTGATGTTGCTGAGAAGGCTCAAATTAGCCACCCTTTCAACAGAGAGTCCCGGATGGCAGGAAAGGACTGGGTCCAGAACTTTCTCTCCCGTCACGACCTCACCCTCAGGCAGCCTCAAGCAACCAGCATAGCGCGTGTTGTGGGCTTCAATAAACCCAGGGTCCAGGGTTTCTTTGACCTCTTCAAGGAGTGTTTGACAGCTGAAGACTACACCCCTTCAAGAGTGTGGAACATGGATGAGACAGGGCTGACAACTGTTCAAAAGCCCGGGAAAGTCATGGCCACAAAAGGTGCTCGACAGGCTTCGAGTGAGGAGGAAGACTGGCCTTGTCTTATATGCTGTGAGGAGTACAGCCGTGCCAGACCCAGGGAGGTGTGGGTGCAGTGCCAGTTGTGCCTTCATTGGGCACATGAACAATGTACGCCAGGACTGGCCCAGTTCCTGTGCCCAAACTGCGAGTCGGATGTCTCGGACTGACATGTGCCCATGACTGTTTGAATTTGACCAAGTCACAATTCATGACATTTTGTATTTAGTGAAATTTCCTCTATGTAGGAGACTATGTTTTTCTAGTCAGACGTTAGTATTATCTTCTTTTTATGTAATTCGGAAGTAAGGGGCAAAACGCTCACTTCTCAGGGGCAACACGCCCATAGTAAGCGTTTTGCCCCAACCTGGTGGGCGTTTTACCTCCGGCATGGGGCAAAGAGGCCAAAAAAATATATATATATTTTCACTTCTTGTTCTTTTTCGTTTTTTTCTATCTTGGTGTGCTTGTGCTATTATGTAGCGCTAATGTGTCCTTATTGTTTGTATTTACTTTTAGTTCTCTATAGCTGCAACAGGAGCAGATATCAGCAATCTTGCTTAATGGGGGCGTCTTGCCCCACCCTACCCTACTTCCCGATCGTGGTGATGATACAGGGTTAAATATTTAATTGAAAGTAAAATCCGACAATCGGGAGTATCAAATGTACGCCTCATCAGCCTCACTAACGTGCTTTCACTGTGGAGCCTTTGGTCACGTTAAACGTTTCTGTCCCAAGGTTTCATGTTCAAAGTGTCGGGAAAATGGTCACGTAGACACCGATTGTAAAAAGGAGAATACTCGTGTTCCTATTCAACCGACTGGAGTTAATCCTGTGAGTTTACCGGTTCCTGCTGTTCCCTCCTGCAGTGAGACAAACAATAGCAGCATCGATGCGCATATCCCGAGTCTAGAAAACGATCGCACTTCACTTCCTGTTACAGAAACCGAAGCGACCCCAACTCGCACAACCTTTGCTGCGATTCCCTCATGTAGTGAAGGAATGGAGGAGGATCCTATTATTGGTTCTAAAAAACGAAGGGCGTCGGTTGATAATTTTTCTACCAGTAACCCAAAAAAGGTGGTATTGGAGAAGGCCAGTGTAGCTGAACACGCACCTCAATGTGTTCCTCATGCTTCCATCGGGTTTGGAAAAAAGGATGGTGAATCGGGTGCTGCAATTGAGGATAATATGTCTGAATTTTTCTACCAGTAATCTCTATAGCTGATTATTTGGCACAAACTGGAATTATTTGGCACAAATTATTCATAGCACAGTAGCCAGCACACTGGCACAAACACCCCTCACGCCCAAACTGGCATTATTTGGCACTGGCACAAACTGGCATTTGGCACAAACTGGCACAAGCACAAGCACACCAAGATAGAAAATAAAAATCACCCACAGGGTGAACCGTATCTTGCCAAAATGTGAAAATTCCGTTTTTTCGTCATGACGTCATCAAATGACGTCATAGCGTCAAACTGTTTACAGATCTGGGAAGCACTCATCAAGGGCATTCATATGAGGTATTACTCGATATGGTACCTACGATTTCAAAATTTGACCTTGGGGTCAATAATTTTCGACCTCCAGCGCTAACCATGAAGGTCAAGGCCGATCGCCACCAAAAACTAATCAGCTGAGCGCCGGACCATATACTAGATTCCCATGAAGTTTGGAGACGATCCGATCAAAGTTACTCAAAAAATTAGTGTTTCGTCGACCTCCATGATTGGCCGCAAAGTGACCTTGACCTTTGACCTTGACCTTCATAATTTTGTGTGCTAAAGGGTATCTCTAAAAGACTCTGATATGCGAACTTACAAGAGTTTCCAAAGGGAACTGTGCTCTACAGAGTGACCTAAACAATGCGAACTAAAGCAATACAATATACATGAAAAGTGCAGTTTTTTCGTCATAACGCCGTCAAATGACGTCACATTGTCAAACTAGTTATATGTTTGGAAAGCACTCAACAAGGGCTTCAATTTGAGGTACTACTCGATATGGTAACTGAAACTTGAAAATTTTACCTTTTGGTCAAAATTGAATGACCTTCAAAATGACCTTGAAGGTCAAGGCCGATCGACACCAAAAACTAATCAGCTGAGCGCCATACCACACCCTATATACCCACCAAGTTTGGAGATCATAAGATCAAAGTTACTCAAAAAATAAGGGTTTCGTTGGCCTCCATGATTGACCGCAAAGTGACCTTGACCTTTGACCTTGACCTTCAAAATTTTGTGTGCTGAAGGGTATCTCTATAGGACTCTGATATGCGAAGTTACAGGAGTTTCCAATAATAACTGTGGTCTACAGAGTGATCTAAACGTGAAAAAAAAATGATTAACCACAAACAAAAAAACAAACAAACAAACAGACAAACAGACAAACATACAAGCTGACTAATACATCTTGCAAAAACTTCGTTTTGGCAAGATAAAAACGAAAAATTACCCACAAGATCTGCCAGCAACCCTCTGATGGTTAAACTGCCGAAATCTCGGCTCTCTGCTCACCTTCACTCTTTCATTCCTCTTTTCTCCCGCCTCTGGAACAAACTCCCACACTCCCTTCAATCCCTCTCCTCCCTCCAGGTCTTTAAAACAGCTGTTCACCACCATCTCTTATCTTCCCCCATCCAAAACCTTGATCTTTTCTACCCCCACTAATTCACCCCAGATCCACCTTGTTTGAAATTCCAACTTCTTTCCTGGAAATCCTGGCAGTGTCCATATGTTTATACCTCTCCCACCCCCCCCCCCCCCCTTCACATGCCTTCCCCCCAAAGCCCTCTCCCTCCCACAGATCTCTCGATGTCTCCATGTCTCTCGGTCCCTGCTCTCAAATGTTGTGTTTGTGTCCTTCCCCCTCTCTCCCCATCTTGTCTACCGCTCCCGATGTTATTTGTTTTATGTGTCTGTTTGTCTTTCTGTGTGATTAATGTTCGCTCTTTCACGAGCCTCGATCTTGTATACAAAAAAAAAAAAAAAAAAAAGTTTGTGTACAAACTCTGTGGACGCAAATTGCTATATGGGTGAAATAAGTTGCAACGCTGAATACGTTGATAAACCCTCGAACGAACCGTTACGATCATTAGTCACTGTGAACGAGCAGACAGTGACTGACTCATCCCTCCACAGTGCTGCTCCACCGATGCAGATTAAAAACTGTGTTACCGAGTCGCTCATTGATTCGGTAGATTGTGCTCCACAAGAGGATGAAACCGAGGTTTCAACTTCTGATTCGCACAAAGATCACCATGGCAATGTTGATCGCACAGTGGAGCTCTCCAGCGAATCCCCAGAGATACTGACAATTCCCATAGTGACCACGGAGGCCGACATCCTCGATCCTGGAGGGACCTTGTCAGACTTGTCAGAATCTGATGAGGATGACGAGGTGCCCGAGTTGTCTGAGTCTCAGTTGAGTCAGCCAATGATATCTCATCAACTCGTACTCTCCTTTCTGAATGAAACCTATAGACAGGGAAATGTAGTTATCAGGGATACATTTCCTGATTTAGGTTCATTTATTCAATCAGCAAAGGAAATAACAATAAAGGGCAAAGCATTTCCACTAACAAGGTCACAATTTCACCGACAGGAAAATTATTACAAAAGCCGGTCTTGAGATTTCGCAACACCCAATCAAGCCTTTTGATAAGGAATGAAGCAAATTACCTTTGGCACTTTGAACATTAACGGTGGAGGTGCAAACCCCAACCGCCAAGCTCAAGTGCAAAGTTTGTTTCGGCGCAAAAATGTCGATGTACTTTTACTGCAGGAAACGCACATCACCCAGAACGTAGAATATGATTGGTGTCGCGTTTTTGGGGGACGGTGCTTTTTTAGCAACCTGTCTTCCTTTTCGGCAGGTGTTGCTTTCGTACTTCGACCAGGGCTAGTACCTGAGTCAATCCTCTTCCAGGAGATCATTAAAGGCCGATTCAGCTCTCTTGAACTGGAGGTTAATAATTTCCATTTCACATTATTCAATGTGTACGCACCAAGTGAGAGCACAGAACGGAAAGCTTTCTTTGCGTCTGTGATTAATCACCTGCAGACAGTTGATCTAAACCAATGTGTGTGTATCGGGGGTGATTTCAACTGTACCTTTGAACCTGTAATGGACAGGAACTCCGTAGAACCTCATCCCGAATCATTTATTGATTTATCCCTTTTCCTTTCTCAGGTTGGGTTGCTAGATGTATGGAGGGTACTTTTCCCCAATGAACCTCAGTTTACCTGGAGCTAACTGGATTCGCATCACCAGAGGAAGAGTGTCCTTTGCGAGACTTGACCGATGGTATATAAACTCACCTTTTAGAAACGCTATAGTCTCTCCGGATTATTTTCCGTCAATATTCTCAGACCATCATTTAGTAACCATGGGGTTTCTTTTTCCTCGGTCAATAAATAAAAGTGCATACTGGAAATTTAATACCAGTCTTCTAGAAGATGGTCTATTTAAAGAAGCCTTCCAAGTTTTCTGGGCTAATCAAATCCAAAGAAAGCCCTCTTTTTCTTCAGTTAATCTTTGGTGGGACAATACGAAAGCCCAGATTCGGGTGTTTTGTCAACAGTTTAGAGAAAACATTACAAATGTTAAGAATATAACAATGACTTGTTTGGAAGCTGACATTGTACAGCTCGAAGGTAAACTTGCTAAAAATAATAATGCAAGAAACTTCCAGTTATTACTAGAAAAGAAGACTCGGTTGAGAGAGTTAATCCAGGAGAAAGCAGCAGGGTTGTTGCTCAGACTAAGGGTTAAGAACTTAAAGGTTTTAGATACCCCTAGTAAAGCTTTTTCTCGTCTGGATTCTGTCAGTAAAGCACCCAAGAACATTTTTTCTGTAATTAATCCTGGCGGAGCTGTTGTTGTAAATCCCAGAGACAGACGGTTATGTGTTCAAGACTTCTTTTCCAAACTGTTTTCAAAACAGGTTGTTTGTGATGAAACAATGAGACTTTTAACCTCTCACCTATCCTCGTTAACCGAGTCCCAGCGGCTGGATATGGACTCGCCAATTACGCTCGAGGAGTTAACGCAAGCCCTGGCTGGAATGGACTCGGGAAGAGCCCCTGGAATCGATTGACTGCCGGCTGAATTTTATGTGAAATTTTGGGAACTATTAGGTCCAGAGCTGATTCATGTTCTTGAATCATCACTGACTCATGGAGAATTGCCTTTAAGTTTGAGAAGAGCGGTGATGTCCCTTCTTCCAAAGGCTGGTGATTTGCGACACATGAAGAATTGGAGACCTGTCTCTCTACTATGCACTGATTATAAAATCCTTTCAAAAGTTCTGGCGAATCGAGTTAAAAGGGTAATTTGCGATTTGGTTCACCCTGATCAGAGTTATTGTATCCCAGGTATATCTATGTATGATAACATATTTTTCATTGGAGATCTGATAGATGGCAACTGTGTGCAGAATGACTTTGGTATAATTTTTCTTGATTTAGAAAAGGCTTTTGATAGCATAGATCATGTCTTTTTGAATCGTGTGCTTGAAGCCTGTGGATTTGGAGATAATTTCAGAACTTATATTGCTTTATTGTACAACAATATATTTAGTTTAGTCAAGGTGAACAATGAGCTTTGTTCTCCCATACAGGTTCAAAGGGGGGTAAGGCAAGGTTGCCCTGTCTCCGGCTTACTGTTCACCCTTGTAATGGAATCACTTCTCGTGTTACTAAGGAATAACGTTTCTGGAATGAGTATATCTCCTGATCATCCTCCAGTTGTCATATCGGCGTATGCTGATGATATTGCAGTCATTGTTAAAAACAATAACGACATTGCAGCTCTGGCTAAGTGCCTACATTTGTTTGGTTTAGCTTCCTCGTTGAAGTGCAACTGGGAAAAGAGCAAAGCGCTATGGGTTCCCTCTGTCAGGGACAGTGCATCTAGAATGGCGCAAGACCCGCCAATACACCTTCCTGCAAGTTTAAAGTGGGTGGATGAAGGTGTTCGCTATCTTGGAGTGTTCCTTGGATCCCCACAGTACGGCCAGAAAAACTGGGAAAGTGTTGCTGAACGCGTAAAAAAGAGATTGAGTAGATGGAGGAGAGCACTGCCTCACCTTTCGTATAAGAGCCGAGTTTTGGTAGTCAAGAACCTCGTCGCCTCCTTCTTGTGGCACAGATTCATCTGCCTGCAACCACCAGAAGGCTTGGTGAAGGAAGTGCAAAGGCAACTGTTGGAGTTCTTTTGGGGAGGGCATCACTGGTTATGGCGAAACGTTGTATGCCGTCCATTGGCCGAGGGTGGCCAGAGTATGGTCGACATCAGGAGCTGTATAATGGCCTTTCGGCTATGCTCTGTGCAAAAACTTTTGGTGAAAGAGCAATAACCAAACCATGTTTTGGCCACCCACATTTTGCGGCAAGCTGGCGGGCTGGGATATGGCCGCGAATGTTTCTTGGTCCTGCTTCAACAAGTTGACACATCTCCTCTTCCTGTTTTTTATCAGAGTGTGTTGAATGCTTGGCAGAACCTCACAGTGTGCCGTCAAGAAGACAACTACGACATCCATATGTTTGCACAAGAGCCTTTGTTCTGCAATCGGCTTTTCCCAAACATACCCAAAAGTAGGGACCTCTGCCAGCATTTCATTATTGCCGGCATCACAAAAGTATGGCACCTCCGGCAAGTTTCAGGTTGCGGGTGGAAATCAGCTCGAGAAGTAGCCGAGCTAGCAGGAATTCGGTCTGAAAGAGTGACTGCAAAAGTGTTGAGAGAGGTGATACGAATAGGGGTACGGCTGAGAGTATGCTGGTCCCACGAGCTCAAACCATTGCACGATGAGTGGGTTTTTCCTGGGTTACTGGTGCACTTCAAGTTGGAAGACTTACCCCCGGTTAGCATGGGGATAAGCCCCTTTCAAGAGACTAGCAGTAAAGAGCTATACAAGTCATGTGTCAAGTTACTGCTGGGGGATACGCCGCTAAATGGAGTAATCCGGTGGAAGAGACTGTTGCCTGTGGGACCCCCTTCTGAACCTGTATGGAACTCCATGTATAGCAAGCTCGTGAGTAAAAGATCTGGTGATCTCCAATGGAGACTGATCCATTGGATAGTCCCCTCCAATAAGTTAATCAACCATTTCTCTCCTACATCCACATGTTGCCCATTCTGCATATGTACGGAGGACGTGTTCCATGCCTTCATTAATTGTGTGAGATTGGTTCCTTTGTTTCGGTGGTTTAATCTTGTGGCACACAGAATGAATGTTGTTTTCTCGTTGCGTTCTTTTATTTTCGGCTTTAATGCCAAGTCAGGCAAGGAAAATATGTTGTTACGTGGTCCTCCCGGTAACTACCTGGTCCCGGTGACCCCCGGACCGTGAGAGGAACTCCGCCAGAAAGATCAATGATTTATACGCTTTCGTAACGCAATCAATATGAATTCCAGTCAATAAGAAACCCCACACCAAGGATCCGGAATAACCAATAATATTTTCCCCGAGCAATCAACAAGCAACAACCATCAACAACCATCACCAATCAACAATCAATCAATCACCAATATTATTAAGATGGCCATCTTATATATGTGTGTCCCCTTTCCCCACTCCCGACCCCTTGGGTACTCACGACCCCTTTGGTCTCTGTCCCTCACAATGTCTCTGGGCCCCTCCTGACCAAGATGAAGGTCGGCTTCTCCGCACACGGGCGGTTGAATGAACCCCTGGCTGACGTGATCCCAAACGTGCACGTCACGTACCGGGAACAACGGTTGCAGCGCACACCTCCTTGCCAAGCAAAGCGGGCAAAGCAACGCGCGGCTTGTCCAGCGCGCGAGGCCCAAGGTGCGACCCGTACGCGTCCTTGTAGATGGTGAGGCGAACTGTGCCGGACGCTTGGTTCCGTGCACGAACCCACGGCAACTTGATGTGTCAAGGGGTAATTACTTTCGCCAGACGGGCTTTCCAACGCAGCGTCAGACGCTGCTCAATATCGATACCCTCGCCTCGGAGCTCGGCGAGGAAGAGGAAGATCCCTGCTTCTCCCGGACCTCGTGTCTTTTTTTCTCCTCCGTTTCCGGTCTCCTTTTTCCCAGAAGGGCTCCTGACCCTTTATTTACAACAACCGTTACTCGACTACACATTGATAAGCAAAGACCTGAATAGTAATTCACATAAATCCACATAGATCCGTTACACTCCCCCCCTTCAAGAAAGAAAGTTTGAACCCAGCGAAAACTTTCTTTGCCGGCCAACTTGGATAAACAAACCAGATAACTCACCCCCCCCCCCCCAAATCATCAGTTCCCCCCGGGCACAGTCATCACTTAAAAATAAAGCAACAAAATTTCACACAATCCCCTAGATTAATTCCCTCTGGACCAAGCGTCAACCACTTCTAGTTTCTCTTGAGTGACGGTTAAGAGGTGGTGACCAAAGCCCCCAAATTTAAACCTCTCTATAGCACTTTTTCGGGAGGCCCAGCGGAGTATTCCCTACATGGACGCCTTAAGGAATGTGGAGTTCACGGTTAGTCCGTGCAGGAAAGTTCACTACCTGGACGCCTTTAAGAACGTGGCGTTCACGGTTAGTCTGTGTAGGAGCCCCGGCTCGGCGGCTCCACCGTATATAGGGCTTCAACTTCTCCAGACTCCTACCAGTTACGGTGGGACCCCTTGTCCCCGCCGTTACCTGACTGGCGGTCTCCTTCTCGGCCAGTGCTCTGACATTCATTCTTTCGGGAGGTGCCGTAACTCTGGGAGCCTCCAGAGTAATATCGGCTGCTGCCCACACCAAAACTACCGCCAAGTGGTCCTCTTCTGTAGACCTCTTGACGCCTACGAAATGCCTTCCCTACTGTTATGGTCCGACCTTCCAAATCCTTACCATTCCAATTCTTCTCTGCCTCCCTGGCGTCTCTTGTGCTTGCAAACGTGACAAAGCCGAACCCTCTTGACCATTGCGTTTCCCTGTCTTTTACCACCCGCACTTCCACCTGCGGCCCATATCTGTTGAAGACAGAGGTCAGAACTTCTTCCTCTGTGTTGAAGTTCAGTCCCCCTACAAATAACTTGGAACTTTTGTCGCCATCCCGAGCTGGTGTGGTGTTATTTTCCCTGCTGTGCTCTTTACCAACCCTCGGGTTACCATAAATTTGCCCCCCGGCCAAATCATTCCCGATAATCACAGATACTCCCTCTACAGGAAGCATGGCTTGTAAACCGACGGTGAGCGGTCCTGACACCAAATCGGATTCCAAATGGATGACATGAAGTGGGGCACTAACACAGCCACCGATCCCTTGTAACCAAACACTATCACCAGTTGCGGTACTCTTTGACAATGGCAAAATGCCTTCAAGCATTAAGGATTGATGGGCTCCTGTGTCCCTCAAAACCCTAACCGGTCTTGGGTTAGTCAAGTCTCCCTTGAGTGAGACCAACCCCTCATAAATAAATGGTTGGTAACTCTTCTTGGGCGATTTCTTATGCTTGCCATCGCATTCGGAGTGGTAATAGTCGGACTCCGCTCTGGGTTTTCCCTTTTCATGAGCTAACAACTGGACATCAAGTGTCCAGGTTTCTTGCAAAAAGTGCAAGTAGGCCCAGAGGAAAAACTCGTGGTCTGCCTCGGGCCCCCCGAAAAATAAGTTTGTCTTGGGCCCGTAGCCCCCTGATTTCGAACAGTTCGGGTATCAGCGTTGTCCCCATATTCATCTCGAGGCCGCCGCCATGTATTGTCGTTCTCCACACCTGCTGTTCCACACCTCCCCTGCGGAGATCTAGGCGAGGAGTTAGGTTCGTGGACCCCTATCCGGTGTGTTAAGGCATAATCATCTGCCATGGTGGCTGCGTCCCACAACTTCGGTACTTTCTTTTCCTGCAGGTACACTTTGATGTCCTCGTGGACACACTGTTGAAATTCCTCCACCAGCATCAGGTCACGCAATGCTTCGAAGTCGTTCCCGACTCCTTTTGACTCACACCACCGATCAAACATATTTTCTTTCACTCTGGCAAACTCCACATGGGTCTCACTCTCCCTCTTCCTGGCATTCCTGAATTTTTGCCGGTAAGCTTCCGGAACCAACTCATAGGCTTTGAGGATGTGCTTCTTCAATACCTCATAATCTGCACATTGGTCCATTGGTAGCGCCGAATAAATCTCTTGAGCTTTACCCACCAGCACACTTTGCACTAGTATGGTCCAGGCCTCCTCCGGCCAGTTTAACTGTCGAGCCACTTTCTCAAAGTGTGGAAAAAATTGAGTGACTTCCTTTTCACTGAAGGGTGGAACCAGCCTCACATGTCTGCCCACCTCCCAGGTGTTCTGGCTAGGTGTCGACCCCGTCAGCAAGGCTGGTACCTCTCCCCGTTCTCTCATTAACTCCAGCTTCTTGAATTTAATTTCTTGCTGAAGCTCCATGTCACGTTCCTTTAATTCCCTTTCCGCTTTTCTCTCCTCTGCTTCGAGGTCCCTTGCAGCTCTCCTCTCCTCTGCTTTTCTCCCTTCTAACCTTTCCTGGAGTTCTCGTTCCACTCTCCTTTCCTCTGCTTGTTTCTCTTCTCTCCTCTCTTCTGCTTTCCTTTCCTCTTCTGATCTTTCCTTTTCTGCTTTCCTTTCTTCTTCTTTGATCCGTTCCTGGCTCCATAATTGCAACTCCAGTTTCCGGAGCTCAACGTCTTCTGGTTCTTCGGGTAGCCACTCCCAGGCTAACTCGTCCCATGTTCCTAATCCCACCATAGATTGTATCACCGTGGTCTGCAACTCTGCCTTCCTCAAATTAGTTCGGACCTCCAAGTTAAAATGTTTGGCCAATTTCAAGAGGTCCGACTTTAGTAACGCTCGGAACTGTGCCTCACTCGGGGTTACCGCAAAGTTCTGTGCCACAAACGCCATGGTGCCTATCGTTAACACCTGTTAACCTTCACCCAAGACTTTACCCCCAATTTCCCAAAAATTTACCAATTAATACTTAATTAATAAATTTTAATTAATAAAAATATTATTTTATTATTTTATACAATTTTAGATCCCGGACGCAGACCCAATTGCGAATCCGCAAATCGTAATCCCGGACGAGCCCCCAATTCTGTTACGTGGTCCTCCCGGTAACTACCTGGTCTCGGTGACCCCCGGACCGTGAGAGGAACTCCGCCAGAAAGATCAATGATTTATACGCTTTCGTAACGCAATCAATATGAATTCCAGTCAATAAGAAACCCCACACCAAGGATCCGGAATAACCAATAATATTTTCCCCGAGCAATCAACAAGCAACAACCATCAACAACCATCACCAATCAACAATCAATCACCAATATTATTAAGATGGCCATCTTATATATGTGTGTCCCCTTTCCCCACTCCCGACCCCTTGGGTACTCACGACCCCTTTGGTCTCTGTCCCTCACAATGTCTCTGGGCCCCTCCTGACCAAGATGAAGGTCGGCTTCTCCGCACACAGGCGGTTGAACGAACCCCTGGCTGACGTGCTCCCAAACGTGCACGTCACGTACTGGGAACAACGGTTGCAGCGCACACCTCCTTGCCAAGCAAAGCGGGCAAAGCAACGCGCGGCTTGTCCAGCGCGCGAGGCCCCAGGTGCGACCCGTACGCATCCTTGTAGACGGTGAGGCGAACTGTGCCGGACGCTTGGTTCCATGCACGAACCCACGGCAACTTGATGTGTCAAGGGGTAATTACTTTCGCCAGACGGGCTTTCCAACGCAGCGTCAGACGCTGCTCAATATCGATACCCTCGCCTCGGAGCTCGGTGAGGAAGAGGAAGATCCCTGCTTCTCCCGGACCTCGTGTCTTTTTTTCTTCCGTTTCCGGTCTCCTTTTTCCCAGAAGGGCTCCTGACCCTTTAATTACAACATCCGTTACTCGACTACACATTGATAAGCAAAGACCTGAATAGTAATTCACATAAATCCACATAGATCCGTAACAATGTTAATGAGGTTTCTTGTCGCAACAGCCAAGCTGGCAATATATCTCTCAAGAAGGGAGAAATTGAACGGTAAACCTGCCGGGGAATGCAATGTTATGTTGTTTTTCAATGCCCTCGTGTCAGCAAGACTTAAACTAGAGTTTTGTTTCTATAGGGATGCAAACAATCTTGATGAATTCACCAATACTTGGTGTCATGGAGGGTTGTGTGAGGTTCGTGATAACCAACTGGTAATATTTTTGTAGTTTTTTTTGTAGGTTGTATAAAGTTAATGGTTTATTTTGGCAAATTGTGTGCCGTAATACTTCTGTAACCTTTTCGTTTCATTGCTTTTTCATGTATTTATGGTTGGTGTAAAGATATAAATACATTTTTTTTGTATTATTTTGATAATAAAAGGACTTCAAAAGTCAAAAAGTCTCTCTCTCTCTCTCTCTCTCTCTCTCGCTCTCTCTCTCGCCATCTGCTGGCTGTCGGTGCGTTGGGTGCGGTGTCATGGCGTCTGCTCGCTTCGTGTCGTGAGTGCTCTGTCTTGGCTGTTTCCTATTTCCCTTATTCGCTCCATTGTGTCCCTGTTTCTGATTGTAAAGTTTTCCCCTTGTTTCCTGTGTGTGTTGAGACTTGAGAGAGAGCGGGAGAGCGCACGGTAAGTGTTTTCGCAGGTTCTTGTTGAAACCTTAGGTTTCTGGGCCTGCGTTTCATTTGCCTTGTTTTTCTGGTCGAACTGCTCGTCGGTGATTTCGATTCCTCATTTATATATTGTTTTTCCTTATCTTTTTCCTTTACCTCCACTTGCTGGTTGCTTGTGACAGGTTTCTTTTTGTTTAACTTAAACTTCCCTTATTTTATTTTCAGCTATGGCAAACGGACGTTTGTCCAATAGTGTGTACGAGTCGCTCACTCGTAAGGAGGGAGTGATAATTACTCCACATGATGGAGTTAGTGTTGAGAATGTGGTTATTGGTTTAGGAGACCTTGTTGGAATCGAGAATGTTCTTGCAGCTTCAAAAATGAATCATCGCATCGTGGTTTTCCTGTCGGACGTGCGACACGTGGCCCAGGCGGTTGAAATCGGTTTAACTGTCCCGCGGGATATTTTTGTTAACGTTAATCCTTTGGACACAATGGCCGTTCGGTTAACTCTGTCCAATATTCCTCCTTTTTTCACTTGTGAAGAGATCGTCTCTGCACTAAGTGTCTTTGGCACAGTTGTGTCGCGGGTCTCGATGGTCCCGCTTCGTCTTCGCTCTGACGCCTCGGTTCGGCATGTTATGTCGTTCCGACGTCATTGTTATATCATTTTAAAAGATAACGCTCAATCACTCAATGCAGTTATGACGTTGAAATATAAAAACCGCAATTATCAAATCTATATTGCGACGGAAACTATAACTTGCTTTAATTGTGGTGAATCGGGGCATTTTAAAAACGTTTGCCCCAAGAATACCGCCGGTGATGCATCGATACCGGTGAAGACCATTAACACAAAAAGTGGTCCATCTAGAGTCGGGGACCCTCGTGATGCCTCAAATACGAGTAATTTACCTGAGCCGTCGGCGGCGGGGGTGGCTCAACCCCAGGCAGATGGTGAGGGGTTTACCGTTGTTCCTTATAAAAGGAAACATAAATTAAAACATTTAACTGATAACAGTCAGGATGTGGCGGCGAGCTGTCCAAAAAAGATGGCACCGGCTGATGAACATGACGAGTCCCGTTTGGAAGCAGCAATATCTGAGGTTTTTAAAACCGAAAATCGGTTCGACGTTCTTGCTCTGGAGGATGATAATGCTTCTGCTTGTGGAGTTGGTGAACTCGAGCGGGAAGTTGGTGTGGTGCAACAGGAAGCGCATGTGACCACTCCCATGGTCACAGGCACCGTGTATGTGACCGCTGAGTCCACTCTTGTCCCTCTTCCTGCTGGGGGTGAGGTGTGTGACGTTCCTGAGTTGCAGACAACCTCGAGCCCAGGTGAATCAGAGTGTAAGGCATCAGCTGATGACGTGCCGGGTTTGCCCCCAGCAGAATGTGAAACTTCTCCTGATAGTACATCTCTCCCTCTCCCTCTTCCTCCTCCCACTCCCATTCCTCCTCCCACTCCTCCTCCTCTTCCCACCCCCCCTCCTCCTCCCACTCTCCTACCTCCTCCCACTCTCCTACATCCTCCCACTCCTCTTCCTCCTCCCATCCCCCTTCTTTCTCCTCCCGCCCCCCCTCCTCCTCCTCCCGCCCCCCCCTCCTCCTCCTCCCCCACATACTCCTCTTCCTTCTGCTTTGGGTGCGGAATGTGACGTTTCCCTCGTGAAGCCACCAGCTCCATCTCAGGAGCATGAAATTGATGTCATGGACATGGACCGACACTCGGAATGTGATTCGGACGGGACCTCGTCGCTCGCCTCTGCCGGGAGTGTCGAAGCCTGGAATGACCCAGGTTTTCCCCAAGATTTGGAGGGTGAGACCAGTGTTCCGCCCTCCGAGATCATAAAATTTCTCCAGGACACTTTTCGGAAGAAACGGGTAAAAATTAAAGATTTTTTCCCTGACCTAATCGGCTTTGTGGTCTCTGCGAAGCGATTGCTTGTTAAAGCCGGACAGCTTGGCGTGACCGAATCACAGGTCTATCGTCTCCGGAAATGTATCCTGAAAGCGAAGAAGGAGCTGCAGATGTAGCCCAGCCAAGCTGTTTGGCACGTTTGATACGTTTATATACACCCTTATATCATGGCTTTCTCCTTCGCCAGTTTGAATATTAATGGGGGACGTTCTTCCCTAAGGAAAATTGAAGTTAAACAGTTTGTTAAGGAAAATCGCATCGATATTCTACCTCTACAAGAGACAAGATGTAGTTCCTCTTGTATGGGGGAGTGGCAAAGGATAATGAAAGGAAAATGGTTTTTTAGTAGTCTGGAACACCCAAGGGCTGGGGTAGCTGTCTATTTACAACCTTCCTTCTGTAGCTCTCATATAGTTTTTAATGACATAATCAAAGGGTATTTAATTTCAGTCACTTTTACACACAATGGTTTTAAACACACCGTACTGAACATTTACTCACCTCGTGATAGCACAGAAAGACTTGCCTTTTATACTAAGTTGGAAACATCTCTCATGCACATTGATTTTAATGGACTTGTCTGTTTGGGTGGAGATTTTAACTGTACCGTGGACCCTGCCCTTGATCGTAATGGAGAGGAGCCTCACCCAGCAAGCGCAGTGCCTCTGTTAAGATCCTTGTCCAAGTTCTCCCTTGTTGACGTGTGGAGAATCCGCAATCTCTCTGTCCGCCAATACACGTGGTGTCAGTGCTCAAAGAGTCGTCTCTCGCTCGCAAGATTGGACCGGTTCTATATTAACAGTATTTTTCTGAATATCGTGAGTGGCGCGGACATTGTCCCGAGTGGCTTCTCAGATCATCACATGGTTACGCTTTGTGCTTGCCTACCAGTTCGGAATCGTGGTGCTGCCTACTGGACCTTTAATGTGAGCCTTTTGGAAGAAAAAATGTTTGTTGATGCATTTCATGCATTCTGGAGGGCCTTGCTCCAACGTAAACCACCCTTCCCCCGCCTTGGGCAGTGGTGGGACAATGCCAAAGTACAGATGAGATTGTTTTGCCAACAATATGGAGCTTATCGTACTCAACACAACTCTGCCCTTCAATCCCTGATTGCCAAGGAAATATTATCCTTGCAATCCAACCTCTCGGCCTCTAGTACTGAGAGAACGAACTTTCTGCTGGCGAAGAAAAAAGCTCTTCTTGCTGATCTATGTGCAAAGCAAGCTAGAGGAGCGCTGATTCGTCTCCGAATGGAGAACCTGTGTCATTTGGACACCTCCTCCAAGTTCTTTTTTGCACTGGAAGTCCGAACTAAGAGAGGTCAGCAGATAACTTCAGTAAGGACGAAGGAAGGAAGAATAACGCACGATCAAAAAGACATCAGGTATTCCCTCAAGAACTACTTCTCTGACCTGTATTGCGCTAAGGGAATCGATAACGAGATCACAGGATCCTTGACTTCCTCCTTACCCACCTTGTCGGGGTCTGCATGCCTGCAACTGAACAAGGAGCTAACCATGGAAGAACTCCATGCTGCTTTACAAACCTTACCTTCAGGTAAGGCCTCTGGCTTGGATGGGATACCTGCAGAATTTTACAAAGCTTTCTGGGACCTCCTGGGACCAGAGTTAAGTTTTGGTTGACAGCCTACGATTAGGCTTACTGCCGCTAAGCTGTCGTAGGGCGGTACTCGCCCTGGTCCCAAAGAAAGGAGACCTTCAGCAACCGCAAAATTGGCGTCCCATCTCACTGCTTTGTACGGATTACAAAGTTTTCTCCAAGGCTCTTACCAACCGGCTCAGGCCCTTGATTGGCGACATCATACACCCCGATCAATGCTACTGTGTTCCGAAAAGGACAATACATGACAGTATTTTTATCGTGCGTGATTTAATTGATATCTGTGATCTTAAACAAAGAAATGTTGGTCTGGTTTTTTTAGACCAAGAAAAGGCCTTTGACACTATTGATCACTTTTATCTTTTCTCGGTTTTACGTGGGTTTGGGTTTCCAGAAAATTTTATCTCTCACGTACAGTTACTGTATAATAATATTTTTAGTCTACTCAAGGTTAACAATATTTTATGTCCACCTTTCCCGGCTAGTAGAGGCATTCGCCAAGGATGTCCTTTGTCCGGCCTCCTGTACTCCCTCGCACTTGAACCTTTGCTTGTTCGCTTGCGTGCACGTCTTCTCGGTTTCCTTCCGCAACCAACGGCGCACCCAGTTAAGGTGATCGCTTATGCGGACGATCTTTGCATAATCGTTCATTCGGATGAAGGAGGTCTCCGCCTTGGTCCAATGTGTCCATGAACTTAGTTTGGCAAGCTCTGCAAAGGTCAATTGGAAGAAGAGCAGTGCTCTTTACCTTGGTCCACAAAATGGAGCCATTCCTCCAACTCTGCCCGAACAACTTGAATGGACAAGGGATGGAATCCTTTATCTCGGTGTTTTTCTTGGCCCTGGAAACTTCATTTTAAAAAACTGGGGGTCTCTTATAATCAAAACTGAGAGACGGTTGCTGAAATGGAAGGGTTTACTTTGTCAACTTTCTTATCGGGGCCGAACCCTTGTTATAAATAATCTTGCGGCATCAATGCTTTGGCATGTTTTAATGGCACTGCAGCCCCCAGATTTCATTCTCAAAAAGCTACAAGCTACTTTTATCGACTTTTTGGGGGGAGGTAAGCACTGGCTTCGACCTGGTGTGCTCAGCCTGCCTGCTGCTCAAGGAGGACATGGACTGATTGCTGTTTCTAGCAAAGTGATGGCTTTTCGCCTCCTTTCACTTCGTAGGCTGCTGTACACCGACGTCTCGTGGAAAGCGTCGGCTCACTGCCTGCTTCAGCAAGCAGGGAAACTCAACTACGACCAAGAACTGTTCCTTATAGACACCACGAAAGTTGATGTAACACCAGTTCCTCTATTCTATAGGAGTATGCTGGAGGCATGGCAAGCGGTTACTGTTCGCCGTGACAACAGGAACTATTCTCTTGAGCTGTTTTTAAACAAGCCCATCTTTCTAAACCCCATATTTGAAGGGGTCTGCAGTGACCGTGCTTTTATGCAAAAGTTTATTGATGTCGGATGCATCAAGGTTAAACATCTCAGAACCCCTTTTCCTTACAAGTGGAAGCCAGCTGCTGATGTTGCTGTAGCCACTGGAGTTCGATCCATTCGAGTCATAGGAAGGATCTTTTCTGTGATCCTGCGTTTTTTCAAGGGAACTGGGCTAAAATGGGCCCCACAGGCGGAAGCTAGCCCTTCTTTATCCGAATTTCTCTTTCCTAGACTTCTACTTCATTTTCAGGGCTTCACCCCTTTTCATTTGATGGAGAAATCTTGTGTTTATGCTTTGTGTGTTTTAACCCTTGTTCACGATAGACCCGCAGAACCGCAAGCGCACTGGGGGAGAATGTTCCAGACTACTCCTTCCACCACCATCAATTGGCTTACTATGTACAAGGCCCCCATCGCCAAGCGCTCCGGAGACTTACAATGGCGGCTGGCGCACTACATTTTACCATCAAATGTTTTATCGCATCGCATATGTTCAGATAACACGGAATTATGTCCGTTTTGCGGTGCGACGGAAACCATTTCTCACATTTTTGTTGATTGTCCCAGGTTGGCACCCCTTTTTACAGTTTTATCGCGTGTAGTCCGGGGGCTTGGCCTAATTTTTACGCATTGTGTTTTTATCTTCGGTTTCACTACTTCCCGCCTGTGTAAAGATGAGTGCCTTTTAGTCAACTATTTGTCTTCTGAAGCAAAACTTGCCATATACTTGTCGAGAAAACACAGGATGCAAAATGCCTGTAATTCTGTTGATGATGATGTTCACCTTTTTAAAGCCTTCGTCACATCGCGTGTAAATCTTGAGTTTCAATCGAATGATTGCACAGTGTTCTCACAACGGTGGTGTATCAAGGCATCCTTATGTCAACTGGCTGATGGTTCTCTTACAATGAATTTATGATTTATCTTGTCTCCCATTTTAAACTTGTACAGCCATCGCCTTGAATTGTTTTTTGGGTTTTCACTGTGAACAATGTTTTCCTGGCAACAAACGGGGACAAATGTCAAATGTTTCTCTCTCTCTCTCTCTCTCTCTCTCTCTCCCTCTCTCCCTCTCTCCCTCTCTCCCTCCCTCTCTCCCCCTCTCTCCCTCTCTCCCTCTCTCCCTCTCTCCCTCTCTCCCTCTCTCTCTCTCCAAATTTGTGGGGGGGGGGGGGGGGGGGGGGTTTACAACTCGACCCGGGGGTAAATGAGTGAACGGATCACCGCTGTAGCCCCAGAAAGCTTGCAACTCCAAAGCGTCATGCAGATGGAGCACCTGTAAGATGGAGAACCTACAAGATGGGGCACCTGCAAGATGGAGCACCTGCAAGATGGATAACCTGCAAGATGGATAACCTGCAAGATGGAGCACCTGCAAGATGGATAACCTGCAACATTGCGTGCCTGCAAGATGGCGTACCTCCAAGATGGAGCACCTCCAAGATGGAGCACCTGCCCATTACGATCGGCCTTTTTCCAACACCTCTGGAGTGGCTCACAAGTCCCCAAGTTCATCAAGGAAAACATATCGGAAAAGTGTTATTGTGGCGGACACGAAAGCACTGACGTGGTGACATCACCCCGCACACCAAGTGGGGGTGGGCCACGCCCGGGAGAGAGGCGTGGCCTCACGATATACACGGGGCGCACAGCCCTGAGGAGCTCAGTGTTACAGTGAGCTCTTGAATAAAGACTCTTACAAATTACCGCGTTGTCCGCTTCCTCCTTGCTTACAAGCAGCGCGCGTAACACCGCGCTTTACTGGTGACCCTCGACGTTGGATCTGCATAGCGATCCTTCCAAACACGACGCCATTGCCATGGCCAACAACGCGATGTCGGTCAAACTTCCCGAGTTTTGGGAGGCCCAGGCCGAAGTTTGGTTCGTCCAAGCTGAAGCCCAGTTTCAGCTGCGGCGCATCACCAGCGACGACACGCGCTACTGCCACGTCGTCGCCTCCCTCGGGCCCAGCACGGCCGCTCGAGTTGTGTCCGTCCTTCGCCACCCACCGGACGGCCACAAGTACGAGGCACTCAAGCGGCTGCTCCTAGCCACGTTCGGCCTCACGGAGGACGCACGGGCCGACCACCTCCTGGATCTCCCCAAGCTCGGCTACACGGGCCCGTCGGTCCGAATGGACCATATGCTGTCGCTGTTGGGCGACGAAGCCCCTGGTTCTCTATTCTGGGCACTTTTCCGTCACCAACTTCCAGCACAGGTATGCCTCGCGTTGGCCGGGACCGTGCTAACGGAACCCCGAGCATTGGCCGCCGAGGCGGACAGGTACTTCGCGGCTTCGGACACGCGGGCGAGAGTCGGTGCTGCCCACCTCGTGGATCCCGAGGCCGATGCTAATTCACAGCATCAGCTTACACAGCATACACAGCATGCTAATACGCACCTCATGGCCGCCGCCACACCCCGCGCACCGCCGTGGCGAAAACCGCCACCGCGGGGAAACCCGCCGGCTCCACCGGCCTGGCGGAGCCAGCCGCGCTCCTCCAGCTCCACCACCTGGTGCTGGTTCCACGCCAAGTTCGGCCATGAGGCTCGACAGTGTCAACCGCCATGCTCCTTCGACAGGTCGGGAAATGCCCGGGCCGGCGCTCGATAGTGGCAATGAGCGCCGGCCGTTCGAACAGCCTGCTGTTCATCACGGACACCTTATCCGGGCGCCGTTACCTGTGTGACACAGGAGCGCAGGTGAGTGTCGTTCCTGCCGGCACGTCGGACAAGCACGCCGCGGACGGGGGCCCCGCGCTGCTTGCCGCGAACGGGACGCCCATCCGTACGTACGGAAAACGCTGCCTCTCTCTGCGGTTCGGAGGGCAGGTTTTCCGATGGTCGTTCGTCACCGCCGACGTGCCCATGGCATTGCTTGGCGCGGACTTCCTGTGCGCCAATGGGCTCCTGGTCGACGTAAAGCACAGACGTCTTGTCCAGGCCGAGACGTTCAGCTCGCTCGCTTGTGCGCTGCCCAGCTCATCGAGCAGCTCACTGAGCGGCTCACCGAGCGGCTTGCCAAGCGGCTTGCCGAACGGTTCGGTTCCGGCCACGTTGATCAGTACGCTTCCGGCAGCGGACGAATTCACCCGCCTCCTCGCTGGCTTCCCGGCCCTCACGCGGCCCACCTTCTCGGCGGGGGCCGTCAAGCACGGGGTGGCCCATCACATCCCCACCGTCGGGCCACCGGTCTACGCCCGGGCACGCCGCCTCGAGCCGACGAAGCTGGCGGTAGCAAAAGCGGAGTTCGCTACCCTGGAGCGACTCGGCATCGTTCGGTGCTCGGAGAGTGCTTGGGCGTCGCCGCTGCACATCGTGCTGAAGCCGGGCGGGGGATGGCGACCGTGCGGGGACTATCGCCGTCTCAATGACGCCACCACCCCCGACCGCTACCCCGTCCCCCACATTCAGGACTTTTCCGCCCGTTTGGCGGGCATGTCCTCCTTCTCGAAGGTGGACCTCATACACGGCTACCATCAGGTCCCCGTCAGGCCGGAGGACGTCCCAAAGACGGCGGTCATCACGCCGTTCGGACTCTTCAAATTCCTGCGGATGCCCTTCGGTCTGAAGAATGCAGCTCAGGCGTTCCAGCGGTTGATGGACAACGTCCTGCGCGACTTGGATTTTGTATACGTCTACCTGGACGATATCCTCGTCGCCAGCGCGTCCCGCGAAGAGCACCTACACCACCTCCGCACGCTCTTCGAACGCCTGGGCCAGCATGGCCTGATTGTGAACCCTGCAAAGTGCCGGTTCGGCGTCGCCAAAATCGATTTTCTGGGGCACCGCGTCACCAGGCACGGAGCCGTCCCCCTGCCTGCCAAGGTGGAGGTGGTGAAGGGGTTTCCGCGCCCCCGCACGATCAGGGGGCTGCAGGAGTTCCTGGGCATGGTGAACTTTTACCATCGGTTCCTGCCCCGTATCGCCCAGCTCCCGCACCCCCTGCACGAAGCTCTCTGAGGTAAGCCGGGCAAAGGCGACATTACCTGGACCGAGCAGATGGACGCGGCGTTCACGGGCGTGAAGCTCGCCTTGGCTAACGCTACCATGCTCGTGCACCCGGCGCCCGATGCACCGATCGCCCTCACCACCGACACCTCGGACTACGCGGTGGGCGGGGTGCACGAGCAATGGGTGCGTGGAGCTTGGCAACCGCTGGCGTTCTTTAGCCGGCAGCTTCGCCCGCCCGAACGCCGTTACAGTACCTTCGACCGCGAGTTGCTCGGGCTTCACTTGGCGGTCAGGCACTTCCGCCATCTGCTCGAGGGCCGTGCGTTCACGGCCTTCGTCGACCACAAGCCGCTGATCTTCGCGATGGGCAAGGTCACCGAGCCGTGGTCGGCCCGGCAGCAGCGTCACATCTCGGCCGTGTCAGAGTACACGATGGACATTCGGCACGTCGCGGGGAAGGACAACCCGGTGGCGGATTGCCTTTCCCGGGCCGTCACCCACGCAGTCCACCTCGGCATCGACTCTGCCCGGATGGCAGCGGACCAGGCCGCTGACCCCGATGTCCAGGCCTTGCGGACCGCCGTCACAGGCCTCCGCATCACCGAGGTGCCGTTCGACGGCGCGGGCGCGGCCCTCTTGTGCGACGTCTCCCTCGGGCAGCCTCGCCCCATCGTGCCCGCGGGCTGGCAGTGCCAGGTATTTGACGCCATCCACGGCCTGTCCCACCGGGGCGCGAGGGCCTCCCAAAGGTTGATCGCTGACAAATTTGTCTGGCATGGCCTCCGGAAGGCCGTCCGCAGCTGGGCCAGGACGTGCCTCGCATGCCAGCGCGCCAAGGTGCACCGGCACACCCAGGCCCCGTTGGCCCTGTTTACGGTGCCGGAATGCCGGTTTGACCACGTCCACGTGGACCTGGTGGGACCTCTGCCCCCCTCGCGGGGTTTCACCCACGTCCTCACCATGGTGGACCGCACCACCCGGTGGCCGGAGGTCGTGCCCTTGGCGTCGACGACGGCGGCGGACGTCGCGCAGGCTTTCATCGCCACCTGGGTCGCCCGGTTCGGCGCCCCCTCAGACATCTCGTCCGACCGCGGCCCCCAGTTCACCTCGGAGCTCTGGGGGGCGGGCGCGCAGGGGCTCGGGGTCCGGCTACACCGAACCATGGCCTACCACCCCCAGGCTAACGGCCTGTGTGAGCGATTTTACCGCTCATTGAAGGCCGCGCTCCGGGCCACCCTCCGTGACGGCGGCTGGGTCGACAGGCTCCCCTGGGTCCTGCTGGGCCTCCGGACGGCGCCCAAGGAGGACCTGCGCGCATCCGCGGTGGAGTTGGTCTTCGGGCAACCGCTGCGGGTGCCGGGCGAGTTCCTCCCCGACTCCACGGCACCATGGTCCGCAAACTGACCCTTCAGGTGCGCGGGGATTCTGGAGGGGCGCACAGCAGTGCTCCGCTCTGCAGGAGACCGCCCAGAGGTTCGCCCCGGTGCCAACGGCACGCCACGGGCACCCACCGACGCACGTCGCCCCGGAGCTTCGCACGGCGGAGTACATCTTCATCCGCCACGATGCCCACCGGACACCACTGCGGCCCCCGTACGACGGGCCTTTCCGCGTGCTGGAGACCGGGGTGAAGCACTTCACCCTGGACATCGGCGGTACTCCTGACCGCGTTTCTGTGGATCGCCTCAAGCCAGCCCACCTCGACGTGGACCATCCACCGCCAGTGGCCCGACCCCCGCGTCGGGGCCGCCCCCCTGTGGGCGGACCCCCGGCACCGCCGCGCCGCCCCCCGGTCCTGCGCCCATCCCAGGGGCAGCCGGAGGCATCCCAGATGGCATCCCTGCATCCCAGACGCCGCCAGTCGCCAGGGGGCGCTTCGGCCGGGTCATCCATTTGCCCCGCAAACTGACCCTTCAGGTGCGCGGGGATTCTGGGGGGGCGCATGTGGTGGACACGAAAGCACTGACGTGGTGACATCACCCCGCACACCAAGTGGGGGTGGGCCACGCCCGGGAGAGAGGCGTGGCCTCACGATATATACGGGGTGCTCAGCCCTGAGCAGCTCAGTGTTACAGTGAGCTCTTGAATAAAGACTCTTACAAATTACCGCGTTGTCCGCTTCCTCCTTGCTTACAAGCAGCGTGCGTAACACTGTGCTTTCTTATGATGTAATGCGTTCACAAACATTCCTCCAGCAGTGAACATGGTGACGTGTTACATGGTGCGTTCAGAAAGGAACACGGTTGGGAAGGACACGGATGCTCTGTCGCTCCTGGCTACTGGTTGTGCGAGGTTTATCTCCTGGTCTGTCCATTTGGATCGCATTGGGATCACCAATAAAAATTTTTAAAAAAGTCTCTCTCTCTCTCTCTCTCTCTCTCTCTCTCTCTCCCTCTCTCTCTCCCTCCCTCTCCCCCCCTCTCTCTCTCCCCTTCTCTCTCTCCCCCCCTCTCTTTCCCTTTCTCAATTTTTCGCTTAATTTAATTAAACGCTTAATTTGCTCTTGATGTGTTCATAGCTCTTGCGTGAGCATTTCCTTTAAAATTGTTTGTGGTTTCTGTTTGTGTCCTCACCTTTGGTTGGTAAAATTTTTATACTTGCTGGTTTCTTTTGAATATCCTTTGTTCTTTTTTGGTGTGTTTATGATGCTTATACAATGTTTCTTTGAACTCGTTGCTTGGTTTAACACTGCTTTGTGGAATGGTTTTATACTTTTATAATAAAAGGATACAAAAGTCTCTCTCTCTCTCTCTCTCTCTCTCTGTCTCTCTGTCTCACGGATCACAGACAAAATCATTCAGCCTGGCGGGCCTGCATATAAGTCTGCCAGACCGTGTCTGCCTACTGGGTTGATTACACATCACTGAGTCCCGGGAGGGCGATGCCCCACCTTCACCCATGACCCGGGGTGACTCAACGCCAGTTAGATCATCTGCCACACTACCATCTGTAGGGACCTTACACATCTCCTCTGCAGAAGCTTCACACACATTAAACGAGGCCTCACTCAAATTACTGTCATCAATCACCCTCCTCCATTGCTGGAGATGCCGTTTATTCCGACGATACACACAGCCATCAGGTGTTCTGACTTCGTACGACCGTTCTGAAACAGGGCCCACAACAGTGGCTAGCCTCCACTCTCTGTAACGACCGGACGGTTGGATGCACATGACCTGACCATACACTACAGGAGGCAGATCAATGGCTGAGTGGTTGTAGTAGTGCGCTTGGCGACTCTGACTGGCTGCTATCTTATCTGGTATGTGCCGAGACCAAGACGGAGTCAACAGCGCATTGGTTGTTGGAAGCAACGTTCGTGTCCGGCGACCCATGAGGCATTGGGCCGGACTGTAACTTGTGTCTTGAGATGGGGTGTTTCTGTAGTCAAGCAACGTGAGGTACGCATCCAATTTGGATCGAATGGCACATCTCAATAGCTGCTTGGCAATCTTGACAGCACTTTCAGCCCGACCATTGCTTTGTGGGTACTCTGGTGATGAGGTCCTGAAGTGAAACCCCCAGTCTGATGCAAAATTGCGCATTTCCGCGGACACCAACTGGGTGCCATTGTCACAAATGACAATGTCTGGTATGCCATAGTGCGCAAAATGAGCCTTGACCTTGTGGATTACTGTGGATGCCTGCATGTCCTCCAGCTTATCAAGTTCAATGAACCCTGAGTAGTAGTCAACCAGCACGAGGTATCGCATGTCCTGCAGGTAAAATATGTCTGCTGCCAGTTTCTCCCATGGGCGTTGCGAGATCTCATGAGACTTTAGTGTCTCTTTGGTTTGTTTGGCCGCCGTTGCACTACAAGTGTCATATTTCTGGATGAAGTCCCGAACATTGGCATTCATGCTGGGCCAGTAGATGCATTCACGAGCACGCCGTAAGCTGCTTTCCACACCCAGGTGAGCTGAATGAAGGCGCTTCATAAGGTCAAGGTGAAGAGACTGTGGCATGACAAAGCGTTCACCACAATACACTAGTCCGTGCTGTGTTGCGAGCTCATCACAAACGTGATAGTATGGTCGAATTTCCCCGGGCACAGAGCGGATTGTTGCTGGCCATCCATCTCAAATTGTTTGCTGAAACAGCTGTAATGTTCCATCATTGCTTGTATGTGCTTCTATATCCCAACTGGTGCTGCGGGAGCAATTTGCGCATATCTAGTTTCTGCATCCGACATGGCCCGACTAGCAAACGCAACCAGCTGACCATGTTGGCGTAGTGCAGCACCAAGTCAAATGTCAGAAGCATCTGTTTGAAGGGTGAGCTCAGTCTGTGGGCCATCGTAACGTAGTACAGGCTGTGCGGTGACGAGTCTCTTGATCTCCGACAGTGCCTTTTCATGGACTTCTGTCCAATGCCAAACAATATCTCTCTGAGTCAGTTGTCTGAGAGGATGGCAAAGGTCACAGCTTTGGCAGAAACTGGCTGAGGTACATAACAAATCCGATGAAGCGACGTACTGCTCGGACGTCTGTTGGCATAGGCATATCCACAACAGCTTTCACTTTCTGAGGGTCAGGCTTCACTCCCTCCTTTGTAAGTAAATGCCCTAGATAGGAGACTTGTGACTGATGCAGTTTCATTTTCTCAGGGTTTAAACACAATCCTTTCAGTCTGCACCGCTCGAACAACACGATCAGCTTCCGATTGTGGTCGGCTAATGCTTCATCATCCGTACTTCCTTCCCCGTACAGCAGAATGTCATCATGAACCTTCTTACAGCCGGATAGGCCTTCCAAGGCCTGATCAACACGCCTCTGGAATTCTTCAGGTGCAGATTTAATTCCAAATGGTATCCTCAATCAACGGTAGCACCTGAATGGTGTATTGAATGTTGTCAGATAGGAACTTCGCTCATCTAACTGCATATGCCAGAACCCATTTTTTGCGTCGAATGTGCTGAAGATACATGCCTTCCGCAAATCCGGCAGGATCTCATCAATAACTGCCATTGGGTAATGACTCCACATGATAGCAGTGTTGAGGTGTTTGGGATCAATGCATATCCTCAACTTCCCTGTAGACGGCTTTAACACCGTGACATGCTGTTCACCCATGAGGTTGGCGTTCTCACCGGTGTGATGATGCCCAGCTCTTACAGATGGCTGAGTTCTGCCTCAAGCTTCGAAGGCAGTGCTACTGGTACTCTGCGTGGTGGATGTACGACTGGTCTGACACTGGGGTCAGTCTCAATATGATACTCACCTTCCAACAGTCCAGTGCCGGTGAAAATATCGCCATGGCGTTCCAGCACATTATCACATGTCCATGAATTTCTGGGAGGATTTGTTGCCGATGCGCTTGCTGGGTGACAGATATTTTCATGTCGGACCTCCATTAACTGTAGTTGCTGGGCTGTGTGGCTCCCCAGTATCGGTGTGCAGTCCTCTTCCAGGATAACAAACTGAATATGATAGCTTTTGCCATTCCTGGGATTTGTGTGTTGGATCCGTCAGCTGCCTTTTTGGTTTCGCTTTCGTCTTGTTGAAGAACACCAGGGTCTGGTCTGTTGGCTTGATTTGATAATCCAAACCCCTGAGGTATTTAATTGGCAGAACGTTGCATGTTGCTCCACTGTCCACTTGGAACTTGACGATCTGCCCATGCATGTTCATGTTAGCGAATATCTGCTTATGATTCGGATATGCTTAGGATATGCTGTCTGCACAACGTTGACATGCTCTGCGAGAACCAATGTTTCTGGAAGCAATGAGACAGTTAGGACATCCTCCTCAGGTTGCCTCTGCTGCACATCCAGCCTGCTATCTGATTCTACAGTGTTGACAAACCCACTCTGGGTTTGCATGCAAACTGAGCCAAAATGATTGAGTAATGAGCACTTGCGGCACCGCTCTCCATATGCCAGGCAATTGTGTGCTCCCCTGGGGTGCTTCTGTCCACAAAACCTGCATGACTCTTGGCATCGCTGTGGTTGTTTGCTGTTAGATCGTTGTGGTTACTGCTGTGTTTGACGTGCTTTCTGTGGTCTGTATGCCACCTGCTGCATGGCATGAATCGATGACTCCATTGGAGACTCAATCTCTTGCACTCGCTGCTTTGAGAGTTCAGTGGCTCTGCAAAGCTGGAGGCATTTTGGAAGGCCCAGATCAGCTTCCCTGAGCAGCCGTTTTTGCTGTGCCCCATCTGTAATGCCACAAATTAATCCTATCCCTGATCAAGGAATCACGAATGGTCCCAAAGTTACATGTAGCGGCCCGTACACGCAACTCGGTCACATATGTGTCTATATTCTCGCTTCTATGCTGATCTCTTGTGAAGAACTTATACCGCTGCACATTGTCTCATTGGGACGATGATTACAATCCTTGTCAAATGCCACCATTACTTGTTTGACACTCGGCCTGTCATCGTATTCCAGGGGCATGGGATTGTAAATTTCCCTACCTTCAGTCCCAATAAGGTATAAAACCATCTTCACTTTCCTTTCTTCTGGTGATTCCTGCCATGGCGAGATCCCAGACTCCAGACTCTCCCTCCACTTCTTCCAAGCGCCCGGAAGGCCCACTGCGTGCAAGTCAAGCAAACAGGGAGGCTGGATGTTGAGGTGAGCTGCTGCTGCTGTGCCCAAGACTACCGACGTACCCGAAGCTGCGGTCGCCATAGCTCGTGTCGACATATCCGCACTGCTAGAGGCCACTGGTGTCGAATCCGAAGCCGTGGACATGATGCTGCTTGGATTCAACAACGGCGACGAGCCATTACGGCAGATCAGCGAACGCCGTGACGATTTGAATCACACAACGGGCATGATGGTGCTGCGTGCGTCCCATCCCACAACGGGCATGATGATGCTGGGTGTGTCCCATCTCACAACGGGCATTATAGTGTTGCGTGCGTCCCATCCCACAACGGGCATGATGATGCTGGGTGTGTCCCATCTCACAACGGGCATAATAGTGCTGCATGCGTCCCATCCCACAACGTGCATGATGGTGCTGCGTGCGTCCCATCCCACAACGGTCATGATGATGCTGGGTGTGTCCCATCTCACAACGGGCATAATAGTGCTGCGTGCGTCCCATCCCACAACGGGCATGATGATGCTGGGTGTGTCCCATCTCACAACGGGCATAATAGTGCTGCGTGCGTCCCATCCCACAACGGGCATGATGATGCTGGGTGTGTCCCATCTCACAACGGGCATAATAGTGCTGCGTGCATCGCATCCCACAACGGGCATGATGATGCTGGGTGTGTCCCATCTCACAACGGGCATGATGGTGCTGGGTGCGTCCCATCCCACAACGGGCATGATGATGCTGGGTGTGTCCCATCTCACAATGGGCATAATAGTGCTGCGTGCGTCCCATCCCACAACGTGCATGATGGTGCTGCGTGCGTCCCATCCCACAACGGGCATGATGATGCTGGGTGCGTCCCATCCCACAACGGGCATGATGATGCTGGGTGTGTCCCATCTCACAACGGGCATAATAGTGCTGCGTGCGTCCCATCCCACAACGGGCATGATGATGCTGGGTGTGTCCCATCTCACAATGGGCATAATAGTGCTGCGTGCGTCCCATCCCACAACGGGCATGAAGGTGCTGCATGCATCCCATCACACAACGGTCATGATGCGGCTGGGTGCGTCCCATCCCACAACGGGCATAATAGTGCTGCGTGCGTCCCATCCCACAATGGGCATGATGGTGCTGCGTGCGTCCCATCCCACAACGGGCATAATAGTGCTGCGTGCGTCCCATCCCACAATGGTCATGATGGTGCTGCGTGCGTCCCATCCCACAATGGTCATGATGGTGCTGCGTGCGTCCCATCCCACAATGGTCATGATGGTGTTGCATGCATCCCATCACACAACGGGCATGATGGTGCTGCGTGCGTCCCATCCCACAACGGGCATGATGATGCTGGGTGCGTCCCATCCCACAACGGGCATGATGGTGCTGCGTGCGTCCCATCACACAACGGGCATGATGGTGCTGCGTGCGTCCCATCACACAACGGTCATGATGGTGCTGCGTGCATCCCATCACACAACGGTGATGATGATTTTGCGTGCGTCCCATCACACAACGGTCATGATGGTGCTGCATGCATCCCATCACACAACGGGCATGATGGTGCTGCGTGCGTCCCATCCCACAACGGGCATGATGGTGCTGCATGCGTCCCATCCCACAACCGGCATGATGGTGCTGCGTGCGTCCCATCCCACAACGGGCATGATGGTGCTGCGTGCGTCCCTTCCCACAACGGGCATGATGGTGCTGCGTGAATCCCATCACACAACGGTCATGATGGTGTGCATGCGTCCCATCCACCACAACGGGCATGATGTGGCTGCATGCGTCCCATCCCATGACGGCCATGATGTTGCTGCGTGCATCGCATCACACAACGGTCATGATGGTGTGCATGCGTCCCATCCACCACAACGGGCATGATGTTGCTGCGTGCGGCCCATCCCACAACAGTCATGATGGTGCTGCGTGCATCCCATCACGCAACGGTCATGATGCTGCTGCGTGCATCCCATCCCACAACGGGCATCATGGTGCTGCGTGTATCCCATCACACAACGGGCATGATGGTTTTGAACGTGTCCCATCCCACAACGGGCATAATGGTGCTGCGTGCATCCCATCACACAACGGGCATAATGGTGCTGTGTGCATCCCATCCCACAATGGGCATAATGGTGCTGCTTGCGTCCCATCCCACAACGGTCATAATGGGGTTGCGTGCGTAACATCCCACAACGGGCATGATGTTGCTGCGTGCGTCCCATCCCACAACGGGCATAATGGTGCTGCGTATATCCCATCCCACAATGGGCATGATGGTGCTGCGTGCGTCCCATTCCACAACGGGCATGATGGTGCTGCGTGCGAGCCGTTCCCACAACGGGCATAATGGTGCTGTGTACGTCCCATCCCACGACGGTCTTGATGGTGCTGTGTGCATCCCCTCACATAACGGGCACGATGGTGCTGCATGCATCCCATCACACAACGTGCATAATGGTGCTGCGTGCCTCCCATCCCACAACAGGCATAATGGTGCTGCGTGCGTCCCATCCCACAACGGCCATAATGGTGCTGCATGCGTCCCATCCCACAACAGGCATAATGGTATTGCGTGCGTCCCATCCCACAATGGCCATAATGGTGCTGCATGCGTCCCATCCCACAACAGGCATAATGGTGCTGCGTGCGTCCCATCCCACAACGGGCATAATGGTGCTGCGTGCGTCCCATCCCACAACGGGCATAATGGTGCTGCGTGTGTCCCATCCCACAACAGGCATAATGGTGCTGCGTGCGTCTCATCCCACAACGGGCATAATGGTGCTGCATGCGTCCCATCCCACAACGGTCATGATAGTGCTCCATGCATCCCATCACACAACGGTCATGATGCTGCTGCGTGCATCCCATCCCACAACGGGCATCATGGTGCTGCTTGTATCCCATCACACAACGGGCATGATGGTTTTGCATGCGTCTCATCCCATAACGGGTAAAATGGTGCTGCGTGCGTCCCATCCCACAACAGTCATGATGGTGCTGCGTGCATCCCATCACACAACGAGCAAAATGGTGCTGTGTGCGTCCCATCCCACAATGGGCATAATGGTGCTGCTTGCGTCCCATCCCACAACGGTCATAATGGTGTTGCGTGCGGAACATCCCACAACGGGCATGATGTTGCTGTGTGCGTCCCATTCCACAATGGGCATGATGGTGCTGCGTGCGTCCCATCCCACAATGGTCATGATGGTGTTGCTTGCGTCCCGTTCCCACAACGGGCATAATGGTGCTGCGTGCGTCCCGTTCCCACAATGGGCATGAGGGTGCTGCGTGCATCCCATCACACAACGAGCAAAATGGTGCTGTGTGCGTCCCATCCCACAATGGGCATAATGGTGCTGCTTGCGTCCCATCCCACAACGGTCATAATGGTGTTGCGTGCGGAACATCCCACAACGGGCATGATGTTGCTGTGTGCGTCCCATTCCACAATGGGCATGATGGTGCTGCGTGCGTCCCATCCCACAATGGTCATGATGGTGTTGCTTGCGTCCCGTTCCCACAACGGGCATAATGGTGCTGCGTGCGTCCCGTTCCCACAATGGGCATGAGGGTGCTGCGTGCGTCCCATCCCACAATGGTCATGATGGTACTTCGTGCGAGCCGTTCCCACAACGGGCATAATGGTGCAGCGTGCATCCCATCCCACAATGGTTCATGATGGTGCTGCATGCGTCCCATCCCACAATGGGCATAATGGTGCTGCATGAGTCCCATCCCACAATGGTCATGATGGTGCTGCGTGAATCCCATCACACAACGGTCATGATGGTGTGCATGCGTCCCATCCACCCCAACGGGCATGATGTTGCTGCGTGCGTCCCATCCCACAACGGGCATGATTGTGCTGCGTGCGTCCCATCCTACAACGGGCATAATGGTGTTGCGTGCGTCCCATCCCACGACGGTCTTGATGGTGCTGTATGCATCCCATCACACAACGGTCTTGATGGTGCTGTATGCATCCCATCACATAACGGGCACGATGGTGCTGCATGCATCCCATCACACAACGTGCATAATGGTACTGCGTGCGTCCCATCCCACAACAGGCATAATGGTGCTGCGTGCGTCCCATCCCAGAACGGCCATAATATAATGGTGCTGCGTGCGTCCCATCCCACAACGGGCATAATGATGCTGCGTGCGTCCCATCCCACAACGGGCATAATGGTGCTACGTGCGTCCCATCCCACAACGGGCATAATGGCGCTGCGTGCGTCCCATCCCACAACGGGCATAATGGTGCTGCATGCGTCCCATCCCACAATGGTCATGATGGTGCTGCATGCATCCCATCACACAACTGGCATAATGGTTCTGTGTGCTTCCCATCCCACAACGGGCATAATGGTGCTGTGTGCGTCCCATCCCACAATGGGCATAATGGTGCTGCTTGCGTCCAATCCCACAACGGTCATAATGGTGTTGCGTGCGGAACATCCCACAACGGGCATGATGTTGCTGTGTGCGTCCCATCCCACAATTGGCATAATGGTGCTGCGTCTATCCCATCCCACAATGGGCATGATGGTGCTGCATGCGTCCCATTCCACAACGGGCATGATGGTGCTGCGTGCGTCCAATCCGACAATGGTCATGATGTTGCTGCGTGCGTCCCGTTCCCATAACGGGCATAATGGTGCTGCGTGCGTCCCGTTCCCACAATGGGCATGATGGTGCTGCGTGCGTCCCATCCCACAATGGTCATGATGGTGCTTCGTGCGAGCCGTTCCCACAACGGGCAGAATGGTGCTGCGTGCGTCCCATCCCACGACGGTCTTGATGGTGCTGTGTGCATCCCCTCACACAACGGTCTTGATGGTGCTGTATGCATCCCATCACATAACGGGCACGATGGTGCTGCATGCATCCCATCACACAACGTGCATAATGGTGCTGCGTGCGTCCCATCCCACAACAGGCATAATGGTGCTGCGTGCGTCCTATCCCACAACGTCCATAATGTTGCTGCATGCGTCCCATCCCACAACAGGCATACTAGTGCTGCGTGCGTCCCATCCCACAACAGGCATACTAGTGCTGCGTGCGTCCCATCCCACAACGGCCATAATGGTGCTGCATGCGTCCCATCCCACAACAGGCATAATGGTGCTGTGTGCGTCCCATCCCACAAGGGGCATAATGGTGCTGCGTGCGTCCCATCCCACAACGGGCATAATGGTGCTGCGTGCGTCCCATCCCACAACAGGCATAATGGTGCTGCGTGCGTCCCATCCCACAACGGGCAAAATGGTGCGGCATGCGTCCCATCCCACATCGGTCATGATGGTGCTGAATGCATCCCATCACACAACGGTCATGATGCTGCTGCGTGCATCCCATCCCACAACGGGCTTCATGGTGCTGCGTGTATCCCATCACACAACGGGCATGATAGTTTTGCATGCGTCTCATCCCACAACGGGCATAATGGTGCTGTGTGCGTCCCATCCCACAACAGTCATGATGGTGCTGCGTGCATCCCATCACACAACGAGCAAAATGGTGCTGTGTGCGTCCCATCCCACAATGGGCATAATGGTGCTGCTCATATCCCATCCCACAACGGTCATAATGGTGTTGCGTGCGAAACATCCCACAACGGGCATGATGTTGCTGCGTGCGTCCAATACCACAACGGGCATAATGGTGCTGCGTCTATCCCATCCCACAATGGGCATGATGGTGCTGCGTGCGTCCCATTCCACAACGGGCATGATGTGGCTGCGTGCGTCACATCCCACAATGGTCATGATGTTGCTGCGTGCGTCGCGTTCCCACAATGGGCATGAGGGTGCTGCATGCGTCCCATCCCACAATGGTCATGATGGTGCTTTGTGCGAGCCGTTCCCACAACGGGCATAATGGTGCAGCGTGCATCCCATCCCACAATGGTCATGATGGTGCTGCATGCGTCCCATCCCACAATGGGCGTGATGGTGCTGCGTGCGTCCCGTTCCCACAATGGGCATGATGGTGCTGCGTGCGTCCTATCCCACAACGGGCATAATGGTGCATCGTGCGTCACACCCCACAATGGGCATGATGGTGCTGCGTGCGTCCCATCCCACAACGGGCATAATGGTGCTGCGTGCATCCCATCCCACAATGGGCATGATGGTGCTGCGTGCTTCCCATCCAACAACGGGCATAATGGTGCTGCGTGCATCCTATCCCACAACGGGCATAATGGTGCTTCGTGCGTCCCACCCCACAATGGGCATGATGGTGCTGTGTGCGTCCCATCCCACAATGGTCATGATGGTGCTTCAAGCATCCCATCCCACAATGGGCGTGATGGTGCTGCGTGCGTCCTATCCCACAACGGGCATGATGGTGCTGCGTGCATCCCATCCCACAACGGGCATAATGGTGCTGCGTGCGTCCCATCCCACAATGGGCATAGTTGTGCTGCGTGCATCCCAACCCACAACGGGCATGATGGTGCTGCGTGCGTCCCATCCAACAACGGGCATTATGTTGCTGCGTGCGTCCCATCCCACAATGGGCATAATGGTGTTGCGTGCATCACATCCCACAACGGGCATGATGGTGCTGCGTGCGTCCCGTTCCCACAACGGGCATAATGGTGCTACGTGCATCCCATCACACAATGGCCATGATGTTGCTGCATGCATCCCATCCTACAATGGTCAAAATGGTGCTGCGCACATCCCATCACACAATGGTCATGATGGTGCTGCGTGCATCCCATCACACAACGGTCATGATGTTGTTGCGTGCATCCCATCCCACAACGGGCATAATGGTGCTGCATGCGTCCAATCCCACAACGGGCATGATGGTGCTGTGTGCGACCCATCCCACAACGGGCATGATGGTGCGCCACTCTCATGCTCTCAGTGGTCCAACTTTTGCTCTGCAAACCCCTCCCGCCATTGAAAATCACTCAAACAAAATCAAACATTCAGGTGTCTGGGCCTGAATGTGATATGATTCTTACCCATCCCAATCACGTTACATTTCTTTGTATTAATCTGCTTCTGGCAATCCTTTGCCCAATCTGTTGAAGTATCTCGACATTCCCGAATCAGATCATCCCCCCTCCCCCTCTCTGCTGTCTATCTAATCTACCTTACCTCCAAGCTTATTGTATTCTGCAAATTAAATAAATAGCACCGCAAAGCGGACGTAAACCCTCAGCCCATGCATCGTGGAAACCAATTTCAAGATGGCTGCCGTGGCGGCCATATTGAAAATCGCAGCACGCCCATTTTCGAAAGGAACTTTCCTCTAATCAACCCCAACACACACTGCAAACATGGATTTAATCGGACAAGCCGTTCTGCTTGAAATTGATGGAAACCAATTTCAAGATCGCTGCCGTGGCGGCCATATTGAAAATCTCAGCGCGCCCAGGAATCTTCCTCGACTCAACCCCAACACACACTGCAAAAATGGATTTCATCGGACAAGCCATTCTGCTCGAAATTGACGGAAACCATTTTCAAGATGGCTGCCGTGGCGGCCATATTGAAAATCGCAGCGCGCCCATTTTCAAAAGGCTCCTTCCTCTACTCAACCCCAACACACACTGCAAACATGGATTTAATCGGACAAGCCGTTCTGCTCGAAATTGACGGAAACCAATTTCAAGATGGCTGCCGTGGCGGCCATATTGAAAATCGCTGCGCGCCCATTTTTTAAAGGAACCTTCCGCTACCCAACCCCAACACACACTGCAAAAATGAATTTAATCGCACAAGACGTTATCTATCTATAATTCCATTAATCTCTGTGTGTATGTGTGTTTGTATGTGTGTATGTGTGTATGTGTGTATGTGTGTATGTTTGTCTGTGACCGCTGTTTCTCGACAACCACGGGTCCGATATACTTTAAACTTGCCAGGTATATTGCTGGGGACCCGAGGATGTGCCTTTTCAAGGTTTCATATTAATCGGACAAGTACTTACCGAGCTATGGCGATTTCTTTACCAAACACTGCAAACCGTTCGCTTTGGACCAAACCATTGCATGTAAATAGAGGGGGGGGGGGGGGGTTCTGTGGTCGTTGCGAATGGACCAAACCATTCATGTAAATAGAGGGGGGGGGGGGGTTCTGTGGTCGTTACTGCCACGTGGTTTCAAAGTTTTTTTTTGTTGTTGTTGTTTGCACGCATGTTTTTTTGCACCCACGTACGGGCACGCCCTAGGATGTTTACACACACACACCCCTACACAAATTTTTTTTTTTTTTTTTTTTGGCAAGGAACGGGCACCCACGTACGGGCACGTCCTAGCTTATATATAGTACGGGCATGCCCTAGTCCTTGAAATTGACGGAAACCAAAATTTGACGGGCGCCCGGATGTCCGGACGACGCCCGTGACGACAATACCCCTTTGCCCAATTTGGGCTGAGGGGTGAAAAGCAGATTCCTGACCCCACTATCCAAATCATTGATGGAAATTATAAATATTCATGGTCCCCGAACCGATCCCTGAGGTTTCCCATTCGAACCTCCCAACAGGATATCCTCTCACCTTCAATCACCCTTTGCCTCCTATCACTAATCCAGTATCCAAACCAGTTTTCTACCGGACCAGCCACTCCACGAGCCCTCACCTTGACTCCAACCTCCATTGTGCGTATCGTACCAAATACCTTCAGAAAGTCACAATTCTGTACCGTTTTCTCTCATAAATTTTTTTAATCCAAAATTCGGAAATAAAATTGCGATCCATGACGTTTGGCTCCAATTCCAAAATAATTTGACACCCTGATATTATTGCATACACGTGACAAATATGAAATAATTGCGTCCAGTCATTTTTCAGGAAAGGCAGATGCACGGACAGCATCCCAAAAATATAATCTTCCAGACTAGTTGACGCCGGTTGGGAACTAAAGAGGATTGAAGGAACATCCATTTATACCGGTATTCCATGGCATACCATAATCAGATTGGCAAATGGCCTCCTGGGTTAGGCAGACAAGGCGCCTAATCCCTGGTCTGTAACTTCCTGCAACAGCGTCATCAGGTCACCCAAGAGTTCGCCCTCCAAATGGCATGGGATTGTGCATTGTAATCGGATTTGTGAAGAAATACATGAGCACGAGTAAATGAAAACGGTGACGTCCAATCAGAATGGCCCGCTCGAGAGCCCCTCCCTCTTTTGCACAAGTATAAACACCGGTCCTCGAGGTGAACGTGGTGTGCTCGAGGAGGGACAGCCCAGGTGTTTGCGCATCGGATCTGGTGCACGACCGAGCACCCTTTGAGGTCAAGGTAACCACGTTTGCACCTCTTAACCCACTGTTTACACCTCATTTCTTTTGGTGACGATGGATTCATGTAAATGTTCCAAAGAACGTTCTTAGTTTTGTTATTCAATTGCTCCGGGCTGGCAGGACTGTCCCGGCCGAGGTTTGAATCCTGAACCAGCTATAAAACTGTTTCACAGGTTTATACACAGGCTGTTTCACGGTGATTCATCAATGTGTGTACAGTCCGTCGGATGGAAGTTAAAGGGGGTCCCGTATTCGTTGGTAGACGTTAAATATCCGATGGTGTCCTTTACGAAGAGTAGGCGAAACATCGCCGGCATCCTGAAACGAATTACAAATTCCTGCCCTAAATACTTAATCGAATGTTAGGCCTGTTCAACCGATTTGTGAAAGGCTTAAGCCAAGCTTCCCCCTGCCAACCCCACAAGAACGTGGGAATCATTTTGGTCGTTCAGAAGAAGAAGAAGATGTTAGTGAATTGCTCCATTACGTGCTCTACTTGCCCCCCTTTTTGTTTTACATGTGTATATATATATATATATATATTAAACTGCTTTCTCATCGATTGTTTATATATTACATCGAGGACTATCTTTGGCTTCGCTCTTCTTATGGCGATGCATCTGGAGTTCACTTTCATGCAAAAATAAACACGTTTCATTATTATTATCCAGAGGTGGAGGCTCATGGAAGAACTAGCTGCACAACACCGGGTGCAGATAAACAGGTGGAAAAAGGACAAGTTCTTGCCCAGCCCCCTGGGGCGGGGTCAAAAGGAATTGCAATGGCGCACCCTCGACTTCGCTCTGACTATTATTTGATAGAAGCTATTTGCAGAAGTTATTAATAAAGTAGCAGAGTACCCACCCTCCGGGTGGATGGAGGTTGCGCATTACTTGCTGTAAAGAGTATAGTCTGTATATTGAAAGAAAACTCCATATATGTTTCTGTGGTGTGTGTCTAGGAGGTCAAAGGGATGTAAAGTTCAAAAGGGTCTCTGGAGTCTGAAGGATCTAAAAGTCTAAAGGGTCTTATGTGAATCTTCACCATTGGGGGACAGGACCAAAACCGATATATAGCAGGATATCTCAAAGAGTTATGGATGGATTTGGACGAAACTTGGTGGAGAGGTTGTGTGTGTGACAAGGACGAATAGATTCGATTTTGGTGAAGATCTGAATATGGATTCGGATCCGAGAATTATTTAATTTTTAAGTGATTCTTCACCATTGAGTGATTGGGCCAAAACCGACATATAGCACGATATCTCAAAGAGTTATTAATGGATTTGGACGAAACTTGGTGGAGGCGTTGGGTGTGTGACAAGGACGAATTGATTCGATTTTGGTGAAGATCTATCTGTATGGATTCGGATACGAGAATTATTTAATTATTAAGGAAACTGTTCAGCCTGGCGGAGGTATGCGCTCTACCGATTGCTGTTCTAATTTCAACTGTGATGATTGGAAGAAAGCTGATCGGTCTGTGGTTAATGGGATTCGTTTTTTCACCTTCTTTATGTGATGCAGTTATGTTGGCGGATTTCCAAGCAAATGGAAGATGACTAGCGCAAACTGACAGAATGAAAAGGGCAGCGAGAGGATGTGCAAGTGCAGCAGAGCAGTGAGCTGATGAGCTGATGAGAGGGAAGAGGCTTCAACCTGCCTGTCTGAAGGATGAGGGACAGCACGGCAGAGGGTGAAGTTATCAATAAATAGATAAAAGGGATTCTCCAGAGTTAGAGAGATCATTTATGAAGATCAGGAATAGGACTGGGCCTAGAACGCTGCTCCTATCTACTTTCTTACCATCCTCTCGAGGTGTTCAGTCATTCAAACTCCCGGGTCTTACTATCAGCTATGATCTTTCTTGGGCAAACCACATTTCAAAGTTGTCCACCAAAGTCAGTCGCCAACTTGGTATCCTCCGTCATACAAAGTCCTTCCTTGGTACACCTGAACTCCTGTCCACCGACAACGCTTTCATCTGCATATTGATGGAGGAGTGCTCTCCCCCTGGGCTGGCTCCCCTACCTCACATCTTGCTCAGATTGACGCCGAGGAAACAAAAGCCTTTAAGATTATTGGAATCTCCAAAGATGAAGCTGAGTCTATGGGCCCAGCACTTCGCCATTGCAGACAAGTCGTTGGTCTCTCTGTCTTATAGTGCCTCCATTCTTGTCTTGCACCCTCTGCTCTTTCATTGTTTTATTTCCCTCCCCTCCCCCCCACGCCCCGATATCTGCAGCTCACACACTCTCCGACATCAACCACCTTCTGTTGAAACTATCTCAATCCAGGATCACTGCTCACCTCCACTCATTTGGTCAAGTTTCATTGAAATTGTGTGTGTAGTTTCAGAGAAAAGAGCAAATACCTAATTTGGGGGTGGGAGGGGGGGGCACGCCCCCTTCCTCCTCCCACTCTAGACTCCTTTAGGGTCTCATTTTTTTAATGCTGTGAACAAACTTTGGTACAGCACTGGTGATTAAGGTTGTGGTGAAGTTTCATCAGAATTTTATTTGTAGTTTCAGAGAATAAAGCAAATACCTATTTTTGGGGGGGGGGGGGGGGGGTGGGGGGGTTAGGGTTAGGGTTAGGGAGAAAAGTTTGGTGACAATCTCATAAGCAGTTTCAGAGAAGAAGTTGCAAGTGTTTACAGACTGATGGACGGATGACTGAAGGACTGACGACGCATCATCCCATAAGGTCCCCGGAACTACGTTTCAGATGAGCTAAAACTCTGGATTTAGGGAGGTCTATGGGGTTTTGAACCTCCTCCCCCACCCCCCCCCCCCCCACAAAAAATAGGTATTTGCTTTTTCCTCCGAAACCACACACAGTTTTGATGAAACTTGACCACAACCTTCATCACCCGTGATGTTTAAAGTTTGTTCACCGCATTGAAAAAATCGTGGTCTACCAGATGAGCCCATGGGCATTGCGCCTATTTTTTAAAATTCTGTATGGTTTGGGTTACTTTGTCGATCACTTTACCGACTTTAAACTATCACTTCCTGGTGTTTCACAAGCAAGCGCTTTACTCGTCAGTCGGATGTGATGTTAACCTGGGTGACCCGTCTACTAGTGGTGATTGCTGGAGGATGTTAAAGATACTTTTCTTGAGATGAGTTATGGGCAGCATCCTGGCTAAGCTACAAATTCCTGCCCTAATGACTGATGGGAAGGCATTATAGCAACTACTCAAGTGTAATCCTGACCTAGGAAGCTGCTTTGGCAATCCCAAACACCCGGGAGAGGTTGTGGGACTATTCTTTTGTTTGCAGCTTGTGGCTGAGTTTACATCATTGCGGGGCATGCAATTGTGGTAAGATGATAATGCAGTGCTTCCTGTTGGATGGAGCAGAATCCACTGTGATACACCAGGGTGACAGTTTATAGCTGGAACGATATTCGAACCGAGGCTAGACAGCTTGGAGACGGACGTGCGTACCTCTGGGATATCTTGGCAGCCCCCCCCCCCCCCCAATGCAGTGACCCACCATTGACCTTTTAACCCTAAGAGCATGTTTATAGGGCTAAATGTGTTCCTCCAAATAGCGATATCTGGACAGTGTGATCAAACGACGACCGTTTTACCAAAGAACCTACTTTTCCTGGAAAATATAATTATTTCGGCTAAAAACCTTCCCAGGAGACTTCTGAAGTACCCTGTACTTTAAGCGATTTGCCCCCAGGGTTAAATGTTGAAAGCCTTTACACTCATCATTGCATTTTGTTTCGACTCCCCATTGGGTTTTAGCAACCCACAGCAAATAAGGTTTGCCCTTCCATGAATTATTAACTTCGAAGCTAAATGAATGTGATTGGCAAATAACATTTGTGTACATTGCACGAGTGTACATTCAGCCGACAGCAAAAAATTTCCACCGGGTATGCATTTCAGGAATTGTATTTGCAAAGTGCAGGATTGACCCATTAGTGTTTCCATCTGAACTCCTGGATCATGATGTATGGAGCCCAGATTCCAATCCCATATACCACATGCGTTGTCTGCGAATGTCCTTGTGATTGATCCACATGTTTTTGTCCCGAATGGAGTTTCTGTCCAAGTTCCACCAAGACCCTTGCTTCACTGCAGGAATGACAAAAGAACTGCCTGTAGCCAGTTTATAAGGGACGGCAGAAAAAGCAATGGGAACAGATTACTCCTAATAGTAATTATGATAATTTACTATTTTGTATATTTAAGTTGTTTAGAATTTATAAGCCTTTAAAATCGAAGTGTGTTCAAACTTTGTATTTACAGTGCCTTCAGAAAGTATTCACACCCTTTGACTTTTTCACATTTTCTTGCGTTTCAGCTTGAATTTAAAATGGATTCAACTAAGATTTTTTTTTGGCACTGATCTACACATAATACCCCATAATGTCAAAGTGGAATTCTTTTTGACATTTTTACAAAATAATTTAAAATGAAAATCTGAATTGTCTTGCGTCAATAAGTAATCAACCCCTTTGCTATGACATTCCAAATTGAGCTCAGGTGCATCCAATTTCCTTTGATCATCCTTGAGATGTTTTTACAACTTGTAAGAACCTGATTTAGAAAAATTTAAATTGAACATGATTTAGAAAGAAACACATCTTTCTATATAAGGTCCCACAGTTGACAGCGCATGTCAGAGCAGAATCTCTACCAAGAAGTACAAGGAACTGTCCGTAGAACTCCAAGATAGAATTGTGAGGAGGCAGAGATCTGGGGAAGGGTATAAAACTATTCCTAGAGTGTTGAAAATTGCCAATAGCACAGTGAGCTCCATCATTAGGAAATGGGAAGAATATGGAACAACCCAGAGTCTTCCTAGCACTGGTCATCTGACCAAACTGAGCAACCGGGCAAGAAGAACCTTGGTCAGGGAGGTGACCAAAAACCCAATGATCACTCTGAAAGAACGACAGAGTTCCTTGGCTGAGATGGGAGAACCTGCTGGAAGGACAACTGTCTCTGCAGCACTTCACAAATCTAGGCTTCATGGGAATTGGCCAGATGGAAGTTGCTCCTGAGAGAAAGCACATGATAGCACGCCTGGAGTTTGCAAAAAGGCATGTGAAGACTGAGAGCATGAGGCAAAAGGATTTTGTGATCTGATGAGATGAACATTGAACTCTTTGGCCTGAATGGAAAGTGCTACGACTGGCGGAAACTGAGCAGAGTTCACCAACCATCTAATACCATTCCTACCGTGAAGCATGGTGGTGGCAGAATCATGCTCTGGGGATGCCTGTCAGTGTCAGGGACTGGGAGACTTTCAAGGATAGAGGGAACAATGAACCTTGATCTTTTCTACCCCCGCTAATTTCGGTCCCCTTGTGTTTTATACCTCTCCCCCCCCCCCCCTCCCCTTCCCACGCCTCCTGCCCCCAAGCCCTCTCCCTCCCACACTTCTCCCTGCTCTCAAATGTTGTGGTTGTGTGCTTCCCCTTCTCTTCCCATCTTGTCTTCCGCTCCCTCTTTTTGTATATTTTGTTTGTCTGGTTGATTTGTTTGTGAAATAAATGTTAGCTCTTTCACGAGCCTCGATTCAGTATACAAAAAAAAAAAAAAAAAAATGGAGCCAAATACAGGCAAATCCTTGAGGAGAACCTGCTTCAGAAAGCAAAAGACCTTGGACTGCGGTGAAGATTTACGTTCCAACCGAACAATGACCCCAAGCATACAGCCAACTCAACAATGGAATGGCTTCAGAACAAAAATGTGAAAGTCCTTGAGTGGCCCAGCCAAAGTCCAGACTTAAATCCCACAAATAATCTGTATAAAGACTTGATGATTGCTGTTCACTGACACTACCCAGGCAACATTTTTTAAAGACATTTTAACAAAAGAATTAAAAATGAAAATCTGAAATGTCTTGCGTCAATGAGTCATCAACCCCTTTGCTATGACATTCTATGAATTATTAACTTCGAAGCTAAATGAAAGTGATTGGCAAATAACATTTGTGTACATTGGATTAGTGTACATGCAGCCGACAGCAAAAAATTTCCACTGGGTATGCATTTCAGGAGTTGTATTTGCAAAGTGCAGGATTGACCCGTTGGTGTTTCCATCTGAACTCTTGGATCATGATTAGTCAGGTTCACTATGTTTTTTCGTTCAAAATTTTTGGAGATGAGCAAAACTATACATTTTTGGAATATTCCGAGCATGAGGAATCCAAAAATTAATGTTGGCATTTGCGTAGACATGTTGGAATCATACCAACATGGGGGTGGGAGGGGGGGGGCAATCGTGGGAATCATTTTGGCCGTTCAAGAAGAAGAAGAAGAAGAAGAAGAAGATGTTAGTGACTCCCACTCCCACGTGACCCCAAAATTTGTGAAATGCAAAAATCCCCTCAACATTGACTGTTTCACATGTGAAAAATCAGTTGGAAATTAGCTCATACGTTTTTTGTTTTTTTTCTTCTGATTTTGATCAGAACGACACAAACATGACCACTCGCAAGTTTGATGCGAGTGGTTTAGTTATGCAATTAGCCAATTGATTAAGAAAATATTTTATGACAATCTTTTATTGATTTTAATTGTGCAATTAATCAATTAAATATTGTGCACCTCTCCCTCCCAATGCAGTCTCTATGAGCTGCACGGGTGATATTGCCGGGTGCCGGAGGTGCCCCTGGCAATGCCGCGCTGTAGGATATTTAATTATTTGGCATGGGGCGGTGTACTTTGAATGTATCTGTACTTGTTTAATGTTTATTTCCCTTCCTTGATTTTCAGATGATGCTTCTTCCAGTTGTGATTACTTGGGTAGGACTTGCTCTCACCTGCACAAGGTAATCCCCACTTGAAACTCTTGCAGTTCATGCTGACAAGGGGTTTCCAGTTGATCTGAAGGAATTTGAATTACATATTTTGCTTTAAAAATTGGTACATTAACACTTGTGCTCGGATAGGAGTTGATCTGTCTTTTTCCATTGTTTACCTGTTCTGTACATGTACTGCAGGATAGTTCAGAGGTAGGGAACCTACCTGCGAGTTGTCGATTTTGGTTTTGATTTCCCATTTAACCATAAACTGCCACCCTGGTGCTCCACAGGCAAGGTGTTGCAACAACAAGCGGGCCACCTTCACAATCGCCACCTTCACTGCCGATCACTAAATACCTCATCACTTTACCAAAAACAATCTGGCCAAACAAAGTACTGTCTGCTGGTGTTTCTCTGTACGGAGAGCAAGAAGGAGTTCCCATCACTCTCGAGTTCAACCTCACCGCATCAAGTCGTTCGTTCTTTGTCCACAAGGTTGAAGCAATTGTTGGTATGTACTGCCCCAGAGCACAATTTATGAACACAACAAGCGTTACGCATAGGTCCCCCGTCGGTGAAGTGATGCGAGTTGACAAAGTGGAAGACGCAAGGCGGCCATCTTGGATTTTGACGTGGCGACCCAATTTTCAATAGCGTTCTTCCTTATGCCTAGATACACCCACACACCAGATTAGAAGTTGGTATTTCGCTTATTTTTCAAGATATTTCGCTCAAGGTTCAGACATATATATGGCGGCGGCCATCTTGGATTTTGTCGTGGCGACCCAATTTTAAACAGCGTTCTTCCTTATGCCTAGATACACCCACACACCAGATTAGAAGTTGGTACTTCGCTTATTTTTCAAGATATTCAGGTTACAAGGTTCAGACATACATGGCATCAGACATACATGGCGGCGGCCATCTTGGATTTTGACGTGGCGACCCAATTTTAAATAGCATTCTTCCTTGTGCCGAGGTACACCTACACACCAGATTAGAAGTTGGTACTTCGCTTATTTTTCGAGATATTTCGCTCACAAGGTTCGGACATATACATGGTGGCGGCCATCTTGGATTTTGATGTGGCGACCCAATTTTCAATAGCGTTCTTCCGTATGCCGGGATACACCCACACCAAATTAGAAGTTGGTACTTCACTTATTTTTCAAGATATTCATCTCACAAGGTTCAGACATACATGGCGGTGGCCATCTTGGATTTTGACGTGGCGACCCAATTTTAAACAACTTTCTTCCTTGTGCCTAGTGCACCCACACACCAGATTGGAAGTTGGTACTTCGCTTATTTTTCAAGATATTTCGCTCACAAGGTTCAGACATATATATGGTGGCGGCCATCTTGGATTTTGACGTGGCGACCCAATTTTAAACAGCGTTCTTCCTTTTGCCTAGACACACCCACACATCAGATTAGACGTTGGTACTTCGCTTATTTTTCGAGATATTTCGCTCACAAGTTTCAGACATATATATGGTGGCGGCCATCTTGGATTTTGACGTGGCGACCCAATTTTCAATAGCATTCTTCCTTATGCCGAGGTACACCCACACACCAAATTAGACGTTGTTACTTCGCTTATTTTTCAAGATATTCATCTCACAATGTTCAGACATACATGGCGGTGGCCATCTTGGATTTTGACGTGGCGACCCAATTTTCAATAGCGTTTTATTCGTTATGCCTAGATACACCCACACACCAGATTACAAGTTGGTACTTCGCTTATTTTTCAAGATATTCAGGTTACAAAGTTCAGACATACATGGCATCAGACATACATGGCGGCGGCCATCTTGGATTTTGACGTGGGTTGCACCCACACACCAAATTCGAATGCGGTCCTTCGTTTACGCATGCACGCACGCACACACGGACACACGGACGGAGGGGAAAGCCATAGTCCCCCTTTCGCTACGCTGTGCGATGGGGGACGACAAAGCAAAAAAAAAACAATCCCAATGACGGGAATGCGTGTTGGTCATCCATCAACCGCAGAAAATGTCTGAATAAAAATCCCCTCAAGAGAATCCCGAGGGAGATTCTTCCACTCACCCCAGCCCCACTCCAGCCCCTATCCACCACTCTCTCCAGCACTCACAACCATTAATGCCATGCACCTGCCGGGTTGGCCAGAGGGAAGTCCCTGGCCCAAGTCCTTCCCGAACCGGCTAGGCTAGGGCAAGTCCCCCACGAACACGCATCATCAATGCATCAGAACACCCAGCTGCAGACGTGAGGCCCCGTCAAACAAGCCAAAAATCCGAACAGTGGAACACGAAATGGCGGAACCATTTTTTTTTTTTAAGGTTTATGTTCAACATGAACAAAACAAAGCAAGAAACTCATGTCAGAAAGTAAAAATCTCGAAAAAAAAAAAAAACGTAATTCCCACACGTCTCACAGCCCCCAACTCGGGAGGGGAATTCAATGAGTGGGAGAAAGAAGTCAAACCCCGCACTAGGAGGGGGTGGGAAAGGGTGACGTCGAGGCCACTCCCACAAACGGGCACAATATACAATAATTTAGAATTTAATTCAGCGATATGATCATCAGCCATGATGTAAAAACAAAACAAAAATACAAGTAGCCTATGTTCAACAGGAGGTCCAATTTGGTCTGTGTCAAGTTTAATGCCAATTGGCCCAGTAGTTTGGACATGATTTGTGTTTCATAAACAGACAGACACAGAAAAGGACAGTTCTACTTATAAGATGGCAAAGGCTCATAGGGGAGCTTGACCACATTATATGCAGGACATTGACATGAGACGTTCCTGTAATATTACATCGATTACAAAGACAATGGACTGAACTTGAATAAAATCATAGGAATAAAATGATTGGAGGTATCCACGATAAATTATCACAAGGTGACGTTTCGGGCTTTACCCTCCGTCAGAGCAAAATACAGAAATTGAACCTGGAACCCCCACATCATGAGCAAAATACTCCGATACAACAATCAACCCTTTCTTTTTTTTCTATCTTCCTATCCTTTGCTTATCTTTTAATTCTTCTCTCCCTGTCCTCTAATGTGTTAATCAATAAAACCCTCCCAGCACATTCCATCCAGACTATGTAATATGGAGACGACCCATTTGTGGACAATTGTACATTCTGTAAAAGCTGTATTTTCTGTTGTTGTTCGATAACTTATCTTATGTTTCAACTTCCTACATTCTAATTCAATAATGATTATTGATTTTATTTTTCAAACCTTCCAACAGGTGAGGCGAAGACTGTGACTTTGCCACCGGTAAGTATGTTTACCTTCATGTCGCAATGCTATTGACCAGATCGTTGCTGAATCGAAATGAGATTAAATGAAAACTAGAACAGCACTCTTTGACGTCATGACGTCGACTGATATGCCTCCGCCCACATTATTACATCATTATAATACTTGTACCAAGTTTGATTGAAATCTCTTCAGCTGTTCACAAGTTATCACATTTTTCCTGACATGACCTCTGACCTTTGACCTCTTGAACCCCAAAATCTAATCAGTTCATCTTTACATCATTCTAAATAAGTGTACCAACTCTGGTCAGAACCCCATCACTGGGTCATCATATCACTGGTCAGAAGCCCATCACATCACTGGTTTGGTCAGAAGCCCATCACACAAGTTATCGCGGAAACAGGATTTTTACCTAACATTACCTCTGACCTTTGGCCTTTGACCTCGTGACCCCAAAATCTAATCAGTTCATCTTTACCTCATTATACATACCTGCACCAAGTTTGACGAAGATCCCTTTGGCCGTTCTCAAGTTATGGCGGCTATGAAAACCTATCACAGATGGACGGACGGCCAGCCGGATGGACAACCTGAAAACATAATGCCTCTGGTGACTTCAACGGAGGCATAAAAACATTTACTTGCAGATCACTTGTTGTCTTCACGTTCTTAAAGGTGACAAGACAAATCAAATGTAGTGCATTGCCTTTGATTGGATTCCTAAACCAACTAGTCATTGTCACCCAGGTGTTACAATGAGTGTGCAGCGGCTGAGCTGTCCGATGGGTGGACATTATTATTTTTTGGTGGACATTATTACATTAGAACAGATATGGAAAATTATCATTATTATTATTATTATAATAATATATTTTTTGTATACCATGTCGAAGCTCGTGTAAGAGCTAACAATATATAAGAAAGGGAGCGGGAGACAAGAGGGGAGAGAGGGAAGCACAACAACAGGAGCAAACAGGGACATCGGGAGATCTGTGGAAGGGAGAGGGCTGGGGCAGGGTACTCTGGATAAACAAGATGGATACTACAAGGACTTTCAGAAAAGAAAACAGAATTTGAAGGAGGTGGATTTGGGGTGAATTAACAGGGGTAGAAAAGATCAATGTTTTTGATGGGGAAAGATATGAGATGGTGGTGAACAGCTGTTTTGAAGACCGAGAGGGAGGAGTGGGATTGAAAATATTAATCTAGAAATCTGGTGACATTTTGTATGTGCTATGATTACGACGTTTATTTTTACGATCAGGCAACTTGCATTTATATATATATATATTGTTACGGATCGCGGATTTGATGTTATTTACCGAGCGGTGGTATTGCCGCGACCTAACAATTCCCCCGATTCTTCCCCAACTCACCCGATTCCACCCGACGTTGACCTGGTCGCGCTATGCTAAATCAATGATGGAAAAGACACAACGACTGGGATAAATGAAACGACACAAGGGGTACAGTTCTCAAGACCTCCGGAGGAGGATATAATTGGTGGTGGAGAAAAGGGGTAGATTACAAGGTAAGAGGTAAAGCACAGAAGAGATAGGCACTTAGACACAATCTTATCTATCCCAGACAGACCACAGACAAACGGAACAAGACTGACTTACACAGGGATTGATGGCAGGGAAGGACAGGCAGTCGATAGCGCAAGGTGCACCTTAGCTCAGGGACAGAATCAAACACGGTCCAGTCCAGAGATGCGGGGAGGTATTGCAGCGCTCGGAGGTGGCGTCCTTCTCTCTCCAAGCTGAGGGCGCATCTGACGTCACCTCCCTCTTCCTGCGCATGCTCAGCGGGGAGTGACACGCCCTCGGCTCGTTGGCTCCGCCCATTAGATGGGATCGGTCCGCCGCTTCTATTGGGTGCGGGGGGTTACCGGGCTCCGCCCTTGACGAGGAGCTGACAGCGAGCCCCTACATGGTAACCCCGTCGAGCACATGCTCGATGGCGGCTCGTTGGAAGGGCTTGGTGCCCTTTCAACACCCCCTACCAACCAAGCCGGAGTGAGGACGCACACTCCCCGCGCCGCCGCCGCTGTTGTTGTTGTTGTTGTTGTACCATGAGGAAGAGCTGCGGGGAGGTATTGGGAGGTCCTAAACTTCCTAACGGTGCCATACAATCACATTCTGGTGCAACGAAGAGTCAGAATTAATGGAAACGAGTCCTTAACTGACATAGACTAAGAATAACTAGCAAGATGTCCTATAGTTGTCTACGTGAGATGCGGTGGACCTGGATGCGACATTTAATGGGGGAAATAGGGGAAGGTCGGGTCTACAGAGTGTTGTTTACAGAAAATGGGACTAGGGAATGGGGGATTGGGGATAGTTGGGAAGTATGGAGGAAATAGGGGAATATTTACAAGCGGATATGGATGGAGGCCAATCTCATATCCGCAACAATATATATATATATATATATATATATATATATATATATATATATATATATATATATATATATATATATATATATATATATGTATATATATGTATATATATGTATATATATTAATAATAATAATAATAAAAGGCAGTGTCTGTCCGTCTCCTCCAAATCCATGAAACCTTTGCATGCATACACCTCGACCTCCAACAGATTGCAATGATGAAAAATAGGTGTTTGGGTGTGTTATAACACTTTTTGAAGATGATTAACGAAGTGCTCATCAGAAAGAAAAAAAAACCCCCTTAAAAGGCTTACCAATATGGTGGCCCACCATCTTGGTCAGCCCACTGCACCTCACTGGGTTCTTAAGCCGCCATTTTGTTTCAGCCGAACTCAAACGTGCTTTGCCTTGGAAACACGATCGATTTATCATTACATAATTGAAGCATATCATCAAAATCTGGATTCTGATATGAGGATTGGATGGTGTAGACTAACTAAATGTTGAAATCTGTAGTGAAATATGACAAAATTTACCATACATAGCGATTTTATAAGTAAGTGTATATATTCATTTATTTAAGTGAGGCTGTGATTCTGCTTCTGGGGTTAGTTTATTATTTTTTAAAATTAAAATTCATATTAATTTTAAACTTTATTCATACTTCCATGGGATATGGTGTCACTCCACCATAGCTGTGATCTGTTTTTAAAATTTCCTCCAGATGATGGACCCAAATTGCATATATTTTTGAATATGATTAGCCACTACTAGAGTCCCTGTATATAGAGAGTTGTGTCAACTCAAATTTGGACGCCATTTTGTGTCTAAGTGTGTCGGATTAGATATACATGTACATTCGCGATATGGGGTGATATATTCTAAACCTGCAAAAAAAAATTTTACGACACATATTTAGTCTTATTATTACATACAGGTGATATTTGTTTTGTCAAAAACTCAGCTATTGCCGTGAAAAAGAGCTGTGTGGTGATATTAAAAGTGGTATGGCAATGCATATTACAAGCCAACACTGCATATAAGAGCTAACATTATAAGTAAGACAAACCAATGCTGTCGTTCTCTGAATTTTAATAACTTTTAGAAAGGAGTGTGGGCATATCCAATATTTTTTAAAGGGTGCCGAGAGCAATTCCGGTGTAGGACTTCCAGCCGACATATAGTCTAACACACTTAAAACAAATTCTGTACGTGGTATTGCCATATTTCTATAGTGTACAACTTTAGTTTTATCGACATTTATATTCAATTTCCATTGTAATGATTAAACAAGCTGCAAGTCAGCTTCTGTCTCTGACATAAGGAAAACGTCATCGGCATCTAGTAAGATTGAAACGTTCATTTATTACTACACCCTTGCCCAGAACTCTGATGGATATTGCATGATCGATTGATATGTTTCATAGCTGGCGACTTAATTAACACTTAATTTTCGACTGCGCCAAGCCGTAATTAAACAGAGAAAAAACTTTAAAAAATACCTGCAGTGTGCACGGTTCGTCTAGTCGAACAGATATGGAAAAGCACAGATAAGACGTCGTATTCACCATAACTTGTTTAATTTCACCAGGAACACGATGAGGCCAACACAGTAAACATTCAGTACAAAACTTGGTTCATACATTCAGTACAGAACATGATTCATACATTCAGACCGTAAGAAAACTCTGCCCGTAATACAACACTCTGACCAGACCAACACTTCATCCCACTACGTTCACTCCTCACAAGTGAAACTCATCACTACTCCGTTCACTCCTCACAAGTGAGACTCATCACTACTCCGTTCACTCCTCACAAGTGAGACTCATCACTACTCTGTTCACTACTCTCATATTGTATGTTTTGGGAACGATAGCTGTCACCAGGTTAAATATATAGGGATTGTCCAATGTGCAAAATCTTCCATCACTACAATTTGGCCATAAATCCCGGGGTGGGAAATATTTGAGCAAATATGCCACAAGACGCATGAGTACTGTACAAAGCAAACAATAACTCGTCAAATTTTGGACGTATGGATGACTGCACAACCCGCAAAAAAATTGAGCAGGTCCCCCCTAAAATTGCTTTTATGATTGCCGATTAGGCTAAAGATTTTAAACCAAAAAAATAACTTGCCTCGGAATAAGTTTTGAATGGACGGACAGACAACTGAAAACAAAACGGACCATGGGTTTCCCACCCCTATAAAATCAAAATTAATTCCCTCTGAAAAAGTACAGTGACATTGCCCGCAGACTACCCAACCGCAGACCAGGCAATGTCACTGTACCGGGACATTTCATCAATCAATGACAATATGCGGTCCGCTAGGACTACCCGAAAAAAATTGAGCAGGGTTCTTCCCACGGAAATGCATTTTTGGTCAGCTCCTTGAAGATTATAAACAAACACAAATCACTTCCCTTTAAAAGGGGTTTCAACGGACAGACAACCAAAAAAAAACCGAGCAGATAGAATTGCTTTTGAACATCGATCATCAAGCGGCGTGGGCCTACCTGGCAGAGTCTCGAGGAGTCGATCGCTTTCCAGCTCTTTCGTCTGACTTTCGCTTCCCAAATTTGTCTTCTGACTTTATCACTTGGAAATCTATACATCTTATATTTCCCAGATTGGTTTGAACAACCAAAAGCAGAACAACCAGTCATTTTGTTTGGCAATAAACAACATTCCCGTACCAAGCTGACGTTCACGCACGGTGAAGTTAGACACAAAATGGCGCCACGAAATCATGTGACCAGAAATCTCGGGTCAGCGCATGGCGCAACTCTCTTTATACAGGGACTCTAGCCACTACTTGGTGAATGCTATTCAGGCTGCTTTTACACCAAGCCATGGTGTTGAAGTAGACAGAGCTCCCTTTTTGTTTTTATTCAGGCTGCTTTTGCAAACCATGGCGTTACAGTAGACAGAGCTCACATTTTTGTGTGATATACTTTCATTGTATTAATAAAAAGTTATATTAATGTACCTCCAAACTCTCACTGCACTCCTTTTTCTTTCCTTCCCCCTCCCTTCCCCTCTCCTTTACCCCCTCCCTCTTTCCCCTCCCCCTCCCTCTTTCCACTCCCCCTCCCTCTTTCCCTAACCCCCTTTTCACTTCCCCCTCCCATTTTCCCTTTTCCCTTTCCCTCCCCCTCTCCTCACTCATTCCACTTTTCTCCTTCCCCCTTCCTTTCCCCCTCTCCTCCCTCTCCTCCCTCCCCTCTCCCTCTCTCTCATTCCCTTCACTCCCAGTCCTCATCTCATCCTCCCATCTCCTCCTCCCATCTCCCTCTCTCCTCTCCTACCCCCTCATTCATATTACCGTCATGAAGTGACTCATTGTTACCCGGCCGGGTACTTTTGCATATATATATTTAATTTAAACGATTATATATATACGTATATATATATATATATATATATATATATATATATATATATATATATATATATATATATATATATATATATCCATACATACATACATACATACATACATACACACATACACACACACACAGTGCATTCAGAAAGTATTCAGACCCCTTCACTTTTTTCACATTTTGTTATGTTGCAGCCTTATGCTGAGATCGTTTAAATTCATTTTTTCCCTCATCAATCTACACTCAATACCCCATAATGACAAAGGGAAAACAGGATTTTAGAAAGTTTTGCAAATTTATTAAAAAGAAAAAACGGAAATATCACATTGACATAAGTATTCAGACCCTTAACTCAGTACCTAGTTGAAGCACCTTTGGCAGCGATTACAGCCCCGAGTATTCTTGGGTATGACGCGACAAGCTTTGCACACCTGGATTTGGGGATTTTCTGCCATTCTTCTCTGCAGATCCTCTCAAGCTCTGTCAGGTTGGATGGGGACCGTTTGTGGGCAGCCATTTTCAGGTCTCTCCAGAGATGTTCGGTTGGGTTCAAGTCAGGGCTCTGGCTGGGCCACTGAAGGACCTTCACAGAGTTGTCCCTAAGCCATTCCTGCGTTGTTTGGCTGTGTGCTTAGGGTCATTGTCCTGTTGGAAGGTGAACCTTCGGCCCAGTCTGAGGTCCTGTGCGCTCTGTCTCAGGTTTTCATTAAGGATATCTCTGTACTTTGCTCCGTTCATTGTTCCCTCAATCCTGACCAGTCCCCCGGTCCCTGCTGCTGAAAAACACCTCCACAGCATGATGCTGCCACCACCATGCTTCACCGTTGAGATGGTATTGGCAGGTGATGAGCGGTGCCTGGTTTCCTCCACACATGACGCTTATAATTGAGGCCAAACAGTTCAATCTTGGTTTCATCAGACCACAGAATCTTGTTTCTCACAGTCTGAGAGTCCTTTAGGTGCTTTTTTGAAACTCCAAGTGGACTTTCATGTATCTTTCACTGAGGAGAGGCTTCCATCTGGCCACTCTGCCATAAAGCCCAGATCGGTGGAGTGTTGCAGTGATGGTTGTCTTTCTGGAAGTTTCTCCCATTTCCACACAGGATCTCTGGAGCTCAGCCAGAGTGACCATCGGGTTCTTGGGTCACCTCTCTTACCAAGGCCCTTCTCCCCCGATTTCTCAGTTTGGCCGGGCGGCCAGCTCTAGGAAGAGGCCTGGCTGTTCCAAACTTCTTCCATTTAAGAATTATGGAGGCCACTGTGCTCTTGGGAACCTTCAATGCAGTAGAATTTTTTTTTTTTAGGCTTCCCCAGATCTGTGCCTCGACACAATCCTGTCTCTGAGCTCTGCAGGCAGTTCCTTCGACATCATGGCTTGGTGTGTGCTCTGATATGCATTGTCAGCTGTGATAGTCCAGGAGCCAGAATCTGCTCAAAATGGTTTCGTGCAACACCCACTACACAGTTGGTTTGTCACTTCCAGGTGATTGGGGAACATCTATAGAACAAATCCAGCCCTGATGTACAGTTGAATTGTGGCAGCAACAATAAATGGCAGCCACTTTTCTATGAGGGGGGTGGTGTCCGAGGCGTAAATCTGAGATTTTGACGGATTTCATTTATTTATTTTTTCTCTTAGCCCCGACAGGCTACAGGGAGATATTATCCCACCGACAGAGGATACTGTCCGTGCTTGTGAACGGTTCATATGCTCCCTGTACACAACAGCTCAGGCAACAGGTGACACGGCGGACGAAATCAGATATTGGATGTTCTGCCAGAAAAGGCAGAAGAGTGAATGCCTACCCCCAACATCTGACAGTATTAGGCAACACATTTATCGAGCGAACTATCAGTCATTCATCTGGAAGAAGTCATTGCTCCCCAACCAAGCACTACCAAAGCCAGATGGTAATGGATGGAACATCGAAGATGGAACTCTCCAGCCCACCCTCATGACCAAAGACCCTGCTACAGTTGGACTAGTTGAGCTGACCGCGTGCAAGTGTAAAGTGTCTGTATGTGCCTGCAAGAACAATAACATACCATGCACAGAAGCCGGCACTTGCATGAGAGGTGAACAATGCAAAAACTCAAACAAAGAACCTACCACAAGCGACTCAGAAGATGATGATGAGGAAGATTAATGATGACATTTTCGTGATTTTATACCACTTACAGATGATTCAGTAGCAAAATATGTGTTTATTTTAATAATACAACAAATAACAGTTATATGTTAACATTGTAATGTTCAGTGAATGACTATGATTATGATACGCAGCCAGATTTGACCTCGTGAGATATTTTTGCTGAGATTACTTGTGGAATTTGGTCATAACAGGAGTGGGGTTGATGATTTAAGGGGAAATGAAATATATATTTTTCTGACTTTACTTAAGGATTGTCCAATTTTGTTTCTTGAAAAGATCATAAAGATATATCACATTACAACCATAACCGCATTTGAACAACATAAAGATGATATTGCATAATTACAGTCGAAAAGCAAAAACTACATATTTCAGCGATTTTGTGTGTTTTGGGTATAATACAAGGTATAATAAAAAAAAAAATTTAAATCGTACTTGAACAGCATATCGAAAATCCCCTCATACTTCTCACTATCCTTTTAATTATAATGTTGAAGAATCCCTATTGGAAGAGCTGAAAAAACAAAAATACAAAAAAAATCGTCAATTTCGAGCTTTACGCTACCCCTTAATAGAAAAGTGGCTGCCATTTATTGTTGCTGCCACAATTTAACTGTACATCGGGGCTGGATTTGTTCTACAGATGTATCCCAAGCACCCTGAAATGACAAACCAACTGTGTAGTGGGTGTTGCACGAAACTCATTTTCTAGGCTTCTCTTGAAAACTGGCTCCTCGACTATGAGACCTTATATAGACAGGTGTGTGCCTTTCCAAATCATGTCCAATCAATTGAATTTACCACAGGTGGACTCCAATCAAGGTGTAGAAACATCTCAAAGATGATCATCTCAATAGAGCGGGGGTTAGCCTTATATATCTCTATATATACACAAAGAATTAAGTTAAGCACCCCTACACAACGAATTAAGGTAAGCACCCCCTAATATATATTCTTTGTGTATATGTATACATTGGCATATATTCTAAGGTATGTGAGATCAAATAATGATTGGTATGACATTAGCAATTATCCATTGATGAAATTGAGTGATCAAAGTGAAAAAAAGTGATTGGTTGAGTCAGTGATCCGATCACGTGGGTCCTACACACGTTATTGACGCAAAGATCGCTAGAGGTCTTCTCAGAACAATGACTGTACGTTAGAAAACATAAACGTCATCCACACTGTCCGTGATGGACCTATAGCTCCATACTTAAATTGAGGTGAAAATATGCCTAAAATTCCCAAAAAATTTCACCTTAAATTATTCAGAATAAAATATTGAAAACGGCATGATTGTTATGTTTTTATGTGACCATAATATCACTTCTCCAGAAAATATAGCAATATCATGGGTATATTACACTGTTTTGACGACAACAAACTTGTAATGTGCGAGGTTGTAAAAAAACGGGGGGGGGGGGGTGCTTAACTTAATTCTTTGTGTATATAAAGGAGGAGTGTCTGTGTGTGTGTGTGTGTCTGTCTGGATGTCCGCTTATAACTCAAGAACTACACATCGGAGAAAAGTTTTAGACATAGATTCGGAATCAGCATAAAATCCCGGTGGTTTTAGGCTACGTTTTATTTTAATATCAATGGTTTAAAAAAACCGCGCCAGCTGCAATTCCATGGTGTAGTTTGTGGCGGCGCTAGATGTTCGGGGTGTATTGCAATGGTTTGTCGGGTTTGGCTGTGGGTCCAGAATAGCTCCCATTTCCTTATGTTCTTCCACTTTTATTTTGATTCTTCTGTTACAACGCCTTCCTTATCTACCTTATATCCCCCCGACGAGGCCTCTACATAATTTCATGAGGCAGAATTTCGTGCATTTTGAGTGAAAGAAGTGAGACGAGGTTGTAGGAGGAAGAAGAGGCGCGGTCACTGTGGAGGCCACAATCGTGAGTGGAAATGGCGGGAATTGCGTTTGTATCGCAAAGTAAAGGATCTGCATTCATTTCTGAACTTGCATTGGTGGATTGTTATACATCTGCATTGTTTTTCATAAAAACACTATGTTGAACTTGAAGGCTCCAAGCACGGACTATATATATATAGCCCTCATTGAGGTAAAAATAAAAGTAAAAAGCCTGCTATCGCTTGCCAAGCTAGCCGTTCCCCCCTCCCCCCTCCCCTCCCCCCTCCCCTCCCCCTCCCGCATCCCCTCCCCCTCCCCTCCCCCTCCCCTCCCCCCTCCCCTCCCCTCCCCCCTCTCCCTCCCCCCTCCCCTCCCCTCCCCCCTCTCCCTCCCCTCCCCACTCTCCCTCCCCTCCCCCCTCACCTCCTCCCCTCCACTCCCCCTCCCCTCCCCCTCCCCCTCCCCCTCCCCCTCCCCCCTCCCCCTCCCCCTTCCCCCTCCCTCCTCTCCCTCCCCCTCCCCCTCCCCTCCCCCTTCCCCCTCCCCCTCCACTCCCCCTTCCCCCTCCCCCTTCCCCCCTCCCCTCCCCCTCCCCTCCCCCCCTGCTCACCTCCCCTCCCCCTCCCCTCACCGCCCCCCACCCCCCTCCCCCTCCCATCCCTCACCCTCCCCATCCCCCCTCTTCTCCCCTCTCCCCTGCCCCTCGCCCTCTTCTACACCTCTCCCCCTCCCCTCCCCCTCTTCTCCACCTCTCCCCCTCCCCCTCCCCCTCTTCTCCACCTCTCCCCCTCCCCCCTCTTCTCCCCTCCCCCCTCTTCTCCCCTCCCCCCGTTCCCCTCCCCTCCTCCTCCCCCTCCTCCCCCTCCCCCCCACCCTCCTCCTCCTCCCCTCCCCCCACCCTCCTCCTCCTCCCCTCCCCCCACCCTCCTCCTCCTCCCCCTCCCCCACCCTCCTCTCCCTCCCCCCTCCCCCTCCCCCTCCCCCCCATTCCCCTCCCCTCCTCCCCCTCCCTCCTCTTCTCCCCTCTCCTCCTCCCCCCTCTCTTCTCCCCTCCCCCCTCTTCTCCCCTCCCCACCCTCTCCCCCCCCTTATCCCCTCCCCCTCCCCTGCCCCATCCACTCCCCCCTCCCCCATCCCACTACCCCTCCCTTCCCCTCATGCCCCTCCCTTTCTCCCCTACCCCTCCCCTCCTCCCTCCCCCTCCACGCTCCCTCCCCCTCCCCCTCTCCTCCCCCTCCCCCTCCACCCTACCCCCTCCCCTTCTCCCCTCCACCCTACCCCCTCCCCTTCTCCCCTCTCCCCCTCCCATCCCTCCCTCTCCCCCTCCCATCCCTCCCTCTCCCCTTCCCTCCCCCTCCCCCCATCCCCTCCCCCCTCTCCTCCCCCCTCCCCTCCCCCCTCTCCTCCCCCCTCTCCTCCCCCCTCTCCTCCCCCTCACCCCTCCACTCCCTTCCCCCCATGCCCCTCCCTTTCCCTCCTACCTCCTCTCCTCCCCCTCCCCTCCCATCCCCCCTCCACCCTACCCCTCCCCTCCCATCCCCCCTCCACCCTACCCCTCCCCTCCCTCCACCTAGCCCCTCCCCTTCTCCCCTCCCCCTACCCCTTCTCCCCTCCCCCTACCCCTTCTCCCCTCCCCCTCTCTCTCCCCCTCCCCCTCCCCCTCCCCTCCACCCTACCCCCTCCCCTTCTCCCCTCCACCCTACCTCCTCCCCTTCTCCCCTCCACCCTACCCCCTCCCCTTCTCCCCTCCCCCTCCCATCCCTCCCCCTCCCCCTCCCCATCCCTCCCCATCCCCCCCTCTTCTCTCCTCTCCTCCTCCCCCTCCCCCCTCTTCTCCCCCTCCCCCCTCTTCTCCCCCTCCCCCCTCTTCTCCCCCTCCCCCTCCCCCCTCTTCTCCCCTCCCCCTCCCCCTCCCCCCTCTTCTCCCCTCCCCCTCCCCCCTCTTCTCCCCTCCCCCCTCTTCTCCCCTCCCCACCCTCGCCTCCCCTCCCCCCCCCGTTCCCCTCCCCTCCCCTTCCCCGGCAATGCCGGGTACTTCCCATGGCCAGCTGTACGTGGGCTGCTCGAGGGTTGGAAAACCAAGCAATCTTTATGTCTTGGCACCAAATAAGAAAACCAGAAATGTTGTATACCAAGAGGTTTTGAGAAATTGACAATTGACAAAACGTCATGTAGGAAATGTACTGTGATATTGCTCTAAAATATACATGTTCTTTTCATCATATATTTGTATTATTCTTATTCAACCCGGGCGAAGCCGGGTACCTCAGCTAGTGTACATATATAAGGCTAACCCCCGCTCTAGCAGGGAAAATGG